>NC_071336.1:1525151-1828181 GCF_027744825.2 Synchiropus splendidus | reverse complement strand
CAGACATCCTTGATTGAACGCGGAGTATTCCATCCCCCGTATATGATGGAGGGAATGGTGCTGAAAACCGAACAGGTGGGAGAAATATACAACGAAGACTTGGGAAATGTTAGCCCAGCCAGACCTTGGGGGCCAGGAAACATTCAGCCAGGCTACCAACCTCCCGGAAAGCAGATTTACCTCTATGACCCAAACTTACTGATGGTGACTCAATGGCAGAAAGATGTCGTGAGTGTGTATGAGGACTGGGAGGAGTGCGTCGTCAGGGAGCATGATGAATTGTGGCATGGGGGGTTTGGTACACAACATTACCAAGGAGGATATTGTCCTAGTGGTTACTATGAGTGGATCGAAAGGTTGTTGAAAGGCAGATCAGTGGTGCCCACGGCACTTGGTTGGCATATGCAAAGACCAGTCACTTGGGAGAAATTCGCCCGACTGGTGATGAGTGGAGCTAAGGAGGAAGCAATGGCGGTGTTGGAGGGGAATCGCGACTGGAGGCGTCCTGCCATGCTCCAACAGTACAAACGGCAACTCGGGAGGCCCGCCCCCCGGAGACCAAACCCGGCGAGACGTTGGGCAAGGAGAGCCGCGACATCCAGTAGCACAGAGGTGGCCTCTGGAGGGAGAAGCAATCTTCCGTCCAATGACGAGACACCTGCTAGCTCGGAGTCGGTAGCTACTCCAGCCCCAAGGGCACCCAAGTGTCGGAGGGCCTCCGTGTCTGTACCGATGTACCCTGAGCCAGCGCGGTCCTCTCCCGAACCACTGCCGAATGCCCCACCACCTTCAGAAAGTAGTGCAGTTGAGGACAGCCAGGAAGAACAGCCAAATCACCAAGGAGATGCCAGCGCAGCAAATTGTGCTTATTGTAAGGGAGAATTAGTAGCCCTTAAAGATCCACTCCTTTGTAAGCACGATGGCCATATCCTGGGAAGTTGCCACCTGTGTGGGTTAAACATGAGGGACACCAGCTTTGTCTTCCCTGATGTAGGACAGTTCGTAGCAGGCCCCGTTAATGGCTCTCACCCGGGGACAGATGGCCCTGTGGAGATGAACCCCGGAAGCATGCTAAACCCTGTACCCCCGGCATCACCAAGACGCCAGACACCTTCTCCTCAAACTGAAGACTCCAGTGATCTGTGCCCCACATCTTCTCAATCTGCAAGCCACTCGACTCCAGCCCCACGAAATGAATATTCACCCACCACTCCCCAATATGAGGTTCCAGGTCCCGCAGCGTCTGAGGATTGTGGTGGAGAACCTAATGACTACAATGCCCCTTTGACGTCCAGCCCTACGTCGCCTGGTGTGCCAAGATCGGCATCGGCACTGATGTGGATCTGCTACTACGTGAACATGATGAGAGAATTGGACGATCTCGAGTCCCTGATGAGACAACGAAATGATGACGACGAAGGAATCGGACCACTGGACTTTGACGAATTGGACAAATGGTGAAGGACGATATTTTCGGAGGGGGATGTTGTATACACTGGAAGTTCGAAAATATTATAATCAAAACCTGCTAAATAATATTTGATATTGTTTCTGTTTTTATCATTAATGGACCTGCTAAATAATATTTGATATTGTTTCTGATTTTTTTTATCATTAATTGTTTAATGTTTCGAACTTTAGTGAACCTGTATGCTTTTGATCATGCGCGTTTGAACTCACGAACAGCTGTGTGCTTGGATCTGAGAATGACCTTGAAGGCGCGCTCATTTGAAGTCATGACAAAGTGGCCATCTTGAACTTAGTTTGAACCTGTGCGCACGTGCTGACAAAATGGAGTGGATGTACTGACCTAATATGGTGAACCGGGCATCAGTGACGTAAAAAATGATGTAAGTGCTGACGCAATTGACACTAAATTGATCTATCACCGAACATGTATCCTTTTGAGGGAAGGACTTCAAAAGGCCACCTGGAGAAAAACAAGATAAGTTATAGATATGACTAATTGGCTTGGCGTGAGAAAACGGATGTCGGTATGTCTTCAAAGCCGTGTGTGGCTATATAAGCGCTCGGAGATGTGACCCTGGCTTCTTGCTCTTTTTGGATCTTCGCCCGCGTCTGTCCGCTGTAAGTTTTTATCTTATCTTGGGACGGTGCTCTTGCTGTTTGCTCTCGGACCATTTGATTTTAACTCATCTTTTATTTCTCTTTTACTATTTTTGAATTAATCCTTTTTATTGAAGTGTTTTGATTATATGGTTTTGAAGTATTCTTAATTATACGGTTTTTGAAGTGTTTTTGATTATATGGTTTTTGAAGTATATGTACTAGTACCAGCGTCTGGCGGTACTTTTGATATTGTTGGGTATCAGCGTCTGGCAATACCCTTGAGTTTATGGATTTTATTATTTTTGGTTGACTTTGCTGTTTTTACTATTCTTTTATTAATTTTTTGAAGAAACATTTTTGTGACAAAAAACAAAATAAAATTGAGTACGAATTAAGTACTGAAAAGGCACAACGGCGTTGATCCCTGACTACTAAAGAATCAACTGGCTCCTACCTACTACCATCAATTGGGTTATAGGTGAGTTATTGTTTGATTTCCTCCTGTTGCACATTTAATGAGTGTCTCACATGGTAGCATTATTCCATCCTGAATTATTGTGTCAATGATTAGGTGGTAGTTTTAGGCATTTATGGGGAAAGTGTTATTTGAAAGGAATGGATTTAGGATCCGATCATGAGTCCCTAAACGAAGTTAAGTAAAGAGACTACGGTAAGAGGTGTAGCATTGTAAGGTCAAGAACCTGTTTCTTAACAGGTCGGGCTAATTAAATAACCCGCTCAGTGAAGCGCCGACACTACTCACTAATATAATAAGGTATAGTTGATATGCTTATAATAGTTTTAGAACCGTGTCCGCAACAAGAGGCTGACTGAGTTGACCAACCGAGGGGCCCTTTACCAGAGAGGCAAAGGGAGGTAGTGTGCTTGGAACTAGGGACGGCTTATGTTATAGCTAATCGCCTTGTACACAAGACCTTGAAAACCTAAACCCGACGACAAACGCCAAACACAAAAATGTTGATATCTTTGGAAAAACACTACAGACAGCTTAGATTTGATGTGCAACTACTACAAAGACCGTTTCTGCTTTAGAGGAAGTTCAAAATTTCATGTTCTGAAGCTTCCCTGCAAAGTTATGGCACAATGCAAAAAACGCGTTTTCAGCCTGAGATAAGGTGGGTTCCAGAACGCCAAACATAAAAATGTTGATAACTTTGGAAAAACATTTCAGACAGGTTAGTTTTGATGTGCAACTACTAGAAAGACACTTTCTGCAAGAGGAGGAGGTTAAAATTTCTTGTTCTGAAGCTTCCCTGCAAAGTTATGGCACAATGCAGAAAACGCGTTTTCAGCCTGAGATAAGGTCGATTCCAGAACGCCAAACATAAAAATGTTGATAACTTTGGAAAAACACTTCAGACAGCTAAGATTTGATGTGCAACTACTAGAAAGACCCTTTCTGCTATAGTGGGAGGTGAAAATTTCATTTTCTGAATCTTCCCTGAGAATTAATGGCTCAATGCACAAAATGCGTTTTCAGCCTGAGATAAGGTGGGTTCCGGAACGCCAAACGTAAAAATGTTGATAACTTTCGAAAAACACTTCAGACAGCTTAGATTTGATGTGCAACTACTAGAAAAACCCTTTCTGCTATAGTGGGAGGTGAAACTTTCATGTTGTGAAGCTTTCCTTCAAAGTTATGGGACAATGAAGAAAACACATTTTCAGCCTGAGATAAGGTGGGTTCCGGAACGCCAAACATAAAAATGTTGATAACTTTCGAAAAACACTTCAGACAGATTAGATTTGATGTGCAACTATTAGAAAGACCCTTTTTGTCATAGTGGGAGCTGAAAATTTTATGTTCTGATGCTTCCCTGCAAAGTTAAGGAACACTGTAGAAAACGCGTTTTCAGCCTGAGATAAGGTGGGTTCCGGAACGCCAAACATAAAACTGTTGATAACTTTGGTAAAACAATTCAGACAGCATAGATTTGATGTGAAACTACTAGAAAGAGCCTTTCTGCTACAGTGGGAGGTGAAAATTTCATGTTCTGAAGCTTCCCTGAGAAGTTATGGCACAATGCAGAAAACACGTTTTCAGCTTGAGATAAGGTGGGTTCCGGAACGCCAAACATAAAAATGTTGATAACTTTCGAAAAACACTTCAGACAGATTAGATTTGATGTGCAGCTATTAGAAAGAACCTGTTTGTCATAGTGGGAGCTGAAAATTTAATGTTCTGATGCTTCCCTGCAAAGTTTAGGAACAATGCAGAAAACGCGTTTTCAGCCTGAGATAAGGTGGGTTTCGGAACGCCAAACATAAAAATGTTTATAACTTTGGAAAAACACTTCAGACAGCTTAGATATGATGTGCAACTACTAGAAAGACCCTTTCTGCTTTAGTGGGTGGTTAAAATTTCATGTTCTGAAGCTTCCCTGCAAAGTTGTGGCACAATGCAGAAAACGCGTTTACAGCCTGGGACAAAGTGGGTTCCAGAACGCCAAACATAAAAATGTTGATAACTTTCGAAAAACACTTCAGACAGCTTAGATTTGATGTGCAACGACCACAAAGTCCCTGTCTGTTATAGTGGGAGTTGAAAATTTCATGTTCTGAAGCTTCCCTGCAAAGTTATGGCACAAAGCAGAAAACGCGTTTTCAGCCTGAGATAATGTGGGTTCCGGAACGCCAAACACAAAAATGTTGATATCTTTGGAAAAACACTTCAGACAGCTTAGATTTGATGTGCAACTACTAGAAAGACCCTTTCTGCGATAGTGGGAGGTGAAAATTTCATGTTCTGAAGCTTCCCTGAGAAGTTATGGCACAATGCAGAAAACACGTTTTCAGCCTGAGATAAGGTGGGTTCCGGAACGCCAAACGTAAAAATGTTGATAACTTTGGAACAACACTTCAGACAGCTTAGATTTGATGTGCAACTACTACAAAGACTGTTTCTGCTTTAGAGGAAGGTCAAAATTTCATGTTCTGAAGCTTCCCTGCAAAGTTATGGCACAATGCAAAAAACGCGTTTTCAGCCTGAGATAAGGTGGGTTCCAGAACGCCAAACATAAAAATGTTGATAACTTTCGAAAAACACTTGAGACAGCTTAGATTTGATGTGCAACTACTAGAAAAACCCTTTCTGCCATAGTGGGAGGTGAAAATTTCATTTTCTGGAACTTCCCTGCAAAGTTATGGCACAATGCGTAAAACGCGTCTTCAGCCTGAGATAACGTTGATTCCGGAACGCCAAACATAAAAATGTTGATAACTTTGGAAAAACATTTCAGACAGGTTAGTTTTGATGTGCAACTACTAGAAAGACACTTTCTGCAAGAGGAGGACGTTAAAATTTCTTGTTCTGAAACTTCCCTGCAAAGTTATGGCACAATGCAGAAAACGCGTTTTCAGCCTGAGATAAGGTCGATTCCAGAACGCCAAACATAAAAATGTTGATAACTTTGGAAAAACACTTCAGACAGCTTAGATTTGATGTGCAACTACTAGAAAGACCCTTTCTGCTATAGTGGGAGGTGAAAATTTCATTTTCTGAATCTTCCCTGAGAATTAATGGCTCAATGCACAAAATGCGTTTTCAGCCTGAGATAAGGTGGGTTCCGGAACGCCAAACGTAAAAATGTTGATAACTTTGGAACAACACTTCAGACAGCTTAGATTTGATGTGCAACTACTAGAAAGACTCTTTCTGACATAGTGGGAGGTAAACATTTCATGTTCTGAAGCTTCCCTGGAAAGTTATGGGACAATGCAGAAAACGCGTTTTCAGCCTGAGACAAGGTGGGTTCCGGAACGCCAAACATAAAAATGTTGATAACTTTCGAAAAACACTTCAGACAGATTAGATTTGATGTGCAACTATTAGAAGGACCCTGTTTGTCATAGTGGGAGCCGAAAATTTCATGTTCTGATGCTTCCCTGCAAAGTTAAGGAACAATGCAGAAAACGCGTTTTCAGCCTGAGATAAGGTGGGTTCCGGAACGCCAAACTTAAAAATGTTGATAACTTTGGAAAAACACTTCAGACAGCTTAGATTTAATGTGCAACGACTAGAAAGATCCTTTTTGCTACAGTGGGAGGTTAAAATTTCATGTTCTGAAGCTTCCCTGCAAAGTTATGGCACAATGCAGAAAACGCGTTTTCAGCCCGAGATAATGTGGGTTCCGGAACGGCAAACGTAAAAATGTTGATAACTTTGGAAAAACACTTCAGACAGCTTAGATTTAATGTGCAACGACTAGAAAGACCCTTTCTGCTATTGTGGGAGGTGAAAATTTCATGTTCTGAACCTTCCCTGCAAAGTTATGGCACAATGCAGAAAATGCGTTTTCAGCCCGAGATAAGGTCGTTTCCGGAACGCTAACCTAAAAAATGTTGATAGCTTTGGAAAAACACTTCAGACAACTTAGATTTGATGTGCAACTACTAGAAAGACCCTGTCTGTTATAGTGGGAGTTGAAAATTTCATGTTCTGTAGCTTCCCTGCAAAGTTAAGGAACAATGCAGAAAACGCGTTTTCAGCCTGAGATAAGGTGGGTTCCAGAACGCCAAACATAAAAATGTTTATAACTTTGGAAAAACACTTCAGACAGCTTAGATTTGATGTGCAACTACTAGAAAAACCCTTTCTGCCATAGTGGGAGGTGAAAATTTCCTTTTCTGGAACTTCCCTGCAAAGTTATGGCACAATGCGTAAAACGCGTCTTCAGCCTGAGATAAGGTTGATTCCGGAACGCCAAACATAAAAATGTTGATAACTTTGGAAAAACATTTCAGACAGGTTAGATTTGATGTGCAACTCCTAGAAAGACACTTTCTGCAAGAGGGGGAGGTTAAAATTTCATGTTCTGAAGCTTCCCTGCAAAGTTATGGCACAATGCAGAAAACGCGTTTTCAGCCTGAGATAAGGTCGATTCCAGAACGCCAAACATAAAAATGTTGATAACTTTGGAAAAACACTTCAGACAGCTTAGATGTGATGTGCAACTACTAGAAAGACCCTTTCTGCTATAGTGGGAGGTGAAAATTTCATTTTCTGAATCTTCCCTGAGAATTAATGGCTCAATGCACAAAATGCGTTTTCAGCCTGAGATAAGGTGGGTTCCGGAACGCCAAACATAAAAATGTTGATAACTTTGGAAAAACACTTCAGACAGCTTAGATTTAATGTGCAACGACTAGAAAGAACCTTTCAGCTACAGTGGGAGGTTAAAATTTCATGTTCTGAAGCTTCCCTGCAAAGTTATGGCACAATGCAGAAAACCCGTTTTCAGCCCGAGATAATGTGGGTTCCGGAGCGGCAAACGTAAAAATGTTGATAACTTTGGAAAAACACTTCAGACAGCTTAGATTTAATGTGCATCGACTAGAAAGACCCTTTCTGCTATAGTGGGAGGTGAAAATTTCATGTTCTGAAGCTTCCCTGCAAAGTTATGGCACAATGCAGAAAATGCGTTTTCAGCCCGAGATAAGGTCGTTTCCGGAACGCTAACCTAAAAAATGTTGATAGCTTTCGAAAAACACTTCAGACAACTTAGATTTGATGTGCAACTACTAGAAAGACCCTGTCTGTTATAGTGGGAGTTGAAAATTTCATGTTCTGTAGCTTCCCTGCAAAGTTATGGCACAATGGAAGAAACACGTTTGCAGACTGAGATAAGGTGGGTTCCAGAACGCCAAACATAAAAATGTTGATAACTTTGGAAAAACATTTCAGACAGCTTAGATTTGATCTGCAACTGCTAGTAAGACCCTTTCTGCTACAGTGGGAGGTGAAAATTTCATGTTCTGAAGCATCCCTGCAAAGTTATGCCACAATCCAGGAAACGCGTTTTCAGCCTGAGATAAGGTCGATTCCGGAAAGCCAAACATAAAAATGTTGACAACTTTGGAAAAACACTTCAGACAGCTTAGATTTGATGTGCAACTACTAGAAAGACCCTTTCTGCTATAGTGGGAGGTAAAAATTTCATGTTCTGAAGCTTTCCTGCAAAGTTATGGCACAATGCGTAAAACGCGTTTTCAGCATGAGATAAGGTTGATTCCGGAACACCAAACATAAGAATGTTGATAACTTTGGAAAAACACTTCAAACAGCTTAGATTTGATGTGCAACTATTAGAAAAACCCTTTCTGCTATAGTGGGAGGTGAAAATTTCATGTTCTGAGGCTTCCCTGCAAAGTTATGGCACAATGCAGAAAACGCGTTTTCAGCCTGAGATAAGGTCGATTCCGGAAAGCCAAACATAAAAATGTTGATAACTTTGGAAAAACACTTCAGACAGCTTAGATTTGATGTGCAACTACTGGAAAAAGCCTTTCTGCTATAGTGGGAGTTGAAAATTTCATGTTCTGAAGCTTCCCTGCAAAGTTATGGCACAATGCAGAAAACGCGTTTTCAGCATGAGACAAGGTCAATTACGGAACGCCAAATATAAAAATATGATAACTTTGAAAAAACACTTCAGACAGCTTAGATTTGATGTGCAACTACTAGAAAGACACTTTCTGCTATAGTGGGAGGTGAAAACATCATGTTCTGAAGTTTCCCTGCAAAGTTATGGCACAATGCAGAAAACGCGTTTTCAGCCCGAGATAAGGTCGATTCTGGAATGCCAAACATAAAAATGTTGATAACTTTGGAAAAACACTTCAGACAGGTTAGATTTGATGTGCAACTACTAGAGAGACCCTTTCTGCTATAGTGGGAGGTGAAAAATTTTTGTTCTGAAGCTTCCCTGCAAAGTTATGGCACAATGCAGAAAACGCGTTTTCAGCCTCACATAAGTTCGATTCCGGAACGCCAAACATGAAAATGTTGAAAACTTTCGAAAAACACTTCAGACAGCTTAGATTTCATGTGCAACTACGAGAAAGACCCTTTCTGCTATAGTGGGAGGTGAAAATTTCATGTTCTGAAGCTTCGCCGCAAAGTTCTGGCACAATGCGTGAAACTCGTTTTCAGCCTGAGATGCGGTTGATTTCAGAACGGCAAACATAAAAATGTTGCTAACTTTGGAAAAACACTTCAGACAGCTTAGATTTGATGTGCAACGACTAGAAAAACAATTTCTGCTATAGTGGTAGATGAAAATTTCATGTTCTGAAGCTTCCCTGCAAAGTTGTGGCACAATGCAGATAACGCATTTTCAGCCTGAGATGAGGTTGATTTCAGAACGCCAAACATAAAAATGTTAATAACTTTGGATAAACACTTCAAACAGCTCAGATTTGATGTGCAACTACTAGAAAGACCCTCTCTGCTATAGTGGGAGGTGAAAATTTCATATTCTGCAGCTTTCCTGCAAAGTGATGGCACAATGCAGAGAACGCGTTTTGAGCCTGAGAGAAGGTTGATTACTGAACGCCAAACATAAGACTGTTGATAACTTTGGAAAAACACTTCAGACAGGTTAGATTTGATGTGCAACTACTAGAAGGACCCTTTCTGCTATAGTGGCAGGTTAAAATTTCTTGTTCTGAAGCTTCCCTGCAAAGTTATATCACAATGCAGAAAACGCGTTTTCAGCCAGAGATAAGGTCGATTCTGGAATGCCAAACATAAAAATGTAGATAACTTTGGAAAAACACTTCAGACAGCTTAGATTTGACGTGCAACTACAAGAAAGACCCTTTCTGCTATAGTGGGAGTTGAAAATTTAATGTTCTGAAGCTTCCCTGCAAAGTTATGGCACAATGCAGAAAACGAGTTTTCAGCCTGAGATAAGGTGGGTTCCGGAACGCCAAATAAAAAAATATGATAACTTTGGGAAAACACTTCAGACAGCTTAGATTTGATGTGAGACTACTAGAAAGACCCTTTCTGCTATAGTGGGATATGAAAATTTCATGTTCTGAAGCTTCCCTGCAAAGTTATGGCAGAATGCGTAAATCGTGTTTTCAGCCTGAGATAAGGTCGATTCCGGAACGCCAAACATAAAAGTGTTGATAACTTTGGAAAAACACTTCAGACAGCTTATATTTGATGTACAACTACTAGAAAGACCCTTTCTGCTATAGTGGGAGTTGAAAAGATCATGTTCTGAAGCTTCCCTGCAAAGTTATGGCACAATGCGTAAAACGCGTTTTCAGCCTGAGATGAGGTTGATTTCAGAACCCCAAACATAAAAATGTTGATAACTCAGGAAAAACTCTACAGACAGATTAGATTTGATGTGCAACTACTAGAATGACCATTTCTGCCATTGTGGGAGGTGAAAATTCGATGTTCTGAAGCTTCCCAGCAAAGTTATGCCACAATGCAGGAAACGCGTTTTCAGCCTGAGATAAGGTCGATTCCGGAACGCCAAACATTAAAATGTTAATAACTTCGGAAAAACACTTCAGACAGCTTAGATTTGATGTGCAAGTGCTAGAAAGACCATTTCTGCTATAGTGGGAGGTGAAAATTTAATGTTCTGAAGCCTTATGCAAAGTTATGGCACAATGCGTAAAACGCGTTTTCAGCCTGAGATAAGGTTGATTCCGGAACGCCAAACATAAAAATGTTGATAACTTTGGAAAAACACTTCAGACAGCTTTGATTTGATGTACAACTACTAGAAAGACCCTTTCTGCTATAGTGGGAGGTGAAAATTTCATGTTCTGAAGCTTCCCTGCAAAGTTATGGCACAATGCAGAAAACGCGTTTTAAGCATGAGATAAGGTGGGTTCCAGAACGCCAAACATAAAAATGTTGATAACTTTGGAAAAACACTTCAGACAGCTTAGATTTGATGTGAGACTACTAGAAAGACCCTTTCTGCTATAGTGGGATATGAAAATTTCATGTTCTGAAGCTTCCCTGCAACGTTATGGCAGAATGCGTAAATCGTGTTTTCAGCCTGAGATAAGGTCGATTCCGGAACGCCAAACATAAAAGTGTTGATAACTTTGGAAAAACACTTCAAACAGCTTTGATTTGATGTGTACCTACTAGAAAGACCCTTTCTGCTATAGTGGGAGTTGAAAATTTCATGTTCTGAAGCTTTCCTGCAAAGTCATGGCACAATGCGTAAAACGCGTTTTCAGCCTGAGATAAGGTTGATTCCGGAGCGCCAAACATAAGAATGTTGATAACTCAGGAAAAACTCTACAGACAGCTTAGATTTGATGTGCAACTACTAGAAAGACCCTTTCTGCTACAGTGGGAGGTGAAAATTTCATGTTCTGAAGCTTCACTGCAAAGTTATGCCACAATGCAGGAAACGCGTTTTCAGCCTGAGATAAGGTCGATTCCGGAACGCCAAACATAAAAGTGTTGATAACTTTGGAAAAACACTTCAGAAAGCTTCGATTTGATGTGCACCTACTAGAAAGACGCTTTCTGCTATAGTGGGAGGTGAAAATTTCATGTTCTGGAGCTTACCTACAAAGTATTGGCACAATGCAGAAAACGCGTTTTCAGCCTGAGATAAGGTGGGTTCCAGAACGCCAAACATAAAAATGTTGATAACTTTGGAAAAACACTTCAGACAGCTTAGATTTGATGTGCAACTACTAGAAAGACCCTTTCTGCTATCGTGGGAGGAGAAAATTTCATGTTCTGAAGCTTCACTGCAAAGTTATGCCACAATGCAGGAAACGCGTTTTCAGCCTGAGATAAGGTCGATTCCGGAACGCCAAACATAAAAGTGTTGATAACTTTGGAAAAACACTTCAGAAAGCTTCGATTTGATGTGCACCTACTAGAAAGACCCTTTCTGCTATAGTGGGAGGTGAAAATTTCATGTTCTGGAGCTTACCTACAAAGTTTTGGCACAATGCAGAAAACGCGTTTTCAGCCTGAGATAAGGTGGGTTCCAGAACGCCAAACATAAAAATGTTGATAACTTTGGAAAAACACTTCAGACAGCTTAGATTTGATCTGCAACTACGAGAAAGACCCTTTCTGCTATAGTGGGAGCTGAAAATTTCATGTTTTGAGGCTTCCCTGCAAAGTTATGGCACAATGCATAAAACGCGTTTTCAGCCTGAGATAAGGTTGATTCAGGAACGCCAAACATAAAAGTGTTGATAACTTTGGAAAAACACTTCAGACAGCTTAGATTTGATGTGCAACTACTAGAAAGACCCTTTCTGCTACAGTGGGAGGTGAAAATTTCATGTTCTTAAGCTTCCCTGCAAAGTTATGCCACAATGCAAGAAACGCGTTTTCAGCCTGAGATAAGGTCGATTCCGGAACGCCAAACATAAAAATATTGATAACTTTGGAAAAACACTTCAGACAGCTTTGATTTGATGTGCAACCACTAGAAAGACCCTTTCTGCTATAGTGGGAGTAGAAAATTTCATGTTCTGAAGCTTTCCTGCAAAGTTATGGCACAATGCGTAAAACGCGTTTTCAGCCCGAGATAAGGTTGATTCCGGAACGCCAAACATAAGAATGTTGATAACTTTGGAAATACAATTTCGACAGCTTAGATTTGATGTGCAACTACTAGAAAGACCCTTTCTGCTATAGTGGGATGTTAAAATTTCATGTTCTGAAGTCTCCCTGCAAAGTTATGGCACTATCCAGAAAACGCGTTTTTAGCTTGAGATAAGGTGGGTTCCAGAACGCCAAACATAAAAATGTTGATAACTTTGGAAAAACAATTTCGACAGCTTAGATTTGATGTGCAACTACTTGAAAGACCCTTTCTGCTATAGTGGGAAGTTAAAATTTCATGTTCTGAAGCTTCGCTGCAAAGTTGTGGCACAATGCGTAAAACTCGTTTTCAGCCTGAGATAAGGTCGATTCCGGAACGCCAAACATAAAAGTGTTGATAACTTTGGAAAAACACTTCAGAAAGCTTCGATTTGATGTGCACCTACTAGAAAGACCCTTTCTGCTATAGTGGGAGGTGAAAATTTCATGTTCTGGAGCTTACCTACAAAGTTTTGGCACTATGCAGAAAACGCGTTTTCAGCCTGAGATAAGGTGGGTTCCAGAACGCCAAACATAAAAATGTTGATAACTTTGGAAAAACACTTCAGACAGCTTAGATTTGATCTGCAACTACGAGAAAGACCCTTTCTGCTATAGTGGGAGCTGAAAATTTCATGTTTTGAGGCTTCCCTGCAAAGTTATGGCACAATGCATAAAACGCGTTTTCAGCCTGAGATAAGGTTGATTCAGGAACGCCAAACATAAAAGTGTTGATAACTTTGGAAAAACACTTCAGACAGCTTAGATTTGATGTGCAACTACTAGAAAGACCCTTTCTGCTACAGTGGGAGGTGAAAATTTCATGTTCTGAAGCTTCCCTGCAAAGTTATGCCAGAATGCAAGAAACGCGTTTTCAGCCTGAGATAAGGTCGATTCCGGAACGCCAAACATAAAAATATTGATAACTTTGGAAAAACACTTCAGACAGCTTTGATTTGATGTGCAACCACTAGAAAGACCCTTTCTGCTATAGTGGGAGTAGAAAATTTCATGTTCTGAAGCTTTCCTGCAAAGTTATGGCACAATGCGTAAAACGCGTTTTCAGCCTGAGATATGGTTGATTCCGGAACGCCAAACATAAGAATGTTGATAACTTTGGAAATACAATTTCGACAGCTTAGATTTGATGTGCAACTACTAGAAAGACCCTTTCTGCTATAGTGGGATGTTAAAATTTCATGTTCTGAAGTCTCCCTGCAAAGTTATGGCACTATCCAGAAAACGCGTTTTTAGCTTGAGATAAGGTGGGTTCCAGAACGCCAAACATAAAAATGTTGATAACTTAGGAAAAACAATTTCGACAGCTTAGATTTGATGTGCAACTGCTAGAAAGACCCTTTCTGCTATAGTGGGAATTTAAAATTTCATGTTCTGAAGCTTCGCTGCACAGTTATGGCACAATGCGTAAAACTCGTTTTCAGCCTGAGATGAGGTTGATTTCAGAACGCCAAACATAAAAATGTTGATAACTTTGGAAAAACACTTGAAACAGATTAGATTTGATGAGCAACTACTAGAAAGACCCTTTGTGCTATAGTGGGAGGTGAAAATTTCTTGTTCTGAAGCTTCCCTGCAAAGTTATGGCACAATGCAGAAAACGCGTTTTTAGCCTGAGATAAGGTCGATTCAGGAACACCAAACATAAAAATGTTGAAAACTTTCGAAAAACTCTTCAGACAGCTTAGATTTGATGTGCAACTTCGAGAAAGACCCTTTCTGCTATAGTGGGAGGTGAAAATTTCATGTTCTGAAGCTTCGCTGCAAAGTTATGGCACAATGCCTAAAACTCGTTTTCAGCCTGAGATGAGGTTGATTTCAGAACGCCAAACATAAAAATGTTGATAACTTTCGAAAAACACTTCAAACAGCTTAGATTTGATGTGCAACTACTAGAAAGACCCTTTCTGCTATAGTGGGAGGTGAAAATTTCATGTTCTGAAGTTTCCCTGCAAAGTTATGGCACAATGCAGAAAATGCGTTTTCAACAAGGTGCGATCCGGAACGCCAAACATAAAAATGTTGATAACTTTGGAAAAACAATTTCGACAGCTTAGATTTGATGTGCAACCACTAGAAAGACCATTTCTGCCATTGTCGAAATGAAAATTCGATGTTCTGAAGCTTCCCTGCAAAGTTATGCCACAATGCAGGAAACGCGTTTTCAGCCTGAGATAAGGTCGATTCCGGAACGCCAAACATAAAAATGTTAATAACTTCGGAAAAACACTTCAGACAGCTTCGATTTGATGTGCACCTACAAGAAAGGCCCTTTCTGCTATAGTGGGAGGTGAAAATTCATGTTCTGAAGCTTCCCTGCAAAGTTATGGCACAATGCAGAAAACTCGTGTTCAGCCTCACATAAGGTCAATTCCGGAACGCCAAACATAAAAATGTTAATAACTTCGGAAAAACACTTCAGACAGCTTAGATTTGATGTGCAACTACTAGAAAGACCCTTTCTGCTACAGTGGGAGGTGAAAATTTAATGTTCTGAAGCTTCCCTGCAAAGTTATGGCACAATGCGTAAAACGCGTTTTCAGCCTGAGATGAGGTTGATTTCAGAACTCCAAACATAAAAATGTTGATAACTTTGGAAAAACACTTCAGACAGCTAAGATTTGATGTGCAACTATTAGAAAGACCCATTCTGCTATAGTGGGAGGTTAAAAATTCATGTTCTGAAGCTTCCCTGAAAAGTTATGGCACAATGCAGAAAACGCGTTTTCAGCCTGAGATAAGGTCGATTCCGGAGCGCCAAACATAAAAATGTTGATAACTTTGGAAAAACACTTCAGACAGCTTAGATTTGATGTGAGACTACTAGAAAGACCCTTTCTGCTATAGTGGGATATGAAAATTTCATGTTCTGAAGCTTCCCTGCAAAGTTATGGCAGAATGCGTAAATCGTGTTTTCAGCCTGAGATGAGGTCGATTCCGGAACGCCAAACATAAAAGTGTTGATAACTTTGGAAAAACACTTCAAACAGCTTTGATTTGATGTGCAACTACTAGAAAGACCCTTTCTGCTATAGTGGGAGGTGAAAATTTCATGTTCTGAAGCTTTCCTGCAAAGTTATGCCACAATGCGTAAAACGCGTTTTCAGCCTGAGATAAGGTCGATTCCGGAACGCCAAACATGAAAATGTTCATAATTTAGGAAAAACACTTCAGACAGCTTAGATTTGATGTGCAACTACTAGAAAGACCATTTCTGCCATTGTGGGAGGTGAAAATTTCATGTTCTGAAGCTTCCCTGCAAAGTTATGGCACAATGCAGAAAACGCGTTTTAAGCCTCACATAAGGTCGATTCCGGAACGCCAAACATAAAAATGTTGATAACTTCCGAAAAACACTTCAGACAGCTTAGATTTGATGTGCAACTACTCGAGAGACCCTTTATGCTATAGTGGGAGGAGAAAATGTCATGATCTGAAGCTTCCCTGCAAAGTTATGGCACAATGCAGAAAACGCGTTTTCAGCCTTGAGATAAGGTTGATTCCGGAACGCCAAACATAAAAATGTTGATAACTTTGGAAAAACACTTCAGACAGGTTAGATTTGATGTGCAACTAATAGAAAGACCCTTTCTGCTATAGTGGGAGGTGAAATTTTCATGTTCTGAAGCTTTCCTGCAAAGTTATGGCACAATGCGTGAAATGCGTTTTCAGCCTGAGATAAGGTCGATTTAGGAACACCAAACATAAAAATGTTGAAAACTTTCGAAAAACACTTCAGACAGCTTAGATTTGATGTGCAACTACGAGAAAGACCCTTTCTACTATAGTGGGAGGTGAAAATTTCATCTTCTGAAGCTTCGCTGCAAAGTTCTGGCACAATGCGTAAAACTCGTTTTCAGCCAGAGATGACGTTGATTTCAGAACGGCAAACATAAAAATGTTGCTAACTTTGGAAAAACACTTCAGACAGCTTAGATTTGATGTGCAACTACTAGAAAGACCCGTTCTGCTATAGTGGGAGGTTAAAATTTCATGTTCTGAAGCTTCCCTGCAAAGTTGTGGCACAATGCAGAAAACGCATTTTCAGCCTGACAAAAGGTGGGTTCCGGAACGCCAAACATAAAAATGTTGATAACTTTGGAAAAACACTTCAGACAGCTTAGATTTGATGTGCAACTACTAGAAAGACCCGTTCTGCTATAGTAGGATGTTTAAATGTCATGTTCTGAAGCTTCCCTGCAGAGTTATGGCACAATGCAGAAAACTCGTGTTCAGCATGAGACAAGGTCAATTCCGGAAAGCCAAACATGAAAATATGATAACTTTGAAAAATCACTTCAGACATTTTAGATTTGATGTGCAACTACTAGAAAGACCCTTTCTGCTATAGTGGGAGGTGAAAATTTCATGTTCTGAAGTTTCCCTGCAAAGTTATGGCACAATGCAGAAAAGGCGTTTTCAATAAGGTGCGTTCCGGAACGCCAAACATAAAAATGTTGAAAACTTTCGAAAAACACTTCAGACAGGTTAGATTTGATGTGCAACTACTAGAAAGACCCTTTCTGCTAAAGTGGCAGGTGAAAATTTCATATTCTGCAGCTTTCCTGCAAAGTGATGGCACAATGCAGAGAACGCGTTTTGAGCCTGAGATAAGGTTGATTACGGAACGCCAAACATAAGAGTGTTGATAACTTTGGAAAAACACTTCAGACAGGTTAGATTTGATGTGCAACTACTAGAAGGACCCTTTCTGCTATGGTGGCAGGTTAAAATTTCATGTTCTGAAGCTTTCCTCCAAAGGAATGGCACAATGCAGAAAACGGGCTTACAGAGTGAGATAAGGTGGGTTTCGGAACGCCAAACATAAAAATGTTGATAACTTTGGAAAAACACCTCAGACAGGTTAGATTTGATGTGCAACTACTAGAAAGACCCTTTCTGCTAAAGTGGCAGGTTAAAATTTCATGTTCTGAAGCTTCCCTGCAAAGTTATATCACAATGCAGAAAACGCGTTTTCGGCCTGAGATAAGGTCGATTCAGGAACCCCAAACATAAAAATGTTGATAACTCAGGAAAAACTCTACAGACAGCTTAGATTTGATGTGCAACTACTAGAAAGACCCTTTCTGCTATAGTGGGAGGTGAAATTTTCATGTTCTGAAGCTTCCCTGCAAAGTTATGGCACAATGCAGAAAACGCGTTTTCAGCCTGAGATAAGGTGGGTTCCAGAATGCCAAACATAAAAATGTTGATAACTTTGGAAAAACACTTCAGACAGCTTAGATTTGATGTGCAACTACTAGAAAGACCCTTTCTGCAACAGTGGGAGGTGAAAATTTCATGTTCTGAAGCTTCCCTGCAAAGTTATGCCACAATGCAGGAAACGCGTTTTCAGCCTGAGATAAGGTCGATTCCGGAACGCCAAACATAAGAATGTTGATAACTTTGGAAAAACACTTCACACAGCTTAGATTTGATGTGCAACTACTAGAAAGACCCTTTCTGCTATAGTGGGAGGTGAAAATTTCATGTTCTGAAGCTTCCCTGCAAAGTTATGCCACAATGCAGGAAACGCGTTTTCAGCCTGAGATAAGGTCGATTCCGGAACGCCAAACATAAAAATATTGATAACTTTGGAAAAACACTTCAGACAGCTTAGATTTGATGTGCAACTACTAGAAAGACCCTTTCTGCTATAGTGGGGTGTTAAAATTTCATGTTCTGAAGCTTCCCTGCAAAGTTATGGCAAAATATGTAAAACGCGTTTTCAGGCTGAGATAAGGTGGGTTCCGGAACGCCAAACATAAAAATATTGATAACTTTGGAAAAACACTTCAGACAGCTTAGATTTGATGTGCAACTACTAGAAAGACCCTTTCTGCTATAGTGGGATATGAAAATTTCATGTTCTGAAGCTTTCCTGCAAAGTTATGGCACAATGCGTGAAATGCGTTTTCAGCCTGAGATAAGGTCGATTTAGGAACACCAAACATAAAAATGTTGAAAACTTTCGAAAAACACTTCAGACAGCTTAGATTTGATGTGCAACTACGAGAAAGACCCTTTCTACTATAGTGGGAGGTGAAAATTTCATCTTCTGAAGCTTCGCTGCAAAGTTCTGGCACAATGCGTAAAACTCGTTTTCAGCCAGAGATGACGTTGATTTCAGAACGGCAAACATAAAAATGTTGCTAACTTTGGAAAAACACTTCAGACAGCTTAGATTTGATGTGCAACTACTAGAAAGACCCTTTCTACTACAGTGGGAGGTGAAAAGTTCATGTTCTGAAGCTTCCCTGCATAGTTATGCCACAATGCAGGAAACGCGTTTTCAGCCTGAGATAAGGTCGATTCTGGAACGCCAAACATAAGAATGTTGATAACTTTGGAAAAACACTTCAGACAGCTTAGATTTGATGTGCAACTACTAGAAAGGCCCTTTCTGCTATAGTGGGAGGTTAAAATTTCATGTTCTGAAGCTTCCCTGCAAAGTTGTGGCACAATGCAGAAAACGCATTTTCAGCCTGACAAAAGGTGGGTTCCGGAACGCCAAACATAAAAATGTTGATAACTTTGGAAAAACACTTCAGACAGCTTAGATTTGATGTGCAACTACTAGAAAGACCCGTTCTGCTATAGTAGGATGTTTAAATGTCATGTTCTGAAGCTTCCCTGCAGAGTTATGGCACAATGCAGAAAACTCGTGTTCAGCATGAGACAAGGTCAATTCCGGAAAGCCAAACATGAAAATATGATAACTTTGAAAAATCACTTCAGACATTTTAGATTTGATGTGCAACTACTAGAAAGACCCTTTCTGCTATAGTGGGAGGTGAAAATTTCATGTTCTGAAGTTTCCCTGCAAAGTTATGGCACAATGCAGAAAAGGCGTTTTCAATAAGGTGCGTTCCGGAACGCCAAACATAAAAATGTTGAAAACTTTCGAAAAACACTTCAGACAGGTTAGATTTGATGTGCAACTACTAGAAAGACCCTTTCTGCTAAAGTGGCAGGTGAAAATTTCATATTCTGCAGCTTTCCTGCAAAGTGATGGCACAATGCAGAGAACGCGTTTTGAGCCTGAGATAAGGTTGATTACGGAACGCCAAACATAAGAGTGTTGATAACTTTGGAAAAACACTTCAGACAGGTTAGATATGATGTGCAACTACTAGAAGGACCCTTTCTGCTATGGTGGCAGGTTAAAATTTCATGTTCTGAAGCTTTCCTCCAAAGGAATGGCACAATGCAGAAAACGCGCTTACAGAGTGAGATAAGGTGGGTTTCGGAACGCCAAACATAAAAATGTTGATAACTTTGGAAAAACACCTCAGACAGGTTAGATTTGATGTGCAACTACTAGAAAGACCCTTTCTGCTAAAGTGGCAGGTTAAAATTTCATGTTCTGAAGCTTCCCTGCAAAGTTATATCACAATGCAGAAAACGCGTTTTCGGCCTGAGATAAGGTCGATTCAGGAACCCCAAACATAAAAATGTTGATAACTCAGGAAAAACTCTACAGACAGCTTAGATTTGATGTGCAACTACTAGAAAGACCCTTTCTGCTATAGTGGGAGGTGAAATTTTCATGTTCTGAAGCTTCCCTGCAAAGTTATGGCACAATGCAGAAAACGCGTTTTCAGCCTGAGATAAGGTGGGTTCCAGAATGCCAAACATAAAAATGTTGATAACTTTGGAAAAACACTTCAGACAGCTTAGATTTGATGTGCAACTACTAGAAAGACCCTTTCTGCAACAGTGGGAGGTGAAAATTTCATGTTCTGAAGCTTCCCTGCAAAGTTATGCCACAATGCAGGAAACGCGTTTTCAGCCTGAGATAAGGTCGATTCCGGAACGCCAAACATAAGAATGTTGATAACTTTGGAAAAACACTTCAGACAGCTTAGATTTGATGTGCAACTACTAGAAAGACCCTTTCTGCTATAGTGGGAGGTGAAAATTTCATGTTCTGAAGCTTCCCTGCAAAGTTATGCCACAATGCAGGAAACGCGTTTTCAGCCTGAGATAAGGTCGATTCCGGAACGCCAAACATAAAAATATTGATAACTTTGGAAAAACACTTCAGACAGCTTAGATTTGATGTGCAACTACTAGAAAGACCCTTTCTGCTATAGTGGGGTGTTAAAATTTCATGTTCTGAAGCTTCCCTGCAAAGTTATGGCAAAATATGTAAAACGCGTTTTCAGGCTGAGATAAGGTGGGTTCCGGAACGCCAAACATAAAAATATTGATAACTTTGGAAAAACACTTCAGACAGCTTAGATTTGATGTGCAACTACTAGAAAGACCCTTTCTGCTATAGTGGGATATGAAAATTTCATGTTCTGAAGCTTCCCTGCAAAGTTATGGCAGAATGCGTAAATCGTGTTTCCAGCCTGAGATAAGGTCGATTCCGGAACGCCAAACATAAAAGTGTTGATAACTTTGGAAAAACACTTCAGACAGCTTAGATTTGATGTGCAACTACTAGAAAGACCCTTTCTGCTATAGTGGGAGGTGAAAATTTCATGTTCTGAAGCTTTATGCAAAGTTATGGCACAATGCGTAAAACGCGTTTTCAGCCTGAGATAAGGTCGATTCCGGAACGCCAAACATGAAAATGTTCATAATTCTGGAAAAACACTTCAAACAGCTTAGATTTTATGTGCAACTACTAGAAAGACCATTTCTGCCATTGTCGAAGTGAAAATTTGATGTTCTGAAGCTTCCCTGCAAAGTTATGCCACAATGCAGGAAACGCGTTTTCAGCCTGAGATAAGGTCGATTCCGGAACGCCAAACATAAAAATATTGATAACTTTGAAAAAACTCTTTAGACAGCTTAGATTTGATGTGCAACTACGAGAAACACCCTTTCTGCTATAGTGGGAGGTGAAAATTTCATGTTCTGAAGCTTCGCTGCAAAGTTATGGCACAATGCGTAAAACTCGTTTTCAGCCTGAGATGACGTTGATTTCAGAACGCCAAACATAAAGATGTTGATAACTTTGGAAAAACACTTCAGACAGCTTAGATTTGATGTGCAACTACTAGAAAGACCCTTTCTACTACAGTGGGAGGTGAAAATTTCATGTTCTGAAGCTTCCCTGCATAGTTATGCCACAATGCAGAAAACGCGTTTTCAGCCTGAGATAAGGTCGATTCCGGAACGCCAAACATAAGAATGTTGATAACTTTGGAAAAACACTTCAAACAGCTTAGGTTTGATGTGCAACTACTAGAAAGACCCTTTCTGCTATAGTGGGAGGTTAAAAATTCATGTTCTGAAGCTTCCCTGCAAAGTTCTGTCACAATGCAGGAAACGCGTTTTCAGCCTGAGATGACGTTGATTTCAGAACGCCAAACATAAAAATGTTGATAACTTTGGAAAAACACTTCAGACAGCTTAGATTTGATGTGCAACTACTAGAAAGACCCTTTCTACTACAGTGGGAGGTGAAAATTTCATGTTCTGAAGCTTCCCTGCATAGTTATGCCACAATGCAGGAAACGCGTTTTCAGCCTCAGATAAGGTCGATTCCGGAACGCCAAACATAAGAATGTTGATAACTTTGGAAAAACACTTCAGACAGCTTAGAATTGATGTGCAACTACTAGAAAGACCCTTTCTGCTATAGTGGGAAGTGAAAATTTCATGTTCTGAAGCTTCCCTGCAAAGTTATGTCACAATGCAGGAAACGCGTTTTCAGCCTGAGATAAGGTCGATTCCGGAACGCCAAACATAAAAATATTGATAACTTTGGAAAAACGCTTCAGACAGCTTAGATTTGATGTGCAACTACTAGAAAGACCCTTTCTGCTATAGTGGGAGTTGAAAATTTCATGTTCTGAAGCTTTCCTGCAAAGTTATGGCACAATGCGTAAAACGCGTTTTCAGCCTGAGATAAGGTTGATTCCGGAACGCCAAACATAAGAATGTTGATAACTTTGGAAAAACACTTCAGACAGCCTAGATTTGATGTGCAACTACTAGAAAGACCCTTTCTGCTATAGTGGGGTGTTAAAATTTCATGTTCTGAAGCTTATGGCAGAAGTTATGGCAGAATGCGTAAATCGTGTTTCCAGCCTGAGATAAGGTCGATTCCGGAACGCCAAACATAAAAATATTGATAACTTTGGAAAAACTCTTTAGACGGCTTAGATTTGATGTGCAACTACTAGAAAGAGCCTTTCTGCTACCGTGGGAGGTGAACATTTCATGTTCTGAAGCTTCCCTGCAAAGTTATGTCACAATGCAGGAAACGCGTTTTCAGCCTGAGATAAGGTCGATTCCGGAACGCCAAACATAAAAATATTGATAACTTTGGAAAAACGCTTCAGACAGCTTAGATTTGATGTGCAACTACTAGAAAGACCCTTTCTGCTATAGTGGGAGTTGAAAATTTCATGTTCTGAAGCTTTCCTGCAAAGTTATGGCACAATGCGTAAAACGCGTTTTCAGCCTGAGATAAGGTTGATTCCGGAACGCCAAACATAAGAATGTTGATAACTTTGGAAAAACACTTCAGACAGCCTAGATTTGATGTGCAACTACTAGAAAGACCCTTTCTGCTATAGTGGGGTGTTAAAATTTCATGTTCTGAAGCTTATGGCAGAAGTTATGGCAGAATGCGTAAATCGTGTTTCCAGCCTGAGATAAGGTCGATTCCGGAACGCCAAACATAAAAATATTGATAACTTTGGAAAAACTCTTTAGACAGCTTAGATTTGATGTGCAACTACTAGAAAGAGCCTTTCTGCTACCGTGGGAGGTGAACATTTCATGTTCTGAAGCTTGCCAGCAAAGTTATGTCACAATGCAGAAAACGCGTTTTCAGCCTCACATAAGGTCAATTCCGGAACGCCAAACATAAAAAATGTTAATAACTTCGGAAAAACACTTCAGACAGCTTAGATTTGATGTGCAACTACTCGAAAGACCCTTTCTGCTATAGTGGGATGTGAAATTTTTTTGTTCTGAAGCTTCCCTGCAAAGTTATGGCACAATGCAGAAAACGCGTTTTCAGCCTCACATAAGGTCGATTCCGGAACGCCAAACATAAAAATGTTGATAACTTTGGAAAAACACTTCAGACGGGTTAGATTTGATATGCAACTACTAGAGAGACCCTTTCTGCTATAGTGGGAGGTGAAAAATTTTTGTTCTGAAGCTTCCCTGCAAAGTTATGGCACAATGCAGAAAACGCCTTTTCAGCCTCACATAAGGTCGATTCCGGAACGCCAACCATAAAAATGTTGATAACTTCGGAAAAACACTTCAGACAGCTTAGATTTGATGTGCAACTACTAGAAAGACCCTTTCTGCTATAGTGGGAGGTGAAATTTTTATATTCTGAAGCTTTCCTGCAAAGTTATGGCACAATGCGTAAAACTCGTTTTCAGCCTGAGATGACGTTGATTTCAGAACGGCAAACATAAAAATGTTGCTAACTTTGGAAAAACACTTCAGACAGCTTAGATTTGATGTGCAACTACTCGAAAGACCCTTTCTGCTATAGTGGGAGGTGAAATTTTTTTGTTCTGAAGCTTCCCTGCAAAGTTATGGCACAATGCAGAAAACGCGTTTTCAGCCTCACATAAGGTCGATTCCGGAACGCCAAACATAAAAATGTTGATAACTTTGGAAAAACACTTCAGACAGGTTAGATTTGATGTGCAACTACTAGAGAGAACCTTTCTGCTATAGTGGGAGGTGAAAAATTTTTGTTCTGAAGCTTCCCTGCAAAGTTATGGCACAATGCAGAAAACGCGTTTTCAGCCTCACATAAGGTCGATTCCGGAACGCCAAACATAAAAATGTTGATAACTTCGGAAAAACACTTCAGACAGCTTAGATTTGATGTGCAACTACTAGAAAGACCCTTTCTGCTATAGTGGGAGGTGAAATTTTCATGTTCTGAGGCTTTCCTGCAAAGTTATGGCACAATGCGTAACATGCGTTTTCAGCCTGAGATAAGGTCAATTCCGGAACGCCAAACATAAAAATGTTAATACCTTCGGAAAAACACTTCAGACAGCTTAGATTTGATGTGCAACTACTCGAAAGACCCTTTCTGCTATAGTGGGAGGTGAAATTTTTTTGTTCTGAAGCTTCCCTGCAAAGTTATGGGACAATGCAGAAAACGCGTTTTCAGCCTCACATAAGGTCGATTCCGGAACGCCAAACATAAAAATGTTGATAACTTTGGAAAAACACTTCAGACAGGTTAGATTTGATGTGCAACTACTAGAGAGACCCTTTCTGCTATGGTGGGAGGTGAAAAATTTTTGTTCTGAAGCTTCCCTGCAAAGTTATGGCACAATGCAGAAAACGCATTTTCAGCCTCACATAAGGTCGATTCCGGAACGCCAAACATAAAAATGTTGATAACTTCGGAAAAACACTTCAGACAGCTTAGATTTGATGTGCAACTACTAGAAAGACCCTTTCTGCTATAGTGGGAGGTGAAATTTTCATGTTCTGAAGCTTTCCTGCAAAGTTATGGCACAATGCGTAAAATGCGTTTTCAGCCTGAGATAAGGTCAATTCCGGAACGCCAAACATAAAAATGTTAATAACTTCGGAAAAACACTTCAGACAGCTTAGATTTGATGTGCAACTACTCGAAAGACCCTTTCTGCTATAGTGGGAGGTGAAATTTTTTTGTTCTGAAGCGTCCCTGCAAAGTTATGGCACAATGCAGAAAACGCGTTTTCAACCTCACATAAGGTCGATTCCGGAACGCCAAGCATAAAAATGTTGATAACTTTGGACAAACACTTCAGACAGGTTAGATTTGATGTGCAACTACTAGAGAGACCCTTTCTGCTATAGTGGGAGGTGAAAAATTTTTGTTCTGAAGCTTCCCTGCAAAGTTATGGCACAATGCAGAAAACGCGTTTTCAGCCTCACATAAGGTCGATTCCGGAACGCCAAACATAAAAATGTTGATAACTTCGGAAAAACACTTCAGACAGCTTAGATTTGATGTGCAACTACTAGAAAGACCCTTTCTGCTATAGTGGGAGGTGAAATTTTCATGTTCTGAAGCTTTCCTGCAAAGTTATGGCACAATACGTAAAATGCGTTTTCAGCCTGAGATAAGGTCGATTCAGGAACACCAAACATAAAAATGTTGAAAACTTTGGAAAAACACTTCAGACAGCTTAGATTTGATGTGCAACTACGAGAAAGACCCTTTCTGCTATAGTGGGAGGTGAAAATTTCATGTTCTGAAGCTTCGCTGCAAAGTTCTTGCACAATGCGTAAAACTCGTTTTCAGCCTGAGATGACGTTGATTTCAGAACGGCAAACATAAAAATGTTGCTAACTTTGGAAAAACACTTCAGACAGCTTAGATTTGATGTGCAACTACTAGAAAGACCCGTTCTGCTATAGTGGGAGGTTAAAATTTCATGTTCTGAAGCTTCCCTGCAAAGTTGTGGCACAATGCAGAAAACGCATTTTCAGCCAGACAAAAGGTGGGTTCCGGAACGCCAAACATAAAAATGTTGATTACTTTGGAAAAACACTTCAGACAGGTTAGATTTGATGTGCAACTACTAGAGAGACCCTTTATGCTATAGTGGGAGGAGAAAATTTCATGTTCTGAAGCTTCCCTGCAAAGTTATGGCACAATGCAGAAAACGCGTTTTCAGCCTGAGATAAGGTTGATTCCGGAACGCCAAACATAAAAATGTTGATAACTTTGGAAAAACACTTCAAACAGCTCAGATTTAATGTGCAACTACTAGAAAGACCCTTTCTGCTATAGTGGGAGGTGAAAATTTCTTATTCTGCAGCTTTCCTGCAAAGTGATGGCACAATGCAGAGAACGCGTTTTGAGCCTGAGATAAGGTTGATTACGGAACACCAAACATAAGAATGTTGATAACTTTGGAAAAACACTTCAGACAGGTTTGATTTGATGTGGAACTACTAGAAAGACCCTTTCTGCTATAGTGGCAGGTTAAAATTTCATGTTCTGAAGCTTCCCTGCAAAGTTATATCACAATGCAGCAAACGCGTTTTCAGCCGGAGATAAGGTCGATTCAGGAACACCAAACATAAAAATGTTGAAAACTTTCGAAAAACACTTCAGACAGCTTAGATTTGATGTGCAACTACGAGAAAGGCCCTTTCTGCTATAGTGGGAGTTGAAAATATCATGTTCTGAAGCTTCCCTGCAAAGTTATGCCACAATGCAAGTAACGCGTTTTCAGCCTGAGATAAGGTCGATTCCGGAACGCCAAACATAAAAATATTGATAACTTTGGAAAAACACTTCAGACAGCTTAGATTTGATGTGCAACCACTAGAAAGACCCTTTCTGCTATAGTGGGAGTAGAAAATTTCATGTTCTGAAGCTTCCCTGCAAAGTTATGGCAGAATGCATAAATCGTGTTTCCAGCCTGAGATAAGGTCGATTCCGGAACACCAAACATAAAAGTGTTGATAACTTTGGAAAAACACTTCAGACAGCTTAGATTTGATGTGCAACTACTAGAAAGACCCTTTCTGCTATAGTGGGAGGTGAAAATTTCATGTTCTGAAGCTTCCCTGCAAAGTTATGTCACAATGCAGGAAACGCGTTTTCAGCCTGAGATAAGGTCGATTCCGGAACGCCAAACATGAAAATGTTCATAATTCTGGAAAAACACTTCAGACAGCTTAGATTTTATGTGCAACTACTAGAAAGACCATTTCTGCCATTGTGGAAGTGGAAATTCGATGTTCTGAAGCTTCCCTGCAAAGTTATGCCACAATGCAGGAAAGGCGTTTTCAGCCTGAGATAAGGTCGATTCCGGAACGCCAAACATAAAAATATTGATAACTTTGAAAAAACTCTTTAGACAGCTTAGATTTGATGTGCAACTACAAGAAACACCCTTTCTGCTATAGTGGGAGGTGAAAATTTCATGTTCTGAAGCTTCGCTGCAAAGTTATGGCACAATGCGTAAAACTCGTTTTCAGCCTGAGATGACGTTGATTTCAGAACGCCAAACATAAAAATGTTGATAACTTTGGAAAAACACTTCAGACAGCTTAGATTTGATGTGGAACTACTAGAAAGACCCTTTCTGCTATAGTGGCAGGTTAAAATTTCATGTTCTGAAGCTTCCCTGCAAAGTTATATCACAATGCAGCAAACGCGTTTTCAGCCGGAGATAAGGTCGATTCAGGAACACCAAACATAAAAATGTTGAAAACTTTCGAAAAACACTTCAGACAGCTTAGATTTGATGTGCAACTACGAGAAAGGCCCTTTCTGCTATAGTGGGAGTTGAAAATATCATGTTCTGAAGCTTCCCTGCAAAGTTATGCCACAATGCAAGTAACGCGTTTTCAGCCTGAGATAAGGTCGATTCCGGAACGCCAAACATAAAAATATTGATAACTTTGGAAAAACACTTCAGACAGCTTAGATTTGATGTGCAACCACTAGAAAGACCCTTTCTGCTATAGTGGGAGTAGAAAATTTCATGTTCTGAAGCTTCCCTGCAAAGTTATGGCAGAATGCATAAATCGTGTTTCCAGCCTGAGATAAGGTCGATTCCGGAACACCAAACATAAAAGTGTTGATAACTTTGGAAAAACACTTCAGACAGCTTAGATTTGATGTGCAACTACTAGAAAGACCCTTTCTGCTATAGTGGGAGGTGAAAATTTCATGTTCTGAAGCTTCCCTGCAAAGTTATGTCACAATGCAGGAAACGCGTTTTCAGCCTGAGATAAGGTCGATTCCGGAACGCCAAATATGAAAATGTTCATAATTCTGGAAAAACACTTCAGACAGCTTAGATTTTATGTGCAACTACTAGAAAGACCATTTCTGCCATTGTGGAAGTGGAAATTCGATGTTCTGAAGCTTCCCTGCAAAGTTATGCCACAATGCAGGAAACGCGTTTTCAGCCTGAGATAAGGTCGATTCCGGAACGCCAAACATAAAAATATTGATAACTTTGAAAAAACTCTTTAGACAGCTTAGATTTGATGTGCAACTACGAGAAACACCCTTTCTGCTATAGTGGGAGGTGAAAATTTCATGTTCTGAAGCTTCGCTGCAAAGTTATGGCACAATGCGTAAAACTCGTTTTCAGCCTGAGATGACGTTGATTTCAGAACGCCAAACATAAAAATGTTGATAACTTTGGAAAAACACTTCAGACAGCTTAGATTTGATGTGCAACTACTAGAAAGACCCTTTCTACTACAGTGGGAGGTGAAAAGTTCATGTTCTGAAGCTTCCCTGCATAGTTATGCCACAATGCAGGAAACGCGTTTTCAGCCTGAGATAAGGTCGATTCTGGAACGCCAAACATAAGAATGTTGATAACTTTGGAAAAACACTTCAGACAGCTTAGATTTGATGTGCAACTACTAGAAAGGCCCTTTCTGCTATAGTGGGAGGTGAAAATTTCATGTTCTGAAGCTTCCCTGCAAAGTTATGTCACAATGCAGGAAACGCGTTTTCAGCCTGAGATAAGGTCGATTCCGGAACCCCAAACATAAAAATATTGATAACTTTGGAAAAACACTTCAGACAGCTTAGATTTGATGTGCAACTACTAGAAAGACCCTTTCTGCTATAGTGGGAGTTGAAAATTTCATGTTCTGAAGCTTTCCTGCAAAGTTATGGCACAATGCGTAAAACGCGTTTTCAGCCTGAGATAAGGTTGATTCCGGAACGCCAAACATAAGAATGTTGATAACTTTGGAAAAACACTTCAGACAGCCTAGATTTGATGTGCAACTACTAGAAAGACCCTTTCTGCTATAGTGGGGTGTTAAAATTTCATGTTCTGAAGCTTCCCTGCAAAGTTATGGCAAAATATGTAAAACGCGTTTTCAGGCTGAGATAAGGTGGGTTCCGGAACGCCAAACATAAAAATATTGATAACTTTGGAAAAACTCTTTAGACAGCTTAGATTTGATGTGCAACTACTAGAAAGAGCCTTTCTGCTATCGTGGGAGGTGAAAATTTCATGTTCTGAAGCTTCCCTGCAAAGTTATGTCACAATGCAGAAAACGCGTTTTCAGCCTCACATAAGGTCAATTCCGGAACGCCAAACATAAAAAATGTTAATAACTTTGGAAAAACACTTCAGACAGCTTAGATTTGATGTGCAACTACTCGAAAGACCCTTTCTGCTATAGTGGGATGTGAAATTTTTTTGTTCTGAAGCTTCCCTGCAAAGTTATGGCACAATGCAGAAAACGCGTTTTCAGCCTCACATAAGGTCGATTCCGGAACGCCAAACATAAAAATGTTGATAACTTTGGAAAAACACTTCAGACAGGTTAGATTTGATGTGCAACTTCTAGAGAGACCCTTTCTGCTATAGTGGGAGGTGAAATTTTTTTGTTCTGATGCTTCCCTGCAAAGTTATGGCACAATGCAGAAAACGCGTTTTCAGCCTCACATAAGGTCGATTCCGGAACGCCAACCATAAAAATGTTGATAACTTCGGAAAAACACTTCAGACAGCTTAGATTTGATGTGCAACTACTAGAAAGACCCTTTCTGCTATAGTGGGAGGTGAAATTTTCATGTTCTGAAGCTTTCCTGCAAAGTTATGGCACAATGCGTAAAACTCGTTTTCAGCCTGAGATGACGTTGATTTCACAACGGCAAACATAAAAATGTTGCTAACTTTGGAAAAACACTTCAGACAGCTTAGATTTGATGTGCAACTACTCGAAAGACCCTTTCTGCTATAGTGGGAGGTGAAATTTTTTTGTTCTGAAGCTTCCCTGCAAAGTTATGGCAGAATGCAGAAAACGCGTTTTCAGCCTCACATAAGGTCGATTCCGGAACGCCAAACATAAAAATGTTGATAACTTTGGAAAAACACTTCAGACAGGTTAGATTTGATGTGCAACTACTAGAGAGAACCTTTCTACTATAGTGGGAGGTGAAAAATTTTTGTTCTGAAGCTTCCCTGCAAAGTTATGGCACAATGCAGAAAACGCGTTTTCAGCCTCACATAAGGTCGATTCCGGAACGCCAAACATAAAAATGTTGATAACTTCGGAAAAACACTTCAGACAGCTTAGATTTGATGTGCAACTACTAGAAAGACCCTTTCTGCTATAGTGGGAGGTGAAATTTTCATGTTCTGAAGCTTTCCTGCAAAGTTATGGCACAATGCGTAACATGCGTTTTCAGCCTGAGATAAGGTCAATTCCGGAACGCCAAACATAAAAATGTTAATAACTTCGGAAAAACACTTCAGACAGCTTAGATTTGATGTGCAACTACTCGAAAGACCCTTTCTGCTATAGTGGGAGGTGAAATTTTTTTGTTCTGAAGCTTCCCTGCAAAGTTATGGGACAATGCAGAAAACGCGTTTTCAGCCTCACATAAGGTCGATTCCGGAACGCCAAACATAAAAATGTTGATAACTTTGGAAAAACACTTCAGACAGGTTAGATTTGATGTGCAACTGCTAGAGAGACCCTTTCTGCTATAGTGGGAGGTGAAAAATGTTTGTTCTGAAGCTTCCCTGCAAAGTTATGGCACAATGCAGAAAACGCGTTTTCAGCCTCACATAAGGTCGATTCCGGAACGCCAAACATAAAAATGTTGATAACTTTGGAAAAACACTTCAGACAGCTTAGATTTGATGTGCAACTACTAGAAAGACCCGTTCTGCTATAGTGGGAGGTTAAAATTTCATGTTCTGAAGCTTCCCTGCAAAGTTGTGGCACAATGCAGAAAACGCATTTTCAACCTGACAAAAGGTGGGTTCCGGAACGCCAAACATAAAAATGTTGATAACTTTGGAAAAACACTTCAGACAGGTTAGATTTGATGTGCAACTACTAGAGAGACCCTTTATTCTATAGTGGGAGGAGAAAATTTCATGTTCTGAAGCTTCCCTGCAAAGTTATGGCACAATGCAGAAAATTCGTTTTCAGCCTGAGATAAGGTTGATTCCGGAACGCCAAACATAAAAATGTTGATAACTTTGGAAAAACACTTCAAACAGCTCGGATTTGATGTGGAACTACGAGAAAGACCCTTTCTGCTATAGTGGCAGGTTAAAATTTCATGTTCTGAAGCTTCCCTGCAAAGTCATATCACAATGCAGAAAACGCGTTTTCAGCCGGAGATAAGGTCGATTCAGGAACACCAAACATAAAAATGTTGAAAACTTTCGAAAAACACTTCAGACAGCTTAGATTTGATGTGCAACTACGAGAAAGACCCTTTCTGCTATAGTGGGAGTTGAAAATATCATGTTCTGAAGCTTCCCTGCAAAGTTATGGCACAATGCGTAAAACGCGTTTTCAGCATGAGATGAGGTTTATTTCAGAACGCCAAACATAAAAATGTTGAGAACTTTGGAAAAACACTTCAGACAGCTTAGATTTGATGTGCAACTACTAGATAGACCCTTTCTGCTATAGTGGGAAGTTAAAATTTCATGTTCTGAAGCTTCCCTGCAAAGTTATGGCACAATGCGTAAAACGCGTTTTCAGCCTGAGATGAGGTTGATTTCAGAACGCCAAACATAAAAATGTTGAGAAGTTTGGAAAAACACATCAGACAGCTAAGATTTGATGTGCAACAACTAGAAAGACGCATTCTGCTATAGTGAGAGGTGAACATTTCATGTTCTGAAGCTTCCCTGCAAAGTTATGGCAGAATGCGTAAATCGTGTTTTCAGCCTGAGATAAGGTCGATTCCGGAACGGCAAACATAAAAGTTTTGATAACTTTGGAAAAACACTTCAGACAGCTTCGATTTGATGTGCAACTACTAGAAAGACCCTTTCTGCTATAGTGGGAAATGAACATTTCATGATCTGAAGGTTCCCTGCAAAGTTATGGCACAATGCAGAAAACGCGTTTTCAGCCTGAGAAAAGGTCGATTCAGGAACACCAAACATAAAAATGTTGAAAACTTTCGAAAAACACTTCAGACAGCTTAGATTTGATGTGCAACTACGAGAAAGACCCTTTCTGCTATAGTGGGAGGTGAAAATATCATGTTGTGAAGCTTCCCTGCAAAGTTATGGCACAATGCGTAAAACGCGTTTTCAGCCTGAGATGAGGTTGATTTCAGAACGCCAAACATGAAAATGTTGATAACTCAGGAAAAACTCTACAGACAGCTTAGAATTGATGTGCAACTACTAGAAATACCCTTTCTGCTATAGTGGGACGTGAAAATTTCATATTCTGAAGCTTCCCTGAAAAGTTTTGGCACAATACAGAAAACACGTTTTCTTCCTGAGATGAGGTCGATTCCAGAACGCCAAACAGAAAAAAGTAGATAACTTTGGAAAAACATATCAGACAGCTTAGATTTGGTCTGCAACTACTAGAAAGACCCTTTCTACTATAATGGGAGGTGAAAAATTCATGTTCTGAGGCTTCCCTGCAAAGTTATGGCACAATCCAGAAAAGTCGTTTTCAGACTGAGATATGATGGGTTCCAGAACGCCAAACATAAAAATGTTGATAACTTTGAAAAACGCTTCAGACAGCTTAGTTTTGATGTTCAACTACAAGACAGACTCTTTCTGCAATATTGGGAGGTGAAAATTTCATATTCTGATGCTTCCCTGCAAAGTTATGGCACAAAGCAGAAAACTCGTTTTCAGGCAGTGATAAGGTTGATTCCGGAACGCCAAACACAAAAATGTTCATAACTTTGGAAAAACATTTCAGACAGCTCAGATTTGATGTGCAACTACTAGAAAGACCCTTTCTGCTATTGTGGGAGGTGAAAATTTTATGTTCTGAAGCTTCCCTGCAAAGTTATGGCACAATGCAGAAAACTCGTCTTCAGCATGAGTCAAGGTCAATTCCGGAAAGCCAAACATAAAAATATGATAACTTTGAAAAAACACTTCAGACAGCTTAGATTTGATGTGCAACTACTAGAAAGACCCTTTCTGCTATAGTGGGAGGTGAAAATTTCATGTTCTGAAGTTTCCCTGCAAAGTTATGGCACAATGCAGAAAAGGCGTTTTCAATAAGGTGCGATCCGGAACGCTAAACATAAGACTGTTGATAACTTTGGAAAAACACTTCAGACAGGTTAGATTTGATGTGCAACTACTAGAAGGACACTTTCTGCGATCGTGGCAGGTTAAAATTTCATGTTCTGAAGCTTCCCTCCAAAGTTATGGCACAATGCAGAAAACGCGGTTACAGAGTGAGATAAGGTGGGTTTCGGAACGCCAAACATAAAAATGTTGATAACTTTGGAAAAACACTTCAGACAGCTTATAATTGACGTGCAACTACTAGAAAGACCCTTTCTGCTATAGTGGGTGTTGAAAATTTCATGTTCTGAAGCTTCACTGCAAAGTTATGGCTCAATGCAGAAAACGCGATTTCAGCCTGAGATAAGGTCGACTCTGGAATGCCAAACATAAAAATGTTGATTACTTTGGAAAAACACTTCAGACAGCTTAGATTTGACGTGCAACTACAAGAAAGACCCTTTCTGCTATAGTGGGAGTTGAAAATTCAATGTTCTGAAGCTTCCCTGCAAAGTCATGGCACAATGCAGAAAAGGCGTTTTCAATAAGGTGGGTTCCGGAACGCCAAACATAAAAATGTTGATAACTTTGGAAAAACACTTCAAAAAGCTTAGATTTGATGTGCAACTAGTAGAAAGACCCTTTCTGCTATAGTGGGAGGTGAAAATTTCATGTTCTGAAGATTCCCTGCAAAGTTATGGCACAATGCAGAAAACGCGATTTCAGCCTGAGATAAGGTCGACTCTGGAATGCCAAACATAAAAATGTTAATTACTTTGGAAAAACACTTCAAACAGCTTAGATTTGATGTGCAACTACTGGAAAGACCCTTTCTGCTATAGTGGGAGGTGAAAATTTCATGTTCTGAAGATTCCCTGCAAAGTTATGGCACAATGCAGAAAACGCGTATTCTGCCTGAGATAAGGTCGATTCCGTAATGCCAAACATAAAAATGTTTATAACTTTGGAAAAACACTTCAGACAACTTAGATTTGATGTGCAACTACTAGAAAGACCCTTTCTGCTATAGTGGGATATGAAAATTTCATGTTCTGAAGCTTCCCTGCAAAGTTATGGCACAATGCAGAAAACTCGTCTTCAGCATGAGTCAAGGTCAATTCCGGAAAGCCAAACATAAAAATATGATAACTTTGAAAAAACACTTCAGACAGCTTAGATTTGATGTGCAACTACTAGAAAGACCCTTTCTGCTATAGTGGGAGGTGAAAATTTCATGTTCTGAAGTTTCCCTGCAAAGCTATGGCACAATGCAGAAAAGGCGTTTTCAATAAGGTGCGATCCGGAACGCTAAACATAAGACTGTTGATAACTTTGGAAAAACACTTCAGACAGGTTAGATTTGATGTGCAACTACTAGAAGTACCCTTTCTGCGATCGTGGCAGGTTAAAATTTCATGTTCTGAAGCTTCCCTCCAAAGTTATGGCACAATGCAGAAAACGCGGTTACAGAGTGAGATAAGGTGGGTTTCGGAACGCCAAACATAAAAATGTTGATAACTTTGGAAAAACACTTCAGACAGCTTATAATTGACGTGCAACTACTAGAAAGACCCTTTCTGCTATAGTGGGTGTTGAAAATTTCATGTTCTGAAGCTTCCCTGCAAAGTCATGGCACAATGCAGAAAAGGCGTTTTCAATAAGGTGGGTTCCGGAACGCCAAACATAAAAATGTTGATAACTTTGGAAAAACACTTCAAACAGCTTAGATTTGATGTGCAACTACTAGAAAGACCCTTTCTGCTATAGTGGGAGGTGAAAATTTCATGTTCTGAAGATTCCCTGCAAAGTTATGGCACAATGCAGAAAACGCGATTTCAGCCTGAGATTAGGTCGACTCTGGAATGCCAAACATAAAAATGTTGATTACTTTGGAAAAACACTTCAAACAGCTTAGATTTGATTTGCAACTACTAGAAAGACCCTTTCTGCTATAGTGGGAGGTGAAAATTTCATGTTCTGAAGATTCCCTGCAAAGTTATGGCACAATGCAGAAAACGCGTATTCTGCCTGAGATAAGGTCGATTCCGTAATGCCAAACATAAAAATGTTTATAACTTTGGAAAAACACTTCAGACAGCTTAGATTTGATGTGCAACTACTAGAAAGACCCTTTCTGCTATAGTGGGATATGAAAATTTCATGTTCTGAAGCTTCCCTGCAAAGTTATGGCACAATGCAGAAAACGCGTTTTCAGCCTGAGATAAGGTGGGTTTCGGAACGCCAAGCATAAAAATGTTGATAACTTTGGAAAAACACTTCAGACAGCTTAGATTTGATGTGCAACTACTAGAAAGACCCTTTCTGCTATAGTGGGAGGTGAACATTTCATGTTCTGAAGCTTCCCTGCAAAGTTATGGCACTATGCAGAAAACGCGTTTTCAGCTTGAGAAAAGGTGGGTTCCGGAACGCGAAACATAAAAATGTTGATAACTTTGGAAAATCACTTCAGACAGCTAAGATTTGATGTGCAACTACGAGAAAGACCCTTTCTGCTATAGTGGGAGGTGAACATTTCATGTTCTGAAGCTTCCCTGAGAAGTTATGGCACAATGCAGAAAACGCGTTTTCAGCCTCACATAAGGTCGATTCCGGAACGCCAAACATAAAAATGTTGATAACTTTCGAAAAACACTTCAGACAGCTTAGATTTGATGTGAAACTACTAGAAAGACCCTTTCTGCTATAGTGGGAGGTGAAAATTTCATGTTCTGAAGCTTCCCATGGAAAGTTATGGGACAATGCAGAAAACGATTTTTCATCCTGAGATAAGGTCGATTACGGAACGCGAAACATAAAAATGTTCATAACTTTCGAAAAACGCTTCAGACAGCTTAGATTTGATGTGCAACTACTAGAAAGACCCTTTCTGCTATAGTGGGAGGTGAAAATTTCATGTTCTGAAGCTTCCCTGCAAAGTTATGGGACAATGCAGAAAACGCGTTTTCAGCCTGAGATAAGGTGGGTTTCCAAACGCCAAGCATAAAAATGTTGATAACTTTGGAAAAACACTTCAGACAGCTTAGATTTGATGTGCAACTACTAGAAAGACCCTTTCTGCTATAGTGGGAGGTGAACATTTCATGTTCTGAAGCTTCCCTGCAAAGTTATGGCACTATGCAGAAAACGCGTTTTCAGCTTGAGAAAAGGTGGGTTCCGGAACGCGAAACATAAAAATGTTGATAACTTTGGAAAATCACTTCAGACAGTTAAGATTTGATGTGCAACTACGAGAAAGACCCTTTCTGCTATAGTGGGAGGTGAACATTTCATGTTCTGAAGCTTCCCTGAGAAGTTATGGCACAATGCAGAAAACGCGTTTTCAGCCTGAGATAAGGTCGATTCCGGAACGCCAAACATAAAAATGTTGATAACTTTCGAAAAACACTTCAGACAGCTTAGATTTGATGTGAAACTACTAGAAAGACCCTTTCTGCTATAGTGGGAGGTGAAAATTTCATGTTCTGAAGCTTCCCATGGAAAGTTATGGGACAATGCAGAAAACGATTTTTCATCCTGAGATAAGGTCGATTACGGAACGCGAAACATAAAAATGTTCATAACTTTCGAAAAACGCTTCAGACAGCTTAGATTTGATGTGCAACTACTAGAAAGACCCTTTCTGCTATAGTGGGAGGTGAAAATTTCATGTTCTGAAGCTTCCCTGCAAAGTTATGGGACAATGCAGAAAACGCGTTTTCAGCCTGAGATAAGGTGGTTTCCAAAACGCCAAACGTAAAAATGTTGATTACTTTGGAACAACACTTCTGACAGCTTACATTTAATGTGCAACTACTAGAAAGACCCTTTCTGCTATAGTGGGAGGTGAAAATTTCATTTTCTGAAGCTTCCCTGCAAAGTTATGGCACAAAGCGTAAAACGCGTTTTCAGCCTGATATAAGGTCGATTCCGGAACGCCAAACATAAAAATGTTGATAACTTTCGAAAAACACTTCAGACAGCTTAGATTTGATGTGCAACTACTAGAAAGACCCTTTCTGCTATAGTGGGAGGTGAAAATTTCATGTTCTGAAGCTTCCCTGCAAAGTTATGGGACAATGCAGAAAACGATTTTTCATCCTGAGATAAAGTCGATTCCGGAACGCCAAACGTGAAAATGTTGATAACTTTCGAAAAACACTTCAGACAGCTTAGATTTGATGTGTAACTACTAGAAAGACCCTCTCTGCTATAGTGGGACGTGAAAATTTCATGTTCTGAAGCTTCCCAGCAAAGTTATGGCACAATGCAGAAAACGCGTTTTCAGCCTGAGATAAGGTGGGTTCCGGAACGCCAAACATAAAAATGTTGATAACTTTGGAAAAACACTTCAGACAGCTTAGATTTGATGTGCAACTACGAGAAAGACCCTTTCTGCTTTAGTGGGAGGTGAAAATTTCATTTTCTGAAGCTTCCCTGCAAAGTTATGGCACAATGCGTACAACGCGTTTTCAGCTTGAGATAAGGTCGATTCCGGAAAGCCAAACATAAAAATGTTGATAACTTTCGAAAAACACTTCAGACAGCTTAGATTTGATGTGCAACTACTAGAAAGACCCTTTCTGCTATAGTGGGAGGTCAACATTTCATGTTCTGAAGCTTCCCATGGAAAGTTATGGGACAATGCAGAAAACGATTTTTCATCGCGAGATAAGGTCGATTACGGAAAGCGAAACATAAAAATGTTCATAAGTTTCGAAAAACACTACAGACAGCTTAGATTTGATGTGCAACTACTAGAAAGACCCTTTCTGCTAAAGTGGGAGGTGAACATTTCATGTTCTGAAGCTTCCCTGCAAAGTTATGGCACTATGCAGAAAACGCGTTTTCAGCTTGAGATAAGGTGGGTTCCGGAACGCCAAACATAAAAATGTTGATAACTTTGGAAAAACACTTCAGACAGCTTAGATTTGATGTGCAACTACTAGAAAGACCCTTTCTGCTATAGTGGGAGGTGAAAATTTCATGTTCTGAAGCTTCCCTGAGAAGTTACGGCACAATGCAGAAAACGCGTTTTCAGCCTGAGATAAGGTCGATTCCGGAACGCCAAACATAAAAATGTTGATAACTTTCGACAAACACTTCAGACAGCTTAGATTTGATGTGCAACTACTAGAAAGACCCTTTCTGCTATAGTGGGAGGTCGAAATTTCATGTTCTGAAGCTTCTCATGGAAAGTTATGGGACAATGCAGAAAACGATTTTTCATCCTGAGATAAGGTCGATTACGGAACGCGAAACATAAAAATGTTCATAACTTTCGAAAAACACTTCAGACAGCTTAGATTTCTGCTATAGTGGGAGGTGAAAATTTCATGTTCTGAAGCTTCCCTGCAAAGTTATGGCACAATGCCGAAAACGCGTTTTCAGCCTGAGATAAGGTGGGTTCCGGAACGCCAAACATAAAAATGTTGATAACTTTGGAAAAACACTTCAGACAGCTTAGATTTGATGTGCAACTACTAGAAAGACCCTTTCTGCTATAGTGGGAGGTGAACATTTCATGTTCTGAAGCTTCCCTGAGAAGTTATGGCACAATGCAGAAAACGCGTTTTCAGCCTGAGATAAGGTGGTTTCCAAAACGCCAAACGTAAAAATGTTGATTACTTTGGAACAACACTTCTGACAGCTTAGATTTAATGTGCAACTACTAGAAAGACCCTTTCTGCTATAGTGGGAGGTGAAAATTTCATTTTCTGAAGCTTACCTGCAAAGTTATGGCACAATGCGTAAAACCCGTTTTCAGCCTGAGATAAGGTCGATTCCGGAACGCCAAACATAAAAAAGTTGATAACTTTCGAAAAACACTTCAGACAGCTTAGATTTGATGTGCAACTACTAGAAAGACCCTTTCTTCTATAGTGGGAGGTCAAAATTTCATGTTCTGAAGCTTCTCATGGAAAGTTATGGGACAATGCAGAAAACGATTTTTCATCCTGAGATAAGGTCGATTACGGAACGCGAAACATAAAAATGTTCATAACTTTTGAAAAACACTTCAGACAGCTTAGATTTGATGTGCAACTACTAGAAAGACCCTTTCTGCTATAGTGGGAGGTGAAAATTTCATGTTCTGAAGCTTCCCTGCAAAGTTATGGGACAATGCAGAAAACGATTTTTCATCCTGAGATAAAGTCGATTCCGGAACGGCAAACGTGAAAATGTTGATAACTTTCGAAAAACACTTCAGACAGCTTAGATTTGATGTGCAACTACTAGAAAGACCCTTTCTGCTATAGTGGGAGGTGAACATTTCATGTTCTGAAGCTTCCCAGCAAAGTTATGGCACTATGCAGAAAACGCGTTTTCAGCTTGAGATAAGGTGGGTTCCGGAATGCCAAACATAAAAATGTTGATAACTTTGGAAAAACACTTCTGACAGCTTAGATTTAATGTGCAACTACTAGAAAGACCCTTTCTGCTATAGTGGGAGGTGAAAATTTCATGTTCTGAAGATTCCTTGCAAAGTTATGGCACAATGCAGGAAACGCGTTTTCAGCCTGAGATAAGGTCGATTCAGGAACACCAAACATAAAAATGTTGAAAACTTTCGAAAAACACTTCAGACAGCTTAGATTTGAGGTGCAACTACTAGAAAGACCCTTTCTGGTATAGTGGGAGGTGAAAATTTCATGTTCTGAAGCTTCCCTGCAAAGTTATGGGACAATGCAGAAAACGATTTTTCATCCTGAGATAAGGTCGATTCCGGAACGCCAAACATAAAAATGTTGATAACTTTGGAAAAACATTTCAGACAGCTTAGATTTGATGTGCAAATACTAGAAAGACCCTTTCTGTTATAGTGGGAGGTGAAAATTTCATGTTCTGAAGCTTTCCTGCAAAGTTATGGGACAATGCAGAAAACGATTTTTCATCGCGAGATAAGGTCGATTCCGGAACGCCAAACATAAAAATGTTGATAACTTTCGAAAAACACTTCAGACAGCTTAGATTTCATGTGCAACTACTAAAAAGACCCCTTCTGCTTTAGTGGGACCTGAAAATTTCATGTTCTGAAGCTTCCCTGCAAAGTTATGGCACAATGCCGAAAACGCGTTTTCAGCCTGAGATAAGGTCGATTCCGGAACGCCAAACATAAAAATGTTGATAATTTTGGAAAAACACTTCAGACAGCTTAGATTTGATGTGCAACTACTAGAAAGACACTTTCTGCTATAGAGGGAGGTGAAAATTTCATGTTCTGAAGCTTTCCTGCAAAGTTAGGGCACATTGCGTAAAACGCGTTTTCAGCCTGAGATCAGGTGGGTTCCAGAACGCCAAACATAAAATTGTTGATAACTTTGGAAAAACACTTCAGACAGCTTAGATTTGATGTGCAACTACTAGAAAGACCCTTTCTGCTATAGTGGGAGGTGAAAATTTCATGTTCTGAAGCTTTCCTGCAAAGTGATGGCACAATGCAGAAAATGCGTTTTCAGCCTGAGATAAGGTGGGTTCCAGAACGGCAAACATAAAAATCTTGATAACTTTGGAAAAAGATTTCAGACAGCTTAGATTTGATGTGCAACTACAAGACAGACCCTTTCTGCAATAGTGGGAGGTTAAAATTTCATATTCTGAAGTTTACTGCAAAGTTATGGCACAATGCAGAAAACGCGTTTTCAGCTTGAGATAAGGTGGGTTCCCGAACGCCAAACATAAAAATGTTGAAAACTTTGGAAAAACACTTCAGACAGCTTAGATTTGATGTGCAACTACTGGAAAGACCCTTTGTGCTATAGTGGGACGTGAAAATTTCATGTTCTAAAGGTTCCCTGCAAAGTTATGGCACAATGCGTAAAACGCGTTTTCAGCCTGAGATAAGGTCGATTCCGGAACGCCATACATAAAAATGTTGATAACTTTGGAAAAACACATCAGACAGCTTAGATTTGATGTGCAACTACTAGAAAGACCCTTTCTGTTATAGTGGGAGGTTAAAATTTCATGTTCGGAAGCTTCCATGCAAAGTTATGGCACCATGCAGACAACGCGTTTTCAGCTTGAGATAAGGTGGGTTCCGGAACGCCAAACATAAAAATGTTGATAACTTTGGAAAAACACTTCAGACAGCTTAGATTTGATGTGCAACTACTAGAAAGACCCTTTCTGCTATAGTGGGAGGTGAACATTTCATGTTCTGAAGCTTCCCTGCAAAGTTATGGCACTATGCAGAAAACACGTTTTCAGCTTGAGATAAGGTGGGTTCCGGAACGCCAAACATAAAAATGTTGATAACTTTAGAAAAACACTTCAGACAGCTTAGATTTGATGTGCAACTACTAGAAAGACCCTTTCTGCTATAGTGGGAGGTGAACATTTCATGTTCTGAAGCTTCCCTGAGAAGTTATGGCACAATGCAGAAAACGCGTTTTCAGCCTGAGATAAGGTGGTTTCCAAAACGCCAAACGTAAAAATGTTGATTACTTTGGAACAACACTTCTGACAGCTTAGATTTAATGTGCAACTACTAGAAAGACCCTTTCTGCTATAGTGGGAGGTGAAAATTTCATTTTCTGAAGCTTCCCTGCAAAGTTATGGTACAATGCGTAAAATGCGTTTTCAGCCTGAGATAAGGTCGATTCCGGAACGCCAAACATAAAAGTGTTGATAACTTTCGAAAAACACTTCAGACAGCTTAGATTTGATGTGCAACTAATAGAAAGACCCTTTCTGCTATAGTGGGAGGTCAAAATTTCATGTTCTGAAGCTTCCCTGCAAAGTTATGGGACAATGCAGAAAACGATTTTTCATCCTGAGATGAAGTCGATTCCGGAACGGCAAACGTGAAAATGTTGATAACTTTCGAAAAACACTTCAGACAGCTTAGATTTGATGTGCAACTACTAGAAAGACCCTTTCTGCTATAGTGGGACGTGAAAATTTCATGTTCTGAAGCTTCCCAGCAAAGTTATGGCACAATGCCGAAAACGCGTTTTCAGCCTGAGATAAGGTGGGTTCCGGAACGCCAAACATAAAAATGTTGATAACTTTGGAAAAACACTTCAGACAGCTTAGATTTGATGTGCAACTACTAGAAAGACCCTTTCTGCTATAGTCGGTGGTGAACATTTCACGTTCTGAAGCTTCCCTGAGAAGTTATGGCACAATGCAGAAAACGCGTTTTCAGCCTGAGATAAGGTGGTTTCCAAAACGCCAAACGTAAAAATGTTGATTACTTTGGAACAACACTTCTGACAGCTTAGATTTAATGTGCAACTACTAGAAAGACCCTTTCTGCTATAGTGGGAGGTGAAAATTTCATGTTCTGAAGATTCCTTGCAAAGTTATGGCACAATGCAGGAAACGCGTTTTCAGCCTGAGATAAGGTCGATTCAGGAACACCAAACATAAAAATGTTGAAAACTTTCGAAAAACACTTCAGACAGCTTAGATTTGAGGTGCAACTACTAGAAAGACCCTTTCTGGTATAGTGGGAGGTGAAAATTTCATGTTCTGAAGCTTCCCTGCAAAGTTATGGGACAATGCAGAAAACGATTTTTCATCCTGAGATAAGGTCGATTCCGGAACGCCAAACATAAAAATGTTGATAACTTTGGAAAAACATTTCAGACAGCTTAGATTTGATGTGCAAATACTAGAAAGACCCTTTCTGTTATAGTGGGACGTGAAAATTTCATTTTCTGAAGCTTTCCTGCAAAGTTATGGGACAATGCAGACAACGATTTTTCATCCTGAGATAAGGTCGATTCCGGAACGCCAAATATAAAAATGTTGATAACTTTGGAAAAACACTTCAGACAGCTTAGATTTGATGTGCAACTACTAGAAAGACCCTTTCTGCTATAGTGGGAGGTGAAAATTTTATATTCTGCAGCTTTCCTGCAAAGTGATGGCACAATGCTGAAATCGCGTTTTCAGCGTGAGATAAGGTTGATTCCGAAACGCCAAACATAAGAATGTTGATAACTTTGGAAAAACACTTCAGACAGCTTAGATTTGATGTGCAACTACTGGAAAAAGCCTTTCTGCTATAGTGGGAGTTGAAAATTTCATGTTCTGAAGCTTCCCTGCAAAGTTATGGCACAATGCAGAAAACGCGTTTTCAGCCAGAGATAAGGTCGATTCTGGAATGCCAAACATAAAAATGTTGATAACTTTGGAAAAACACTTCAAACAGCTTAGATTTGATGTGCAAGTATGAGAAAGACCATTTCTGCTGTAGAGGCAGGTGAAAATTTCATGTTCTGAAGCTTCCCTGCAAAGTTATGGCACAATGCAAAAAAAGCATTTACAGCCTGAGATAAGGTGGGTTCCAGAACGCCAAAGAGAAAAATATTGATAACTTCGGAAAAACACTTCAGACAGCTTAGATTTGACGTGCAACTACTAGAAACACCCTTTCTGCTATAGTGGGAGTTGAAAATTTCATGTTCTGTAGCTTCCCTGCAAAGTTATGGCACAATGCAGAAAACGCGTTTTCAACCTGAGATAAGGTGGGTACCGGAACGGCAAACAAAAAAATATGATAAGTTCGGAAAAACACATCAGACAGCTTAGGTTTGACGTGCAACTATGAGAAAGACCCTTTCTGCTATAGTGGGAGGTGAAAACTTCATGTTCTGAAGCTTCCCTGCAAAGTTATGGAACAATTCCGAAAACGCGTTTTCAGCCTGAGATTAGGTCGATTCCGAAACGCCAAACAGAAAAATGTTGATAACTTTGGAAAAACACTTCAGACAGCTTCGATTTGATGTGCAACTACGAGAAAGACCCTTTCTGCTATAGTGGGTGGTGAAAATTCGATGTTCTGAAGCTTCCCTGCAAAGTTATGGCACAATGAGTAAAACGGGTTTTCAGCCTGAGATAAGGTCGATTCCGGAACGCCAAACATAAACATGTTGTTAACTTTGGGAAAACACTTCAGACAGCTTAGATGTGATGTGCAACTACTAGAAAGATCCTTTCTGACACAGTGGGAGGTGAAAATTTCATGTTCTGAAGCTTCCCTGCAAAGTTATGGCACAATGCAGAAAAAAAGGTTTTCAGCCTGAGATAAAGTCGATTCCGGAACGCCAAACATAAAAATGTTGATAACTTTGGAAAAACACTTCAGACAGCTAGGATTTGATTTGCAACTACTAGAGTGACCCTTTCTGCTATAGTGGGAGGTGAAAATTTCATGTTCTTAAGCTTTATGCATAGTTGTGGCACAATGCAGAAAACGCGTTTTCAGCCTGAGATAAGGTGGTTTCCAAAACGCCAAACGTAAAAATGTTGATTACTTTGGAACAACACTTCTGACAGCTTAGATTTAATGTGCAACTACTAGAAAGACCCTTTCTGCTATAGTGGGAGGTGAAAATTTCATTTTCTGAAGCTTCCCTGCAAAGTTATGGTACAATGCGTAAAATGCGTTTTCAGCCTGAGATAAGGTCGATTCCGGAACGCCAAACATAAAAGTGTTGATAACTTTCGAAAAACACTTCAGACAGCTTAGATTTGATGTGCAACTAATAGAAAGACCCTTTCTGCTATAGTGGGAGGTGAAAATTTCATGTTCTTAAGCTTTATGCATAGTTGTGGCACAATGCTAAAAACGCGTTTTTAGCCTGAGATAAGGTCGATTCCGGAACGCCAAACATAAAAATGTTGATAACTTTCGAAAAACACTTCAGACAGCTTAGATTTGATTTGCAACTACTAGAAAGACCCTTTCTGCCATTGTGGGAGGTGAAAATAAGACCCTTTCTGCTATAGTGGGAGGTGAAAATTTCATGTTCTGAAGCTTCCCTGCAAAGTTATGGCACAATGCAGAAAACAAGTTTTCAGCCTGAGATGAGGTGGGTTCCGGAACGCCAAAAATAAAAATGTTGAAAACTTTGGAAAAACACTTCAGACAGCTTAGATTTGACGTGCAACTACTAGAAAGACCATTTCTGCTATAGTGGGAGGTGAAAATTTCATGTTCTGAAGCTTCCCTGCAAAGTTATGCCACAATGCAGAAAACGCGTTTTCAGCCTGATATATGGTCGATTCCTGAACGCCAAACATAAAAATTTTGAAAACTTTGGAAAAACACTTCAGACAGCTTAGATTTGATGTGCAATTACTAGAAAGACCCTTTCTGCTATAGTGGCATGTGAAAATTTCATGTTCTGAAGAGTGCCTGCAAAGTTATGGCACAATGCAGAAAATGCGTTTTCAGCCTGAGATAAGGTGGGTTCCAGAATGGCAAACATAAAAATGTTGCTAACTTTGGAAAAACATTTCAGACAGCTTAGATTTGATGTGCAACTACAAGACAGACCCTTTCTGCAATAGTGGGAGTTTAAAATTTCTTATTCTGAAGTTTACTGCAAAGTTATGGCACAATGCAGAAAACGCGTTTTCAGCTTGAGATAAGGTGGGTTCCCGAACGCCAAACATAAAAATGTTGAAAACTTTGGAAAAACACTTCAGACAGCTTGGATTTGATGTGCAACTACTGGAAAGACCCTTTGTGCTATAGTGGGACGTGAAAATTTCATGTTCTAAAGGTTCCCTGCAAAGTTATGGCACAATGCAGAAAACGCGTTTTCAGCTTGAGATAAGGTGGGTTCCCGAACGCCAAACATAAAAATGTTGAAAACTTTGGAAAAACACTTCAGACAGCTTGGATTTGATGTGCAAATACTAGAAAGACCCTTTCTGTTATAGTGGGACGTGAAAATTTCATTTTCTGAAGCTTTCCTGCAAAGTTATGGGACAATGCAGAGAACGATTTTTCATCCTGAGATAAGGTCGATTCCGGAACGCCAAACATAAAAATGTTGATAACTTTGGAAAAACACTACAGACAGCTTAGATTTGATGTGCAACTACTAGAAAGACCCTTTCTGCTATAGTGGGAGGTGAAAATTTTATATTCTGCAGCCTTCCTGCAAAGTGATGGCACAATGCTGAAATCGCGTTTTCAGCGTGAGATAAGGTTGATTCCGAAACGCCAAACATAAGAATGTTGATAACTTTGGAAAAACACTTCAGACAGCTTAGATTTGATGTGCAACTACTGGAAAAAGCCTTTCTGCTATAGTGGGAGTTGAAAATTTCATGTTCTGAAGCTTCCCTGCAAAGTTATGGCACAATGCAGAAAACGCGTTTTCAGCCAGAGATAAGGTCGATTCTGGAATGCCAAACATAAAAATGTTGATAACTTTGGAAAAACACTTCAAACAGCTTAGATTTGATGTGCAAGTATGAGAAAGACCATTTCTGCTGTAGAGGCAGGTGAAAATTTCATGTTCTGAAGCTTCCCTGCAAAGTTATGGCACAATGCAAAAAAAGCATTTACAGCCTGAGATAAGGTGGGTTCCAGAACGCCAAAGAGAAAAATATTGATAACTTCGGAAAAACACTTCAGACAGCTTAGATTTGACGTGCAACTACTAGAAACACCCTTTCTGCTATAGTGGGAGTTGAAAATTTCATGTTCTGTAGCTTCCCTGCAAAGTTATGGCACAATGCAGAAAACGCGTTTTCAACCTGAGATAAGGTGGGTACCGGAACGGCAAACAAAAAAATATGATAAGTTCGGAAAAACACATCAGACAGCTTAGGTTTGACGTGCAACTATGAGAAAGACCCTTTCTGCTATAGTGGGAGGTGAAAACTTCATGTTCTGAAGCTTCCCTGCAAAGTTATGGCACAATTCCGAAAACGCGTTTTCAGCCTGAGATTAGGTCGATTCCGAAACGCCAAACAGAAAAATGTTGATAACTTTGGAAAAACACTTCAGACAGCTTCGATTTGATGTGCAACTACGAGAAAGACCCTTTCTGCTATAGTGGGCGGTGAAAATTCGATGTTCTGAAGCTTCCCTGCAAAGTTATGGCACAATGAGTAAAACGGGTCTTCAGCCTGAGATAAGGTCGATTCCGGAACGCCAAACATAAACATGTTGTTAACTTTGGGAAAACACTTCAGACAGCTTAGATGTGATGTGCAACTACTAGAAAGATCCTTTCTGACACAGTGGGAGGTGAAAATTTCATGTTCTGAAGCTTCCCTGCAAAGTTATGGCACAATGCAGAAAAAAAGGTTTTCAGCCTGAGATAAAGTCGATTCCGGAACGCCAAACATAAAAATGTTGATAACTTTGGAAAAACACTTCAGACAGCTTGGATTTGATTTGCAACTACTAGAGTGACCCTTTCTGCTATAGTGGGAGGTGAAAATTTCATGTTCTTAAGCTTTATGCATAGTTGTGGCACAATGCAGAAAACGCGTTTTCAGCCTGAGATAAGGTGGTTTCCAAAACGCCAAACGTAAAAATGTTGATTACTTTGGAACAACACTTCTGACAGCTTAGATTTAATGTGCAACTACTAGAAAGACCCTTTCTGCTATAGTGGGAGGTGAAAATTTCATTTTCTGAAGCTTCCCTGCAAAGTTATGGTACAATGCGTAAAATGCGTTTTCAGCCTGAGATAAGGTCGATTCCGGAACGCCAAACATAAAAGTGTTGATAACTTTCGAAAAACACTTCAGACAGCTTAGATTTGATGTGCAACTAATAGAAAGACCCTTTCTGCTATAGTGGGAGGTGAAAATTTCATGTTCTTAAGCTTTATGCATAGTTGTGGCACAATGCTAAAAACGCGTTTTTAGCCTGAGATAAGGTCGATTCCGGAACGCCAAACATAAAAATGTTGATAACTTTCGAAAAACACTTCAGACAGCTTAGATTTGATTTGCAACTACTAGAAAGACCCTTTCTGCCATTGTGGGAGGTGAAAATAAGACCCTTTCTGCTATAGTGGGAGGTGAAAATTTCATGTTCTGAAGCTTCCCTGCAAAGTTATGGCACAATGCAGAAAACAAGTTTTCAGCCTGAGATGAGGTGGGTTCCGGAACGCCAAAAATAAAAATGTTGAAAACTTTGGAAAAACACTTCAGACAGCTTAGATTTGACGTGCAACTACTAGAAAGACCATTTCTGCTATAGTGGGAGGTGAAAATTTCATGTTCTGAAGCTTCCCTGCAAAGTTATGCCACAATGCAGAAAACGCGTTTTCAGCCTGATATATGGTCGATTCCTGAACGCCAAACATAAAAATTTTGAAAACTTTGGAAAAACACTTCAGACAGCTTAGATTTGATGTGCAATTACTAGAAAGACCCTTTCTGCTATAGTGGCATGTGAAAATTTCATGTTCTGAAGAGTGCCTGCAAAGTTATGGCACAATGCAGAAAATGCGTTTTCAGCCTGAGATAAGGTGGGTTCCAGAATGGCAAACATAAAAATGTTGCTAACTTTGGAAAAACATTTCAGACAGCTTAGATTTGATGTGCAACTACAAGACAGACCCTTTCTGCAATAGTGGGAGGTTAAAATTTCTTATTCTGAAGTTTACTGCAAAGTTATGGCACAATGCAGAAAACGCGTTTTCAGCTTGAGATAAGGTGGGTTCCCGAACGCCAAACATAAAAATGTTGAAAACTTTGGAAAAACACTTCAGACAGCTTGGATTTGATGTGCAACTACTGGAAAGACCCTTTGTGCTATAGTGGGACGTGAAAATTTCATGTTCTAAAGGTTCCCTGCAAAGTTATGGCACAATGCGTAAAACGCGTTTTCAACCTGAGATAAGGTCGATTCCGGAACGCCATACATAAAAATGTTGATAACTTTGGAAAAACACATCAGACAGCTTAGATTTGATGTGCACCTACTAGAAAGACCCTTTCTGCTATAGTGGGAGGTTAAAATTTTGTGTTCGGAAGCTTCCATGCAAAGTTATGGCACAATGGAGACAACGCGTTTTCAACCTGAGATAAGGTCGATTCTGGAACGCCAAACATAAAAATGTTGATAACTTTCGAAAAACACTTCAGACAGCTGAGATTTGATGTGCAACTCCTAGAAAGACCCTTTCTACTATAGTGGGAGGTGAACATTTCATGTTCTGAAGCTTCCCTGCGGAGTTATGGCACAATGCAGAAAACGCATTTTCAGCTTGAGATAAGGTGGGTTCCGGAACGCTAAGCGTAAAAATGTTGATAACTTTGAAATAACACTTCAGACAGCTTAGATTTAATATGCAACTACTAGAAAGACCCTTTCTGCTATTGTGGGAGGTGAACATTTCATGTTCGGAAGCTTCCATGCAAAGTTATGGCACCATGCAGACAACGCGTTTTCAGCCTGAGATAAGGTCGATTCCGGAACGCCAAACATAAAAATGTTGATAACGTTCGAAAAACACTTCAGACAGCTGAGATTTGATGTGCAACTACTAGAAAGAACCTTTCTGCTATAGTGGGAGGTCAAAATTTCATGTTCTGAAGCTTCCCTGGAAAGTTATGGGACAATGCAGAAAATGCATTTTCATCCTGAGATAAAGTCGATTCTGGAACGCCAAACATAAAAATGTTGATAACGTTCGAAAAACACTTCAGACAGCTGAGATTTGATGTGCAACTACTAGAAAGAACCTTTCGGCTATAGTGGGAGGTCAAAATTTCATGTTCTGAAGCTCCCCTGCAAAGTTATGGCACAATACAGAAAACGCGTTTTCAGCCTGAGATAAGGTGGGTTCCGGAACGCCAAACATAAAAATATTGATAACTTTGGAAAAACACTTCAGACAGCTTAGATTTGATGTGCAACTACTAGAAAGACCCTTCCTGCAAAAGTGGGAGGTGAACATTTCATGTTCTGAAGCTTCCCTGCAAAGTTATGGCACAACGCAGAAAACGCGTTTTCAGCTTGAGATAAGGTGGGTTCCGGAACGCCAAACATAAAAATGTTGATAACTTTCGAAAAACACTTCAGACAGCTTAGATTTGATGTGCAACTACTCGAAAGACCCTTTCTGCTACAGTGGGAGGTCAAAATTTCATGTTCTGAAGCTTCCCATGAAAAGTTATGGGACAATGCAGAAAACGATTTTTCATCCTGAGATAAGGACGATTACGGAACGCGAAACATAAAAATGTTCATAACTTTGGAAAAACACTTCAGACAGCTTAGATTTGATGTGCAACTACTAGAAAGACCCTTTCTGGTATAGTGGGACGTGAAAATTTCATGTTCTGAAGCTTCCCTGCAAAGTTATGACCCAATGCCGAAAACGCGTTTTCAGCCTGAGATAAGGTGGGTTCCGGAACGCCAAAGATAAAAATGTTGATAACTTTCGAAAAACACTTCAGACAGCTTAGATTTGATCTGCAACTACTAGACAGACCCTTTCTGCTATAGTGGGAGGTGAACATTTCATGTTCTGAAGCTTCCCTGAGAAGCTATGGCACAATGCAGAAAACGCGTTTTCAGCCTGAGATAAGGTGGGTTCGGAACGCCAATCGTAAAAATGTTGATTACTTTGGAAAAACACTTCAGACAGCTTAGATTTGATGTGCAACTACTAGAAAGACCCTTTCTGCTATAGTGGGAGGTGAACATTTCATGTTCTGAAGCTTCCCTGAGAAGTTATGGCACAATGCGTAAAACGCGTTTTCAGCCTGAGATAAAGTCGATTCCGGAACGCCAAACATAAAAATGTTGATAACTTTCGAAAAACACTTCAGACAGCTTAGATTTGATGTGCAACTACTAGAAAGACCCTTTCTGCTATAGTGGGAGGTCAACATTTCATGTTCTGAAGCTTCCCATGGAAAGTTATGGGACAATGCAGAAAACGATTTTTCATCCTGAGATAAGGTCGATTACGGAACGCGAAACATAAAAATGTTCATAAGTTTCGAAAAACACTTCAGACAGCTTAGATTTGATGTGCAACTACTAGAAAGACCCTTTCTGCTAAAGTGGGAGGTGAACATTTCATGTTCTGAAGCTTCCCTACAAAGTTATGGCACTATGCAGAAAACGCGTTTTCAGCTTGAGATAAGGTGGGTTCCGGAACGCCAAACATAAAAACGTTGATAACTTTGGAAAAACACTTCAGACAGTTTAGATTTGATGTGCAACTACTAGAAAGACCCTTTCTGCTATAGTGGGAGGTGAAAATTTCATTTTCTGAAGCTTCCCTGCAAAGTTATGGTACAATGCGTAAAATGCGTTTTCAGCCTGAGATAAGGTCGATTCCTGAACGCCAAACATAAAAGTGTTGATAACTTTCGAAAAACACTTCAGACAGCTTAGATTTGATGTGCAACTAATAGAAAGACCCTTTCTGCTATAGTGGGAGGTCAAAATTTCATGTTCTGAAGCTTCCCTGCAAAGTTATGGGACAATGCAGAAAACGATTTTTCATCCTGAGATGAAGTCGATTCCGGAACGGCAAACGTGAAAATGTTGATAACTTTGGAAAAACACTTCAGACAGCTTAGATTTGATGTGCAACTACTAGAAAGACCCTTTCTGCTATAGTGGGACGTGAAAATTTCATGTTCTGAAGCTTCCCAGCAAAGTTATGGCTCAATGCCGAAAACGCGTTTTCAGCCTGAGATAAGGTGGGTTCCGGAACGCCAAACATAAAAATGTTGATAACTTTGGAAAAACACTTCAGACAGCTTAGATTTGATGTGCAACTACTAGAAAGACCCTTTCTGCTATAGTCGGTGGTGAAAATTTCATGTTCTGAAGCTTCCCTGAGAAGTTATGGCACAATGCAGAAAACGCGTTTTCAGCCTGAGATAAGGTGGTTTCCAAAACGCCAAACGTAAAAATGTTGATTACTTTGGAACAACACTTCTGACAGCTTAGATTTAATGTGCAACTACTAGAAAGACCCTTTCTGCTATAGTGGGAGGTGAAAATTTCATGTTCTGAAGATTCCTTGCAAAGTTATGGCACAATGCAGGAAACGCGTTTTCAGCCTGAGATAAGGTCGATTCAGGAACACCAAACATAAAAATGTTGAAAACTTTCGAAAAACACTTCAGACAGCTTAGATTTGAGGTGCAACTACTAGAAAGACCCTTTCTGGTATAGTGGGAGGTGAAAATTTCATGTTCTGAAGCTTCCCTGCAAAGTTATGGGACAATGCAGAAAACGATTTTTCATCCTGAGATAAGGTCGATTCCGGAACGCCAAACATAAAAATGTTGATAACTTTGGAAAAACATTTCAGACAGCTTAGATTTGATGTGCAAATACTAGAAAGACCCTTTCTGTTATAGTGGGACGTGAAAATTTCATGTTCTGAAGCTTTCCTGCAAAGTTATGGGACAATGCAGAGAACGATTTTTCATCCTGTGATAAGGTCGATTCCGGAACGCCAAACATAAAAATGTTGATAACTTTGGAAAAACACTTCAGACAGCTTAGATTTGATGTGCAACTACTAGAAAGACCCTTTCTGCTATAGTGGGAGGTGAAAATTTTATATTCTGCAGCTTTCCTGCAAAGTGATGGCACAATGCTGAAATCGCATTTTCAGCGTGAGATAAGGTTGATTCCGAAACGCCAAACATAAGAATGTTGATAACTTTGGAAAAACACTTCAGACAGCTTAGATTTGATGTGCAACTACTGGAAAAAGCCTTTCTGCTATAGTGGGAGTTGAAAATTTCATGTTCTGAAGCTTACCTGCAAAGTTATGGTACAATGCGTAAAATGCGTTTTCAGCCTGAGATAAGGTCGATTCCGGAACGCCAAACATAAAAGTGTTGATAACTTTGGAAAAACACTTCAGACAGTTTAGATTTGATGTGCAACTACTAGAAAGACCCTTTCTGCTATAGTGGGAGGTGAAAATTTCATTTTCTGAAGCTTCCCTGCAAAGTTATGGTACAATGCGTAAAATGCGTTTTCAGCCTGAGATAAGGTCGATTCCGGAACGCCAAACATAAAAGTGTTGATAACTTTCGAAAAACACTTCAGACAGCTTAGATTTGATGTGCAACTAATAGAAAGACCCTTTCTGCTATAGTGGGAGGTCAAAATTTCATGTTCTGAAGCTTCCCTGCAAAGTTATGGGACAATGCAGAAAACGATTTTTCATCCTGAGATGAAGTCGATTCCGGAACGGCAAACGTGAAAATGTTGATAACTTTGGAAAAACACTTCAGACAGCTTAGATTTGATGTGCAACTACTAGAAAGACCCTTTCTGCTATAGTGGGAGGTGAAAATTTCATGTTCTGAAGCTTCCCAGCAAAGTTATGGCTCAATGCCGAAAACGCGTTTTCAGCCTGAGATAAGGTGGGTTCCGGAACGCCAAACATAAAAATGTTGATAACTTTGGAAAAACACTTCAGACAGCTTAGATTTGATGTGCAACTACTAGAAAGACCCTTTCTGCTATAGTCGGTGGTGAAAATTTCATGTTCTGAAGCTTCCCTGAGAAGTTATGTCACAATGCAGAAAACGCGTTTTCAGCCTGAGATAAGGTGGTTTCCAAAACGCCAAACGTAAAAATGTTGATTACTTTGGAACAACACTTCTGACAGCTTAGATTTAATGTGCAACTACTAGAAAGACCCTTTCTGCTATAGTGGGAGGTGAAAATTTCATGTTCTGAAGATTCCTTGCAAAGTTATGGCACAATGCAGGAAACGCGTTTTCAGCCTGAGATAAGGTCGATTCAGGAACACCAAACATAAAAATGTTGAAAACTTTCGAAAAACACTTCAGACAGCTTAGATTTGAGGTGCAACTACTAGAAAGACCCTTTCTGGTATAGTGGGAGGTGAAAATTTCATGTTCTGAAGCTTCCCTGCAAAGTTATGGGACAATGCAGAAAACGATTTTTCATCCTGAGATAAGGTCGATTCCGGAACGCCAAACATAAAAATGTTGATAACTTTGGAAAAACATTTCAGACAGCTTAGATTTGATGTGCAAATACTAGAAAGACCCTTTCTGTTATAGTGGGACGTGAAAATTTCATGTTCTGAAGCTTTCCTGCAAAGTTATGGGACAATGCAGAGAACGATTTTTCATCCTGAGATAAGGTCGATTCCGGAACGCCAAACATAAAAATGTTGATAACTTTGGAAAAACACTTCAGACAGCTTAGATTTGATGTGCAACTACTAGAAAGACCCTTTCTGCTATAGTGGGAGGTGAAAATTTTATATTCTGCAGCTTTCCTGCAAAGTGATGGCACAATGCTGAAATCGCGTTTTCAGCGTGAGATAAGGTTGATTCCGAAACGCCAAACATAAGAATGTTGATAACTTTGGAAAAACACTTCAGACAGCTTAGATTTGATGTGCAACTACTGGAAAAAGCCTTTCTGCTATAGTGGGAGTTGAAAATTTCATGTTCTGAAGCTTCCCTGCAAAGTTATGGCACAATGCAGAAAACGCGTTTTCAGCCAGAGATAAGGTCGATTCTGGAATGCCAAACATAAAAATGTTGATAACTTTGGAAAAACACTTCAAACAGCTTAGATTTGATGTGCAAGTATGAGAAAGACCATTTCTGCTGTAGAGGCAGGTGAAAATTTCATGTTCTGAAGCTTCCCTGCAAAGTTATGGCACAATGCAAAAAAAGCATTTACAGCCTGAGATAAGGTGGGTTCCAGAACGCCAAAGAGAAAAATGTTGATAACTTCGGAAAAACACTTCAGACAGCTTAGATTTGATGTGCAACTACTAGAAACACCCTTTCTGCTATGGTGGGAGTTGAAAATTTCATGTTCTGTAGCTTCCCTGCAAAGTTATGGCACAATGCAGAAAACGCGTTTTCAACCTGAGATAAGGTGGGTACCGGAACGGCAAACAAAAAAATATGATAAGTTCGGAAAAACACATCAGACAGCTTAGGTTTGACGTGCAACTATGAGAAAGACCCTTTCTGCTATAGTGGGAGGTGAAAACTTCATGTTCTGAAGCTTCCCTGCAAAGTTATGGCACAATTCCGAAAACGCGTTTTCAGCCTGAGATTAGGTCGATTCCGAAACGCCAAACAGAAAAATGTTGATAACTTTGGAAAAACACTTCAGACAGCTTAGATGTGATGTGCAACGACTAGAAAGATCCTTTCTGACATAGTGGGAGGTGAAAATTTCATGTTCTGAAGCTTCCCTGCAAAGTTATGGCACAATGCAGAAAACACGTTTTCAGCCTGAGATGAGGTGGGTTCCGGAACGCCAAAAATAAAAATGTTGAAAACTTTGGAAAAACACTTCAGACAGCTTAGATTTGACGTGCAACTACTAGAAAGACCATTTCTGCTATAGTGGGAGGTGAAAATTTCATGCTCTGAAGCTTCCCTGCAAAGTTAAGGCACAATGCAGACTACGCATTTTCAGCCTGAGATATGGTCGATTCCGGAACGCCAAACATAAAAATTTTGAAAACTTTGGAAAAACACTTCAGACAGCTTAGATTTGATGTGCAACTACTAGAAAGACCTTTTCTGCTATAGTGGCATGTGAAAATTTCATGTTCTGAAGAGTGCCTGCAAAGTTATGGCACAATGCAGAAAATGCGTTTTCAGCCTGAGATAAGGTGGGTTCCAGAACGGCAAACATAAAAATGTTGATAACTTTGGAAAAACATTTCAGACAGCTTAGATTTGTTGTGCAACTACAAGACAGACCCTTTCTGCAATAGTGGGAGGTTAAAATTTCTTATTCTGAAGTTTACTGCAAAGTTATGGCACAATGCAGAAAAAAAGGTTTTCAGCCTGAGATAAAGTCGATTCCGGAACGCCAAACATAAAAATGTTGATAACTTTGGAAAAACACTTCAGACAGCTTAGATTTGATTTGCAACTACTAGAGAGACCCTTTCTGCTATAGTGGGAGGTGAACATTTCATGTTCTTAAGCTTTATGCATAGTTGTGGCACAATGCTAAAAACGCGTTTTTAGCCTGAGATAAGGTCGATTCCGGAACGCCAAACATAAAAATGTTGATAACTTTCGAAAAACACTTCAGACAGCTTAGATTTGATTTGCAACTACTAGAAAGACCCTTTATGATATAGTGGGAGGTCAACATTTCATGTTCTGAAGCTTCCCATGGAAAGTTATGGGACAATGCAGAAAACGATTTTTCATCCTGAGATAAGGTCGATTACGGAACGCGAAACATAAAAATGTTCATAAGTTTCGAAAAACACTTCAGACAGCTTAGATTTGATGTGCAACTACTAGAAAGACCCTTTCTGCTAAAGTGGGAGGTGAACATTTCATGTTCTGAAGCTTCCCTACAAAGTTATGGCACTATGCAGAAAACGCGTTTTCAGCTTGAGATAAGGTGGGTTCCGGAACGCCAAACATAAAAACGTTGATAACTTTGGAAAAACACTTCAGACAATTTAGATTTGATGTGCAACTACTAGAAAGACCCTTTCTGCTATAGTGGGAGGTGAACATTTCATGTTCTGAAGCTTCCCTGCAAAGTTATGGCACTATGCAGAAAACGCGTTTTCAGCTTGAGATAAGGTGGGTTCCGGAACGCCAAACATAAAAATGTTGATAACTTTGGAAAAACACTTCAGACAGCTTAGATTTGATGTGCAACTACTAGAAAGACCCTTTCTGCTATAGTGGGAGGTGAACATTTAATGTTCTGAAGCTTCCCTGAGAAGTTATGGCACAATGCAGAAAATGCGTTTTCAGCCTGAGATAAGGTCGATTACGGAACGCCAAACATAAAAATGTTGATAATTTTGGAAAACACTTCAGACAGCTTAGATTTGATGTGCAACTACTAGAAAGACCCTTTCTGCTATAGTGGGAGGTCGAAATGTCATGTTCTGAAGCTTCTCATGGAAAGTTGTGGGACAATGGAGAAAACGATTTTTCATCCTGAGATAAGGTCGATTACGGAACGCGAAACATGAAAATGTTCATAACTTTCGAAAAACACTTCAGACAGCTTAGATTTGATGTGCAACTACTAGAAAGACCCTTTCTGCTATAGTGGGAGGTGAAAATTTCATGTTCTGAAGCTTCCCTGCAAAGTTATGGCACAATGCCGAAAACGCGTTTTCAGCCTGAGATAAGGTGGGTTCCGGAACGCCAAACATAAAAATGTTGATAACTTTGGAAAAACACTTCAGACAGCTTAGATTTGATGTGCAACTACTAGAAAGACCCTTTCTGCTATAGTGGGACCTGAAAATTTCATGTTCTGAAGCTTCCCAGCAAAGTTATGGCACAATGCCGAAAACGCGTTTTCAGCCTGAGATAAGGTGGGTTCCGGAACGCCAAACATAAAAATGTTGATAACTTTGGAAAAACACTTCAGACAGCTTAGATTTAATGTGCAACTACTAGAAAGACCCTTTCTGCTATAGTGGGAGGTGAAAATTTCATGTTCTGAAGATTCCTTGCAAAGTTATGGCACAATGCAGGAAAAGCGTTTTCAGCCTGAGATAAGGTCGATTCAGGAACACCAAACATAAAAATGTTGAAAACTTTCGAAAAACACTTCAGACAGCTTAGATTTCAGGTGCAACTACTAGAAAGACCCTTTCTGGTATAGTGGGAGGTGAAAATTTCATGTTCTGAAGCTTCCCTGCAAAGTTATGGGACAATGCAGAAAACGATTTTTCAGCCTGAGATAAGGTCGATTCCGGAACGCCAAACATAAAAATGTTGATAAGTTTGGAAAAACATTTCAGACAGCTTAGATTTGATGTGCAACTATTAGAAAGACCCTATATGCTATTGTGGGAGGTGAAAATTTCATGTACTGATGCATCCATGCAAAGTTATGGCACAATGCAGAAAAAGCGTTTTCAGCCTGAGATAAGGTTGATTCCGGAACACCAAACATAAAAATGTTGATAACTTTGGAAAGACACTTCAGACAACTTAGATTTGATGTGCAACTACTAGAATGACCCTTTCTACTATAGCGGCAGGTGAAAATTTCATGTTCTGAGGCTTCCCTGCAAAGTTATGGCACGATGCAGAAAACACGTTTTCAGACTGAGATAAGGTGGGTTCCAGAGCGGCAAACATATAAATGTTCATAACTTTGGAAAAACATTTCAGAGAGCTTAGATTTGATCTGCAACTACTAGAAAGACCCTTTCTGATATAGTGGGTGGTGAAAATTCGATGTTCTGAAGCTTCCCTCCAAAGTTATGGCACAATGCGTAAAACGCGTTTTCAGTCTGAGATAAGGTCGATTCCGGAACGCCAAACATAAAAGTCTTGATAACTTTGGAAAAACACTTCAGACAGCTTAGCTTTGATGTGCAACTACTAGAAAGACCCTTTCTGCTATAGTGGGATGTAGAAATTTCATGTTCTGAAGCTTCCCTGCAAAGTTATGGCACAATGCAGAAAACGCGTTTTCAGCCTGAGATAAGGTCGATTACTGAGCGCCAAACATAAAAATGTTCATAATTCTGGAAAAACTCTTCAGACAGCTTAGATTTGATGTGCAACTACTAGAAAGACCATTTCTGCCATTGTGGGAGGTGAAAATTCGATGTTCTGAAGCTTCCCAGCAAAGTTATGCCACAATGCAGGAAACGCGTTTTCAGCCTGATATAAGGTCGATTCCGGAACGCCAAACATTAAAATGTTAATAACTTCGGAAAAACACTTCAGACAGCTTAGATTTGATGTGCAAGTGCTAGAAAGACCATTTCTGCTATAGTGGGAGGTGAAAATTTCATGTTCTGAAGCGTTCCTGCAAAGCTACGGCACAATGCGTAAAACGCGTTTTCAGCCTGAGATAAGGTCGGTTCCGGTGCGCCAAACATAAAAATGTTGACAACTTTGGAAAAACACCTCAGAGAGCTTAGATTTGATGTGCAACTACTAGAATAACCCTTTCTGATCAGTGGGAGGTGAAAATTTCATGTTCTGTAGTTTCCCTGAGAAGTTGTGGCACAAAGCAGAAAACGCGTTTTCAGCCTGAGATAAGGTGAGTTCCGGTGCGCCAAACATAAAAATGTTGATAACTTTCGAAAAACTCTTCAGAAAGCTTAGATTTGATGTGCAACTACTAGAAAAACCCTTTCTGCTATAGTGGGAGGTGAAAATTTCATGTTCTGAAGCTTCCCTGCAAAGTTCTGGCACAATGCAGAAACCACGTTTTCAGCCTGAGATAAGGTGAGTTCCGGTGCGCCAAACATAAAAATGTTGATAACTTTCGAAAAACTCTTCAGAGATCTTAGATTTGTTGTGTAACTGCTAGAAAGACCCTTTCTGCTTTAGTGGGAATTGAAAATTTCATGTACTGAAACTTCCCCGCAAAGTTATGGCACAATGCAGAAAACGCGTTTTTAGCATGAGATAAATTGGGTTCCAGAACGCCATACATAAAAATGTTGATAACATTGGAAAAACACTTCAGACAGCTTAGATTTGATGTGCAACTACTAGAAAGACCCTTTCTGTTATAATGGGAGGGGAAAATTTCATGTTCTGAAGCTTCCCTGCAAAGTTATGGCACAATGCAGAAAACGCGTTTTTAGCCTGAGATAAGGTCGATTCCGGAACGGCAAATACAAAAATGTAGATAACTTCGGAAAAACACTTCAGAGAGCTTAGATTAGACGTGAAACTACTAGAAAGAACCTTTCTGCTGTAGTGGGAGGTGAAAATTTCATGTTCTGAAGCTTCCCTGCAAATTTATGGCAGACTCTGAAAAAGGCGTTTTCAGCCTGAGATAAGGTCGACTCCGGAACGCGAAACATAAAAATGTTGATAACTTTTGAAAAACACTTCGGACAGCTTAGATTTGATGTGCAACTACTAGAAAGACCCTTTCTGCTACAATGGCAGGAGAAAATTTCATGTTCTGAAGCTTCCCTGCAAATTTATGGCAGACTCCGAAAAAGGCTTTTTCAGCCTGAGATAAGGTCGATTCCGGAACGCCAAACATAAAAATGTTGATAACTTTGGAAAAACACGGCAGACAGCTTAGATTTGATGTGCAACTACTAGAAAGACCAGTTCTGCTATAGTGGCTGGTGAAAATTTCATGTTCTGAAGCTTCCCTGCAAATTTATGGCATGCTCCGAAAAACGCATTTTTAGCCTGAGATAAGATCGATTCCGGAACGCCAAACATAAAAATGTTGTTACCTTTGGAAAAAGACTTCAGACAGCTTAGATTTGATATGGAAATACCAGAAAGACCCTTTCTGCTATAGTGGGTAGTGAAAATTCCATGTTCTGAAGCTTCCCTGCAACGTTATGGCACAATGCGTAAAACCCGTTTTCAGCCTGAGAAAAGGTCGGTTCCGGAACGCCAAACATAAAAAAGTTGATAACTTCAGTAAAACACTTCAGACAGCTTAGATTTGATGTGAAACTACTAGAAAGACCCTTTCTGATATAGCGGGAGGTGAAAATGTCCTGTTCTGAAGCTTCCCTGCAAAGTTTTGGCACAATGCAGAAAACAAGTTTTTAGCCTGAGATAAGGTCGATTCCGGTACGCCAAACATAAAAATGTTGATAACTTTTGAAAAACACTTCAGACAGCTTAGATTTGATGTGCAACTACTAGAAAGACCCTTTCTGCTATAGTGGGAAGTGAAAATTTTATGTTCTGAATCTTCCCTGCAAAGTTATGGCACAATGCTTAAAACGCGTTTTCAGCCTGAGATAAGGTCGATTCCGGAACGCCAAACATAAAAATGTTTATAACTTTTGAAAAACACTTCAGACAGCATAGATTTGATGTGCAACTGCTAGAATAACCCTTTCTGCTACAGTGGGATGTGAAAATTTCATGTTCTGAAGCTTCCCTGCAAAGTTATGGCACAATGCTTAAAAACGCGTTTTCTGCCTGAGATAAGGTCGATTCCGGAACGCCAAACATAAAAATGTTGATAACTTTTGAAAAACACTTCAGACAGCATAGATTTGATGTGCAACTACTAGCATAACCCTTTCTGCTACAGTGGGATGTGAAAATTTCATGTTCTGAAGCTTCCCTGCAAAGTTATGGCACAATGCTTAAAACGCGTTTTCAGCCTGAGATAAGGTCGATTCCGGAACGCCAAACATAAAAATGTTGCTAACTTTTGAAAAACACTTCAGACAGCATAGATTTCATGTGCAACTACTTGAAAGACCCTTTCTGCTACAGTGGGATTCGAAAATTTCATGTTCTGAAGCTTCCCTGCAAAGTTATGGCACAATGCAGAAAACGCGTTTATAGACTGAGATAAGGTCGATTCCGGAACGCCAAACATAAAAATGTTGATAACTTTGGAAAAACACTTCAGACACCTTAGATTTGATGAGCAACTACTAGAAAGACCCTTTCTGATACAGTGGGAGGTGAAAATTTCGTGGTCTGAAGCTTCCCAGCAAAATTATGGCACAATGCAGAAAACGCGTTTTCAGCATGAGATAAGGTGGGTTCCAGAACGCCAAACATAAAAATGTTGATAACTTTTGAAAAACACTTCAGACAGCTTAGATTTGATGTGCAACTCCTAGAAAGACCCTTTCTGCTCCAGTGGGATGTGAAAATTTCCTGTTCTGAAGCTTCCCTGCAAAGTTTTGGCACAATGCAGAAAACACGTTTTTAGGCTGAGATAAGGTCGATTCCGCAACGCCAAACATAAAAATGTTAATAACTTTTGAAAAACACTTCAGACAGGTTATATTTGATGTGCAACTACTAGAAAGACCCTTTCTGCTATAGTCGGAAGTGAAAATTTGATTTTCTGAAGCTTCCCTGCAAAGTTATGGCACAATGCAGAAAACTCGTTTTCAGGCTGAGATAAGGTCGATTCCGGAACGCCAAACATAAAAATGTTGATAACTTTAGAAAAACACTTCAGACAGGTTAGATTTGATGTGCAACTACTAGAAAGACCCTTTCTGCTATAGTGGGAGGTGAAAACTTCATGTTTTGATGCTTCCCTGCAAAGTTATGGCACAATGCAGAAAACGCGTTTTCAGCCTGAGATAAGGTCGATTCCGGAACGCCAAACATAAAAATGTTGATAAGTTTGGAAAAACACTTCACACGGCTTAGATTTGATGTGCAACTAATAGAAAGACCCTTTCTGCTATAGTGGGGGGTGAAAATTTCATGTTCTGAAACTTCCCTGCAAAGTTATGGCACAATGCAGAAAACGCGTTTTTAGCCTGAGAAAAGGTGGGTTCCGGAACGCCAAACATAAAAATGTTGATAACTTTCGAAAAACACTTCAGACAGCTTAGATTTGATGTGCAACTACTTGAAAGACCCTTTCTGCTATAGTGGGATTTGAAAATTTCATATTCTGAAGCTTCCTTGCAAATTTATGGCACAAAGCGTTAAACGCGTTTTCAGCCTGAGATAAGGTCGATTCCGGAACGCCAACATAAGAAAAGTTGATAACCTTGGAAAAACACTTCAGACAGCTTAGATTTGATGTGCAACTACTAGAAACACCGTTTCTGGTATAGTGGGATGTGAAAATTTCATGTTCTAAAGATTCCCTGCAAAGTTATGGCACAATGCAGGAAAAGCGTTTTCAGCCTGAGATAAGGTCGATTCCGGAACGCCAAACATAAAAAAGTTGATAACTTTGGAAAAACTCTTCAGACTGCATAGAATTAATGTGCAACTACTAGAAAGACCCTTTCTGCTGTAGTGGGTGGTGAAAATTTCATATTATGAAGCTTCCTTGCAAATTTATGGCATAATGCGTAAAACGCGTTTTCAGCCTGAGATAAGGTCGATTCCGGAACGCCAAACATAAAAATGTTGAAAACTTTCGAAAAACACTTCAGACAGCTTAGATTTGATGTGCAACTACGAGAAAGACCCTTTCTGCTATAATGGGAGGTGAAAATTTCATGTTCTGAAGCTTTCCTGCAAAGTTATGGCACAAAGGGTAAAATGTGTTTTCAGCCTGAGATAAGGTTGATTCCGGAACGCCAACATAAAAAAAGTTGATAACTTTAGAAAAACTCTTCAGACAGCTTAGATTTGATGTGCAACTACTAGAAATACCCTTTCTGCTATAGTGGGATGTTAAAATTTCATGTTCTGAAGCTTCCCTGCAAAGTTATGTCAAAATATGTAAAACGCGTTTTCAGGCTGACATAAGGTGGGTTCCGGAACGCCAAACATAAGAATGTTGATAACTTTGGAAAAACACTTCAGACAACTTAGATTTGATGTGCAACTACTAGAAAGACCCTTTCTGCTATAGTGGGAAGTGAAAATTTTATGTTCTGAAGCTTCCCTGCAAAGTTATGGCACAATGCTTAAAACGCGTTTTCAGCCTGAGATAAGGTCGATTCCGGAACGCCAAACATAAAAATGTTTATAACTTTTGAAAAACACTTCAGACAGCATAGATTTGATGTGCAACTACTAGAATAACCCTTTCTGCTACAGTGGGATGTGAAAATTTCATGTTCTGAAGCTTCCCTGCAAAGTTATGGCACAATGCTTAAAAACGCGTTTTCTGCCTGAGATAAGGTCGATTCCGGAACGCCAAACATAAAAATGTTGATAACTTTTGAAAAACACTTCAGACAGCATAGATTTGATGTGCAACTACTAGCATAACCCTTTCTGCTACAGTGGGATGTGAAAATTTCATGTTCTGAAGCTTCCCTGCAAAGTTATGGCACAATGCTTAAAACGCGTTTTCAGCCTGAGATAAGGTCGATTCCGGAACGCCAAACATAAAAATGTTGCTAACTTTTGAAAAACACTTCAGACAGCATAGATTTCATGTGCAACTACTTGAAAGACCCTTTCTGCTACAGTGGGATTCGAAAATTTCATGTTCTGAAGCTTCCCTGCAAAGTTATGGCACAATGCAGAAAACGCGTTTATAGACTGAGATAAGGTCGATTCCGGAACGCCAAACATAAAAATGTTGATAACTTTGGAAAAACACTTCAGACACCTTAGATTTGATGAGCAACTACTAGAAAGACCCTTTCTGATACAGTGGGAGGTGAAAATTTCGTGGTCTGAAGCTTCCCAGCAAAATTATGGCACAATGCAGAAAACGCGTTTTCAGCATGAGATAAGGTGGGTTCCAGAACGCCAAACATAAAAATGTTGATAACTTTTGAAAAACACTTCAGACAGCTTAGATTTGATGTGCAACTCCTAGAAAGACCCTTTCTGCTCCAGTGGGATGTGAAAATTTCCTGTTCTGAAGCTTCCCTGCAAAGTTTTGGCACAATGCAGAAAACACGTTTTTAGGCTGAGATAAGGTCGATTCCGGAACGCCAAACATAAAAATGTTAATAACTTTTGAAAAACACTTCAGACAGGTTATATTTGATGTGCAACTACTAGAAAGACCCTTTCTGCTATAGTCGGAAGTGAAAATTTGATTTTCTGAAGCTTCCCTGCAAAGTTATGGCACAATGCAGAAAACTCGTTTTCAGGCTGAGATAAGGTCGATTCCGGAACGCCAAACATAAAAATGTTGATAACTTTAGAAAAACACTTCAGACAGGTTAGATTTGATGTGCAACTACTAGAAAGACCCTTTCTGCTATAGTGGGAGGTGAAAACTTCATGTTTTGATGCTTCCCTGCAAAGTTATGGCACAATGCAGAAAACGCGTTTTCAGCCTGAGATAAGGTCGATTCCGGAACGCCAAACATAAAAATGTTGATAAGTTTGGAAAAACACTTCACACGGCTTAGATTTGATGTGCAACTAATAGAAAGACCCTTTCTGCTATAGTGGGGGGTGAAAATTTCATGTTCTGAAACTTCCCTGCAAAGTTATGGCACAATGCAGAAAACGCGTTTTTAGCCTGAGAAAAGGTGGGTTCCGGAACGCCAAACATAAAAATGTTGATAACTTTCGAAAAACACTTCAGACAGCTTAGATTTGATGTGCAACTACTTGAAAGACCCTTTCTGCTATAGTGGGATTTGAAAATTTCATATTCTGAAGCTTCCTTGCAAATTTATGGCACAATGCGTTAAACGCGTTTTCAGCCTGAGATAAGGTCGATTCCGGAACGCCAACATAAGAAAAGTTGATAACCTTGGAAAAACACTTCAGACAGCTTAGATTTGATGTGCAACTACTAGAAACACCGTTTCTGGTATAGTGGGATGTGAAAATTTCATGTTCTAAAGATTCCCTGCAAAGTTATGGCACAATGCAGGAAAAGCGTTTTCAGCCTGAGATAAGGTCGATTCCGGAACGCCAAACATAAAAAAGTTGATAACTTTGGAAAAACTCTTCAGACTGCATAGAATTAATGTGCAACTACTAGAAAGACCCTTTCTGCTGTAGTGGGTGGTGAAAATTTCATATTATGAAGCTTCCTTGCAAATTTATGGCATAATGCGTAAAACGCGTTTTCAGCCTGAGATAAGGTCGATTCCGGAACGCCAAACATAAAAATGTTGAAAACTTTCGAAAAACACTTCAGACAGCTTAGATTTGATGTGCAACTACGAGAAAGACCCTTTCTGCTATAATGGGAGGTGAAAATTTCATGTTCTGAAGCTTTCCTGCAAAGTTATGGCACAAAGGGTAAAATGTGTTTTCAGCCTGAGATAAGGTTGATTCCGGAACGCCAACATAAAAAAAGTTGATAACTTTAGAAAAACTCTTCAGACAGCTTAGATTTGATGTGCAACTACTAGAAATACCCTTTCTGCTATAGTGGGATGTTAAAATTTCATGTTCTGAAGCTTCCCTGCAAAGTTATGTCAAAATATGTAAAACGCGTTTTCAGGCTGACATAAGGTGGGTTCCGGAACGCCAAACATAAGAATGTTGATAACTTTGGAAAAACACTTCAGACAACTTAGATTTGACGTGCAACTACTAGAAATACCCTTTCTGCTATAGTGGGAGGAGAAAATTTCATGTTCTGAAGTCTCCCTGCAAAGTTATGGCACAATGCAGAAAACGCGTTTTCAGCTTGAGATAAGGTGGGTTCCAGAACGGCAAACATAAAAATGTTGATAACTTTGGAAAAACACTTCAGACAGCTTAGATTTGATGTGCAACTACTAGAAAGACCGTTTCTGCTATAGTGGGAGGTGAAAATTTCATGTTCTGAAGCTTCCCTGCAAAGTTATGGAACAATGCAGAAAACACGTTTTCAGCCTGAGATAAGGTGGGTTCCAGAACGCCAAACGTAAAAATGTTGATAACTTTGGAAAAACACTTCAGACAGCTTAGATTTGATGTGAGACTAATAGAAAGACCCTTTCTGCTATAGTGGGATATGAAAATTTCATGTTCTGAAGCTTCCCTGCAAAGTTATGGCAGAATGCGTAAATCGTGTTTTCAGTCTGAGATAAGGTCGATTCCGGAACGCCAAACATAAAAGTGTTGATAACTTTGGAAAAACACTTCAAACAGCTTTGATTTGATGTGCACCTACTAGAAAGACCCTTTCTGCTATAGTGGGAGGTGAAATTTTCATGTTCTGAAGCTTCCCTGCAAAGTTATGGCACAATACAGAAAACGAGTTTTCAGCATGAGATAAGTTGGGTTCCAGAACGTCAAACATAAAAATATTGATAACTTTGGAAAAGCACTTCAGACAGCTTAAAATATGATGTGCAACTACTCGAAAGACCCTTTCTGCTATCGTGGGAGGTGAAAATTTCATGTTCTGAAGCTTCCCTGCAAAGTTATGGCACAATGCAGAAAACGCGTTTTCAGCCTCACATAAGGTCGAATCAGGAACGCCAAACATAAAAGTGTTGATAACTTTGGAAAAACACTTCAAACAGCTTAGATTTGATGTGCAACTACTAGAAAGACCCTTTCTGCTATGGTGGGAGGTGAAAATTTCATGTTCTGGAGCTTACCTACAAAGTTTTGGCACAATGCAGAAAACGCGTTTTCATCCTCAGATAAGGTCGATTCCGGAACCCCAAACATCAAACTGTTGATAACTTTGGAAAAACACTTCAGACAGCTTAGATTTGATGTGCAACTACTAGAAATACCCTTTCTGCTATAGTGGGAGGAGAAAATTTCATGTTCTGAAGTCTCCCTGCAAAGTTATGGCACAATGCAGAAAACGCGTTTTCAGCTTGAGATAAGGTGGGTTCCAGAACGGCAAACATAAAAATGTTGATAACTTTGGAAAAACACTTCAGACAGCTTAGATTTGATGTGCAACTAGTAGAAAGACCGTTTCTGCTATAGTGGGAGATGAAAATTTCATGTTCTGAAGCTTCCCTGCAAAGTTATAGCACAATGCAGAAAACACGTTTTCAGCCTGAGATAAGGTGGGTTCCAGAACGCCAAACGTAAAAATGTTGATAACTTTGGAAAAACACTTCAGACAGCTTAGATTTGATGTGAGACTAATAGAAAGACCCTTTCTGCTATAGTGGGATATGAAAATTTCATGTTCTGAAGCTTCCCTGCAAAGTTATGGCAGAATGCGTAAATCGTGTTTTCAGTCTGAGATAACGTCGATTCCGGAACGCCAAACATAAAAGTGTTGATAACTTTGGAAAAACACTTCAAACAGCTTTGATTTGATGTGCACCTACTAGAAAGACCCTTTCTGCTATAGTGGGAGGTGAAATTTTCATGTTCTGAAGCTTCCCTGCAAAGTTATGGCACAATGCAGAAAACGAGTTTTCAGCCTGAGATAAGTTGGGTTCCAGAACGCCAAACATAAAAATGTTGATAACTTTGGAAAAGCACTTCAGACAGCTTAAAATATGATGTGCAACTACTAGAAAGACCCTTTCTGCTATAGTGGGAGGTGAACATTTCATGTTCTGAAGCTTCCCTGCAAAGTTATGCCACAATGTAAAAATGCGTTTTTAGCCTGAGATAAGGTCGATTCCGGAACGTCAAACATAAAAATATTGATAACTTTGGAAAAACACTTCAGACAGCTTAGATTTGATGTGCAACTACTCGAAAGACCCTTTCTGCTATCGTGGGAGGTGAAAATTTCATGTTCTGAAGCTTCCCTGCAAAGTTATGGCACAATGCAGAAAACGCGTTTTCAGCCTCACATAAGGTCGAATCAGGAACGCCAAACATAAAAGTGTTGATAACTTTGGAAAAACACTTCAAACAGCTTAGATTTGATGTGCAACTACTAGAAAGAACCTTTCTGCTATGGTGGGAGGTGAAAATTTCATGTTCTGGAGCTTACCTACAAAGTTTTGGCACAATGCAGAAAACGCGTTTTCATCCTCAGATAAGGTCGATTCCGGAACCCCAAACATCAAACTGTTGATAACTTTGGAAAAACACTTCAGACAGGTTAGATTTGATGTGCAACTACTCGAAAGACCCTTTCTGCTATCGTGGGAGGTGAAAATTTCATGTTCTGAAGCTTCCCTGCAAAGTTATGGCACAATGCAGAAAACGCGTTTTCAGCCTGAGATAAGGTGGGTTCCAGAACGCCAAACATAAAAATGTTGATAACTTTGGAAAAACACTTCAGACAGCTTAGATTTGATGTGAGACTACTAGAAAGACCCTTTCTGCTATAGTGGGATATGAAAATTTCATGTTCTGAAGCTTCCCTGCAAAGTTATGGCAGAATGCGTAAATCGTGTTTTCAGCCTGAGATATGGTCGATTCCGGAACGCCAATCATAAAAGTGTTGATAACTTTGGAAAAACACTTCAAACAGCTTTGATTTGATGTGCACCTACTAGAAAGACCCTTTCTGCTATAGTGGGAGTTGAAAATTTCATGTTCTGAAGCTTCCCTGCAAAGTTATGGCACAATGCGTAAAACGCGTTTTCAGCCTGAGATAAGGTGGGTTCCAGAACGCCAAACATAAAAATGTTGATAACTTTGGAAAAACACTTCAGACAGCTTAGATTTGATGTGCAACTACTAGAAAGACCCTTTCTGCTACAGTGGAAGGTGAAAATTTCATGTTCTGAATCTTCCCTGCAAAGTTATGCCACAATGCAGGAAACGCGTTTTCAGCCTGAGATAAGGTCGATTCCGGAACGCCAAACATAAAAATGTTGATAACTTTGGAAAAACACTTCAGACAGCTTAGATTTGATGTGAGACTACTAGAAAGAACCTTTCTGCTATAGTGGGATATGAAAATTTCATGTTCTGAAGCTTCCCTGCAAAGTTTTGGCAGAATGCGTAAAACGCGTTTTCAGCCTGAGATAAGGTTGATTCCGGAACGCCATACATAAGAATGTTGATAACTTTGGAAAAACACTTCAGACAGCTTAGATTTGATGTGCAACCTCTAGAAAGACCCTTTCTGGTATAGTGGGTGGTGAAAATTTCATGTTCTGGAGCTTGCCTACAAAGTTTTGGCTCAATGCAGAAAACGCGTTTTCATCCTCAGATATGGTCGATTCCGGAACGCCAATCATCAAAATGTTGATAACTTTGGAAAAACACTTCAGACAGCTTATATTTGATGTGCAACTACTCGAAAGACCCTTTCTGCTATAGTGGGATATGAAAATTTCATGTTCTGAAGCTTCCCTGCAAAGTTATGGCAGAATGCGTAAATCGTGTTTTCAGCCTGAGATAAGGTCGATTCCGGAACGCCAATCATAAAAGTGTTGATAACTTTGGAAAAACACTTCAAACAGCTTTGATTTGATGTGCACCTACTAGAAAGACCCTTTCTGCTATAGTGGGAGTTGAAAATATCATGTTCTGAAGCTTCCCTGCAAAGTTATGGCACAATGTAGAAAACCCGTTTTCAGCCTGAGAAAAGGTCGATTCAGGAACACCAAACATAAAAATGTTGAAAACTTTCGAAAAACACTTCAGACAGCTTAGATTTGATGTGCAACTACGAGAAAGACCCTTTCTGCTATAGTGGGAGGTGAAAATTTCATGTTCTGAAGCTTCGCTGCAAAGTTATGGCACAATGCGTAAAACTCGTTTTCAGCCTCAGATGAGGTTGATTTCAGAACGCCAAACATAAAAATGTTGATAACTTTGGAAAAACACTTCAAACAGCTTAGATTTGATGTGCAACTACTAGAAAGACCCTTTCTGCTATAGTGGGAGTTGAAAATTTCATGTTCTGAAGCTTTCCTGCAAAGTTATGGCACAATGCGTAAAACGCGATTTCAGCCTGAGATGAGGTTGTTTTCAGAACGCCAAACATAAAAATGTTGAGAACTTTGGAAAAACACTTCAGACAGCTAAGATTTGATGTGCAACTACTAGAAAGACGCATTCTGCTATAGTGGGAGGTTAAAATTTCATGTTCTGAAGCTTCCCTGCAAAGTTATGGCACAATGCAGAAAACGCGTTTTCAGCCTGAGATAAGGTGGGTTCCAGAACGCCAAACATAAAAATGTTGATAACTTTGGAAAAACACTTCAGACAGCTTAGATTTGATGTGAGACTACTAGAAAGACCCTTTCTGCTATAGTGGGATATGGAAATTTCATGTTCTGAAGCTTCCCTGCAAAGTTATGGCAGAATGCGTAAATCGTGTTTTCAGCCTGAGATAAGGTCGATTCCGGAACGCCAATCATAAAAGTGTTGATAACTTTGGAAAAACATTTCAAACAGCTTTGATTTGATGTGCACCTACTAGAAAGACCCTTTCTGCTATAGTGGGAGTTGAAAATATCATGTTCTGAAGCTTCCCTGCAAAGTTATGGCACAATGCAGAAAACCCGTTTTCAGCCTGAGAAAAGGTCGATTCAGGAACACCAAACATAAAAATGTTGAAAACTTTCGAAAAACACTTCAGACAGCTTAGATTTGATGTGCAACTACGAGAAAGACCCTTTCTGCTATAGTGGGAGGTGAAAATTTCATGTTCTGAAGCTTCGCTGCAAAGTTATGGCACAATGCGTAAAACTCGTTTTCAGCCTGAGATGAGGTTGATTTCAGAACGCCAAACATAAAAATGTTGATAACTTTGGAAAAACACTTCAAACAGCTTAGATTTGATGTGCAACTACTCGAAAGACCCTTTCTGCTATCGTGGGAGGTGAAAATTTCATGTTCTGAGGCTTCCCTGCAAAATTATGGCACAATGCAGAAAACGCGTTTTCAGCCTGAGATGAGGTTGATTTCAGAACGCCAAACATACAAATGTTGAGAACTTTGGAAAAACACTTCAGACAGCTAACATTTGATGTGCAACTACTAGAAACACGCATTCTGCTATAATGGGAGGTTAAAATTTCATGTTCTGAAGCTTTCCTGCAAAGTTATGGCACAATGCAGAAAACGCGTTTTCAGCCTGAGATAAGGTCGATTCCGGAACGCCAAACGTAAAAATGTTGATAACTTTGGAAAAACACTTCAGACAGCTAAGATTTGATGTGCAACTACTAGAAAGACGCATTCTGCTATAGTGGGAGGTTAAAATTTCATGTTCTGAAGCTTCCCTGCAAAGTTATGGCACAATGCAGGAAACGCGTTTTCAGCCTGAGATATGGTGGGTTTCAGAAAGCCAAACATAAAAATGTTGAATACTTTGGAAAAACACTTCAGACAGCTTAGATTTGATGTGCAACTACTAGAAAGACCCTTTCTGCTATAGTGGGAGTTGAAAATTTCATGTTCTGAAGCTTTCCTGCAAAGTTATGGCACAATGCGTAAAACGCGTTTTCAGCCTGAGATAAGGTTGATTCCGGAACGCCAAACATAAGAATGTTGATAACTTTGGAAAAACACTTCAGACAGCTTAGATTTGACGTGCAACTACTAGAAAGACCCTTTCTGCTATAGTGGGATATGAAAATTTCATGTTCTGAAACTTCCCTGCAAAGTTATGGCACAATGCAGAAAACTCTTGTTCAGCCTCACATAAGGTCAATCCCGGAACGCCAAACATAAAATTGTTAATAACTTCGGAAAAACACTTCAGACAGCTTAGATTTGATGTGCAACTATTAGAAAGACCCTTTCTGGTATAGTGGGAGGTGAAAATTTCATGTTCTGAAGCTTGCCTAGAAAGTTATGGCATAATGCAGAAAACATGTTTTCAGCCTGAGATATGGTTGATTCCGGAACGCCAAACATAAGAATGTTGATAACTTTGGAAAAACACTTCAGACAGCTTAGATTTGATGTGCAACTACGAGAATGACCCTTTCTGCTATAGTGGGAGCTGAAAATTTCATGTTCTGAAGCTTCCCTGCAAAGTTATTGCACAAAGCATAAAACGCGTTTTCAGCCTGAGAGAAGGTCGATTCAGGAACGCCAAACATAAAAGTGTTGATAACTTTGGAAAAACACTTCAAACCGCTTAGATTTGATGTGCAACTTCTAGAAAGACCCTTTCTGGTATAGTGGGAGGTGAAAATTTCATGTTCTGGAGCTTACCTACAAAGTTTTGGCACAATGCAGAAAACGCGTTTTCATCCTCACATAAGGTCGATTCAGGAACGCCAAACATCAAACTGTTGATAACTTTGGAAAAACACTTCAGACAGCTTATATTTGATGTGAGACTACTAGAAAGACCCTTTCTGCTATAGTGGGATATGAAAATTTCATGTTCTGAAGCTTCCCTGCAAAGTTACGGCAGAATGCGTAAATCGTGTTTTCAGCCTGAGATAAGGTCGATTCCGGAACGCCAATCATAAAAGTGTTGATAACTTTGGAAAAACACTTCAAACAGCTTTGATTTGATGTGCACCTACTAGAAAGACCCTTTCTGCTATAGTGGGAGTTGAAAATATCATGTTCTGAAGCTTCCCTGCAAAATTATGGCACAATGCGTAAAACGCGTTTTCAGCCTGAGATAAGGTGGGTTCCAGAAAGCCAAACATAAAAATGTTGAATACTTTGGAAAAACACTTCAGACAGCTTAGATTTGATGTGCAACTACTAGAAAGACCCTTTCTGCTATAGTGGGAGTTGAAAATTTCATGTTCTGAAGCTTTCCTGCAAAGTTATGGCACAATGCGTAAAACGCGTTTTCAGCCTGAGATAAGGTTGATTCCGGAACGCCAAACATAAGAATGTTGATAACTTTGGAAAAACACTTCAGACAGCTTAGATTTGACGTGCAACTACTAGAAAGACCCTTTCTGCTATAGTGGGAGGTGAAAATTTCATGTTCTGAAGCTTTCCTGCAAAGTTATGGCACAATGCGTAAAATGCGTTTTCAGCCTGAGAAAAGGTTGATTCCGGAACGCCAAACATAAAAATGTTGATAACTTTGGACAAACACTTCAGACAGCTTAGATGTGATGTGCAACTACTAGAAAGACGCTTTCTGCTATAGTGGGATATGAAAATTTCATGTTCTGAAACTTCCCTGCAAAGTTATGGCACAATGCAGAAAACTCTTGTTCAGCCTCACATAAGGTCAATCCCGGAACGCCAAACATAAAATTGTTAATAACTTCGGAAAAACACTTCAGACAGCTTAGATTTGATGTGCAACTATTAGAAAGACCCTTTCTGGTATAGTGGGAGGTGAAAATTTCATGTTCTGAAGCTTGCCTAGAAAGTTATGGCATAATGCAGAAAACATGTTTTCATCCTCACATAAGGTCGATTCAGGAACGCCAAACATCAAACTGTTGATAACTTTGGAAAAAAGCTTCAGACAGCTTAGATTTGATGTGAGACTACTAGAAAGACCCTTTCTGCTATAGTGGGATATGAAAATTTCATGTTCTGAAGCTTCCCTGCAAAGTTACGGCAGAATGCGTAAATCGTGTTTTCAGCCTGAGATAAGGTCGATTCCGGAACGCCAATCATAAAAGTGTTGATAACTTTGGAAAAACACTTCAAACAGCTTTGATTTGATGTGCAACTACTAGAAAGACCCTTTCTGCTATAGTGGTAGGTTAAAATTTCATGTTCTGAGGCTTCCCTGCAAAATTATGGCACAATGCAGAAAACGCGTTTTCAGCCTGAGATGAGGTTGATTTCAGAACGCCAAACATACAAATGTTGAGAACTTTGGAAAAACACTTCAGACAGCTAACATTTGATGTGCAACTACTAGAAAGACGCATTCTGCTATAATGGGAGGTTAAAATTTCATGTTCTGAAGCTTCCCTGCAAAGTTATGGCACAATGCAGAAAACGCGTTTTCAGCCTGAGATAAGGTGGGTTCCAGAAAGCCAAACATAAAAATGTTGAATACTTTGGAAAAACACTTCAGACAGCTTAGATTTGATGTGCAACTACTAGAAAGACCCTTTCTGCTATAGTGGGAGGTGAAAATTTCATGTTCTGAAGCTTTCCTGCAAAGTTATGGCACAATGCGTAAAATGCGTTTTCAGCCTGAGAAAAGGTTGGTTCCGGAACGCCAAACATAAAAATGTTGATAACTTTGGACAAACACTTCAGACAGCTTAGATGTGATGTGCAACTACTAGAAAGACCCTTTCTGCTATAGTGGGATATGAAAATTTCATGTTCTGAAACTTCCCTGCAAAGTTATGGCACAATGCAGAAAACTCTTGTTCAGCCTCACATAAGGTCAATCCCGGAACGCCAAACATAAAATTGTTAATAACTTCGGAAAAACACTTCAGACAGCTTAGATTTGATGTGCAACTATTAGAAAGACCCTTTCTGGTATAGTGGGAGGTGAAAATTTCATGTTCTGAAGCTTGCCTAGAAAGTTATGGCATAATGCAGAAAACATGTTTTCATCCTCACATAAGGTCGATTCAGGAACGCCAAACATCAAACTGTTGATAACTTTGGAAAAACACTTCAAACAGCTTTGATTTGATGTGCACCTACTAGAAAGACCCTTTCTGCTATAGTGGGAGTTGAAAATATCATGTTCTGAAGCTTCCCTGCAAAATTATGGCACAATGCGTAAAACGCGTTTTCAGCCTGAGATAAGGTTGATTCCGGAACGCCAAACATAAGAATGTTGATAACTTTGGAAAAACACTTCAGACAGCTTAGATTTGATGTGCAACTACTAGAAAGACCCTTTCTGCTATAGTGGTAGGTTAAAATTTCATGTTCTGAGGCTTCCCTGCAAAATTATGGCACAATGCAGAAAACGCGTTTTCAGCCTGAGATGAGGTTGATTTCAGAACGCCAAACATACAAATGTTGAGAACTTTGGAAAAACACTTCAGATAGCTAACATTTGATGTGCAACTACTAGAAAGACGCATTCTGCTATAATGGGAGGTTAAAATTTCATGTTCTGAAGCTTCCCTGCAAAGTTATGGCACAATGCAGAAAACGCGTTTACAGCCTGAGATAAGGTCGTTTCCGGAACGCCAAACGTAAAAATGTTGATAACTTTGGAAAAACACTTCAGACAGCTAAGATTTGATGTGCAACTACTAGAAAGACGCATTCTGCTATAGTGGGAGGTTAAAATTTCATGTTCTGAAGCTTCCCTGCAAAGTTATGGCACAATGCAGAAAACGCGTTTTCAGCCTGAGATAAGGTGGGTTCCAGAAAGCCAAACATAAAAATGTTGAATACTTTGGAAAAACACTTCAGACAGCTTAGATTTGATGTGCAACTACTAGAAAGACCCTTTCTGCTATAGTGGGAGTTGAAAATTTCATGTTCTGAAGCTTTCCTGCAAAGTTATGGCACAATGCGTAAAACGCGTTTTCAGCCTGAGATGAGGTTGTTTTCAGAACGCCAAACATAAAAATGTTGATAACTTTGGAAAAACACTTCAGACAGCTAAGATTTGATGTGCAACTACTAGAAAGACGCATTCTGCTATAGTGGGAGGTTAAAATTTCATGTTCTGAAGCTTCCCTGCAAAGTTATGGCACAATGCAGAAAACGCATTTCAGCCTGAGATATGGTGGGTTTCAGAAAGCCAAACATAAAAATGTTGAATACTTTGGAAAAACACTTCAGACAGCTTAGATTTGATGTGCAACTACTAGAAAGACCCTTTCTGCTATAGTGGGAGTTGAAAATTTCATGTTCTGAAGCTTTCCTGCAAAGTTATGGCACAATGCGTAAAACGCGTTTTCAGCCTGAGATAAGGTTGATTCCGGAACGCCAAACATAAGAATGTTGATAACTTTGGACAAACACTTCAGACAGCTTAGATGTGATGTGCAACTACTAGAAAGACCCTTTCTGCTATAGTGGGATATGAAAATTTCATGTTCTGAAACTTCCCTGCAAAGTTATGGCACAATGCAGAAAACTCTTGTTCAGCCTCACATAAGGTCAATCCCGGAACGCCAAACATAAAATTGTTAATAACTTCGGAAAAACACTTCAGACAGCTTAGATTTGATGTGCAACTATTAGAAAGACCCTTTCTGGTATAGTGGGAGATGAAAATTTCATGTTCTGAAGCTTGCCTAGAAAGTTATGGCATAATGCAGAAAACATGTTTTCAGCCTGAGATATGGTTGATTCCGGAACGCCAAACATAAGAATGTTGATAACTTTGGAAAAACACTTCAGACAGCTTAGATTTGATGTGCAACTACGAGAATGACCCTTTCTGCTATAGTGGGAGCTGAAAATTTCATGTTCTGAAGCTTCCCTGCAAAGTTATTGCACAAAGCATAAAACGCGTTTTCAGCCTGAGATAAGGTCGATTCAGGAACGCCAAACATAAAAGTGTTGATAACTTTGGAAAAACACTTCAAACCGCTTAGATTTGATGTGCAACTTCTAGAAAGACCCTTTCTGGTATAGTGGGAGGTGAAAATTTCATGTTCTCGAGCTTACCTACAAAGTTTTGGCACAATGCAGAAAACGCGTTTTCATCCTCACATAAGGTCGATTCAGGAACGCCAAACATCAAACTGTTGATAACTTTGGAAAAACACTTCAGACAGCTTAGATTTGATGTGAGACTACTAGAAAGACCCTTTCTGCTATAGTGGGATATGAAAATTTCATGTTCTGAAGCTTCCCTGCAAAGTTACGGCAGAATGCGTAAATCGTGTTTTCAGCCTGAGATAAGGTCGATTCCGGAACGCCAATCATAAAAGTGTTGATAACTTTGGAAAAACACTTCAAACAGCTTTGATTTGATGTGCACCTACTAGAAAGACCCTTTCTGCTATAGTGGGAGTTGAAAATATCATGTTCTGAAGCTTCCCTGCAAAATTATGGCACAATGCGTAAAACGCGTTTTCAGCCTGAGATAAGGTTGATTCCGGAACGCCAAACATAAGAATGTTGATAACTTTGGAAAAACACTTCAGACAGCTTAGATTTGATGTGAGACTACTAGAAAGACCCTTTCTGCTATAGTGGGATATGAAAATTTCATGTTCTGAAGCTTCCCTGCAAAGTTATGGCAGAATGCGTAAATGGTGTTTTCAGCCTGAGATAAGGTCGATTCCGGAACGCCAAACATAAAAGTGTTGATAACTTTGGAAAAACACTTCGTACAGCTTTGATTTGATGTGCACCTACTAGAAAGACCCTTTCTGCTATAGTGGGAGGTCAAAATTTCATGTTCTGAAGCTTCCCATGGAAAGTTATGGGACAATGCAGAAAACGATTTTTCATCCTCAGATAAGGTCGATTACGGAACGCGAAACATAAAAATGTTCATAACTTTCGAAAAACACTTCAGACAGCTTAGATTTGATGTGCAACTACTAGAAAGACCCTTTCTGGTATAGTGGGACGTGAAAATTTCATGTGCTGACGCTTCCCTGCAAAGTTATGGCACAATGCAGAAAACGCGTTTTCAGCTTGTGATAAGGTGGGTTCCAGAACGCCAAACATAAAAATGTTGATAACTTTCGAAAAACATTTTAGACAGCTTAGATTTGATGTTCAAATACTAGAAAGACCCTTTCTTCTATAGTGGGAGGTTAAAATTTCATGTTCGAAAGCTTCCATGCAAAGTTATGGCTCAATGCCGAAAACGCATTTTCAGTCTGAGATAAGGTCGATTCCGGGACGCCAAACATAAAAATGTTGATAACTTTCGAAAAACACTTCAGACAGCTTAGATTTGATGTGCATCTACTAGAAAGACCCTTTCTGCTATAGTGGGACCTGAAAATTTCATGTTCTGAAGCTTCCCTGCAAAGTTATGGCACAATGCAGAAAACGCGTTTTCAGCTTGTGATAACGTGGGTTCCGGAACGCCAAACATAAAAATGTTGATAACTTTCGAAAAACACTTCAGACAGCTTAGATTTGATGTGCAAATACTAGAAAGACCCTTTCTGCTATAGTGGGATGTGAAAATTTCATGTTCTGAATCTTCCCTGCAAAGTTATCGGACAATGCAGAAAACGATTTTTCATCCTGAGATTAGGTCGATTCCGGAACGCCAAACATAAAAATGTTGATAACTTTGGAAAAACACTTCAGACAGCTTAGATTTGATCTGCAACTACTAGAAAGACCCTTTCTGCTATAGTGGGACGTGAAAATTTCATGTTCTGAAGCTTCCCAGAAAAGTTATGGCACAATGCCGAAAACGCGTTTTCAGCTAGAGATAAGGTGGTTTCCGAAACGCCAAACGTAAAAATGTTGATAACTTTGGAACAACACTTCAGAGAGCTTAGATTTGATGTGCAACTACTAGAAAGACCCTTTCTGCTATAGTGGGACGTGAAAATTTTATGTTCTGAAGCTTCCATGCAAAGTTATGGCACAATGCAGACAACGCGTTTTCAGCCTGAGATAAGGTCGATTCTGGAACACCAAACATAAAAATGTTGAAAACTTTCGAAAAACACATCAGACAGCTTAGATTTCATGTGCAACTACTAGAAAGACCCTTTCTGCTATAGTGGGAGCTGAAAATTTCATGTTCTGAAGCTTCCCTGCAAAGTTATGGCACAATGCAGAAAACGCGTTTTCAGCCTGAGATAAGGTGGGTTCCGGAACGCCAAACATGAAAATGTTGATAACTTTGGAAAAACACTTCAGACAGCTTAGATTTAATGTGCAACTACTAGAAATACCCTTTCTGCTATAGTGGGATGTGAAAATTTCATTTTCTGAACCTTCCCTGCAAAGTTATGGCACAATGCGTGAAACTCGTTTTCAGCCTGAGATAAGGTCGATTCCGGAACGCCAAACATAAAAATGTTGATAACTTTGGAAAAACACTTCAGACAGCTTACATTTGATGTGCAACTACTAGAAAGACCCTTTCTGCTATAGTGGGAGGTGAACATTTCATGTTCTGAAGCTTCCCTGCAAAGTTATGGCACAATGCGTAAAACGCGTTTTCAGCCTAAGATAAGGTCGATTCCGGAACGCCAAACATAAAAATGTTGATAACTTTGGAAAAACACATCAGACAGCTTAGATTTGATGTGCAACTACTAGAAAGACCCTTCCTGCTATAGTGGTAGGTAAAAATTTCATGTTCAGAAGCTTCCATGCAAAGTTATGGCACAATGCAGACAACGCGTTTTCAGCCCGAGATAAGGTCGATTCTGGAACGCCAAACATAAAAATGTTGATAACTTTGGAAAAACACCTCAAACAGCTTAGATTTGATGTGCAACTACTAGAAAGACCCTTTCTGCTATCGTGGGAGGTGAACAGTTCATGTTCTGATGCTTCCCTGAGAAGTTATGGCACAATGCAGAAAATGCGTTTTCAGCCTGAGATAAGGTTGATTCCGGAACGCCAAACATAAAAATGTTGATAGCTTTGGAAAAACACTTCAACCAGCTGAGATTTGATGTGCAACTACTGGAAGAACCCTTTCTGCCATAGTGGGAGGTTAAAATTTCATGTTCTGAAGCTTCCCTGCAAAGATATGGCACAATGCAGAAAACGCGTTTTCAGCCTGAGATAAGGTGGGTTCCGGAACACCAAGCGTAAAAATGTTGATAACTTTTAAAAAACACTTCAGACAGCTTAGATTTGATGTGCAACTACTAGAAAGACCCTTTCTTCTATAGTGGGAGGTGAAAATTTCATTTTCTCAAGCTTCACTGCAAAGTTATGGCACAATGGGTAAAACGCATTTTCAGCCTGAGATAAGGTCGATTCTGGAACGCCAAACATAAAAATGTTGATAACTTTGGAAAAACACCTCAGACAGCTTAGATTTGATGTGCAACTACTAGAAAGACCCTTTCTGCTATAGTGGGAGGTCAAAATTTCATGTTCTGAAGCTTCCCTGGAAAGTTAAGGGACAATGCAGAAAACGCGTTTTCAGCCTGAGGTAAGGTGGGTTCCGAAACGCCAAACGAAAAAATGTTGATCACTTTGGAACAACACTTCAGACAGCTTAGAATTGATGTGCAAGTACTAGAAAGACCCTTTCTGTTACAGTGGGAGGTGAAAATTTCATGTTCTGAAGCTTCCCTGCAAAGTTATGGCACAATGCGTAAAACGTGTTTTCAGCCTGAGATAAGGTCGATTCTGGAACGCCAAACATAAAAATGTTGATAACTTTGGAAAAACACCTCAAACAGCTTAGATTTGATGTGCAACTACTAGAAAGACCCTTTCTGCTATCGTGGGAGGTGAACAGTTCATGTTCTGAAGCTTCCCTGAGAAGTTATGGCACAATGCAGAAAATGCGTTTTCAGCCTGAGATAAGGTTGATTCCGGATCGCCAAACATAAAAATGTTGATAACTTTGGAAAAACACTTCAAACAGCTTAGATTTGATGTGCAACTACTAGAAAGACCCTTTCTGCTATAGTTGGAGGTGAACATTTCATGTTCTGAGGCTTCCCTGCAAAGTTATGGGACAATGCAGAAAACGTGTTTTCAGCCTGAGATAAGGTTGATTCCGGAACGCCATACATAACAACGTTGATAACTTTGGAAAAACACATCAGACAGCTTAGATTTGATGTGCAACTACTAGAAAGACCCTTTCTGCTATAGTGGGAGGTGAACAGTTCATGTTCTGAAGCTTCCCTGAGAAGTTATGGCACAATGCAGAAAATGCGTTTTCAGCCTGAGATAAGGTTGATTCCGGATCGCCAAACATAAAAATGTTGATAACTTTGGAAAAACACATCAAACAGCTTAGATTTGATGTGCAACTACTAGAAAGACCCTTTCTGCTATAGTTGGAGGTGAACATTTCATGTTCTGAAGCTTCCCTGCAAAGTTATGGGACAATGCAGACAACGCGTTTTCAGCCTGAGATAAGATCGATTCTGGAACGCCAAACATAAAAATGTTGATAACTTTCGAAAAACTCTTCAGACAGCTCAGATTTGATGTGCAACTACTAGAAAAACCCTTTCTGCTATAGTGCGAGGTGAAATTTTCATTTCCTGAAGCTTCCCTGCAAAGTTATGGCACAAAGCGTAAAAAGCGTTTTCAGACTGTGATAAGGTCGATTCCGGAACGCCAAACATAAAAATGTTGATAACTTTTGAAAAACACTTCAGACAGCTTAGATTTGATGTGCAACTACTAGAAGGACCCTTTCTGCTATAGTTGGAGGTTAAAATTTCATTTTCTGAAGCTTCCCTGCAAAGATATGGCACAATGCAGATAACGCGTTTTCAGACTGAGATAAGGTGGGTTCCGGAACGCCAAACATAAAAATATTAATAACTTTGGAAAAACACTTCAGACAGCTTCGATTTGATGTGCAACTACTAGAAAGACCCTTTCTGCTATAGTGGGAGGTGAAAATTTCATTTCCTGAAGCTTCCCTGCAAAGTTATGGCACCAAGCGTAAAAAGCATTTTCAGCCTGAGATAAGGTCGATTCCGGAACGCCAAACATAAAAATGTTGATAACTTTGGAAAAACACTTCAGACAGCTTCGATTTGATGTGCAACTACTAGAAAGACCCTTTCTGCTATAGTGGGACGTGAAAATTTCATGTTCTGAAGCTTCCCAGCAAAGTTATGGCACAATGCCGAAAACGCGTTTTCAGCCTGAGATAAGGTGGGTTCCGGAACGCCAAACATAAAATTGTTGATAACTTTGGAAAAACGCTTCAGACAGCTTAGATTTGATGTGCAACAACTAGAAAGACCCTTTCTGCTATAGTGGGAGGTCGAAATTTCATGTTCTGAAGCTTCCCTGAGAAGTTATGGGACAATGCATAAAATGATTTTTCAGCCTGAGACAAGGTGGGTTCCGAAACGCCAAACATAAAAATGTTGATAACTTTCGAAAAACACTTCGGACAGCTTAGATCTGATGTGCAACTACTAGAAAGACCCTTTCTGCTATAGTGGGAGGTGAAAATGTCATTTTCTCAAGCTTCCCTGCAAAGTTATGGCACAATGCAGAAAACGCGTTTTCAGCCTGAGATAAGGTGGGTTCCGGAACGCCAAGCGTAAAAATGTTGATTACTTTGGAACAACACTTCAGTCAGCTTAGATTTGATGTGCAGCTACTAGAAAGATCCTTTCTGCTTTAGTGGGAGGTGAAAATGTCATTTTCTCAAGCTTCCCTGCAAAGTTATGGCACAATGCGTAAAACGCGTTTTCAGCCTGAGATAAGGTCGATTGTGGAACGCCAAACATAAAAATGTTGATAACTTTGGAAAAACACCTCAGACAGCTTAGATTTGATGTGCAACTACTAGAAAGACCCTTTCTGCTATAGTGGGAGGTCAAAAGTTCATGTTCTGAAGCTTCCCTGGAAAGTTATGGGACAATGCAGAAAACGCGTTTTCAGCCTGAGATAAGGTGGGTTCCGAAACGCCAAACGTAAAAATGTTGATCTCTTTGGAACAACACTTCAGACAGCTTAGAATTGATGTGCAAGTACTAGAAAGACCCTTTCTGCTATCGTGGGAGGTGAACATTTCATGTTCTGAAGCTTCCCTGAGAAGTTATGGCACAATGCAGAAAATGCGTTTTCAGCCTGAGATAAGGTTGATTCCGGAACGCCAAACATAAAAATGTTGATAACTTTGGAAAAACACTTCAAACAGCTTAGATTTGATGTGCAACTACTAGAAGGACCCTTTCTGCTATAGTGGGAGGTTAAATTTTCATGTTCTGAAGCTTCCCTGCAAAGATATGGCACAATGCAGAAAATGCGTTTTCAGCCTGAGATAAGGTGGGTTCCGGAACGCCAAACATAAAAATGTTGATAACTTTTAAAAAACACTTCAGACAGCTTAAATTTGATGTGCAACTACTAGAAAGACCCTTTCTGCTATAGTGGGAGGTGAACATTTCATGTTCTGAAGCTTCCCTGCAAAGTTATGGCACAATGCGTAAAATGCGTTTTCAGCCTGAGATAAGGTTGATTACGGAACGCCATACATAACAACGTTGATAACTTTGGAAAAACACATCAGACAGCTTAGATTTGATGTGCAACTACTAGAAAGACCCTTCCTGCTATAGTGGTGGGTTAAAATTTCATGTTCAGAAGCTTCCATGCAAAGTTATGGCACAATGCAGACAACGCGTTTTCAGCCTGAGATAAGGTCGATTCTGGAACGCCAAACATAAAAATGTTGATAACTTTCGAAAAACACCTCAAACAGCTTAGATTTGATGTGCAACTACTAGAAAGACCCTTTCTGCTATCGTGGGAGGTGAACAGTTCATGTTCTGAAGCTTCCCTGAGAAGTTATGGCACAATGCAGAAAATGCGTTTTCAGCCTGAGATAAGGTTGATTCCGGAACGCCAAACATAAAAATGTTGATAGCTTTGGAAAAACACTTCAACCAGCTGAGATTTGATGTGCAACTACTGGAAGAACCCTTTCTGCCATAGTGGGAGGTTAAAATTTCATGTTCTGAAGCTTCCCTGCAAAGATATGGCACAATGCAGAAAACGCGTTTTCAGCCTGAGATAAGGTGGGTTCCGGAACACCAAGCGTAAAAATGTTGATAACTTTTAAAAAACACTTCAGACAGCTTAGATTTGATGTGCAACTACTAGAAAGACCCTTTCTTCTATAGTGGGAGGTGAAAATTTCATTTTCTCAAGCTTCACTGCAAAGTTATGGCACAATGGGTAAAACGCATTTTCAGCCTGAGATAAGGTCGATTCTGGAACGCCAAACATAAAAATGTTGATAACTTTGGAAAAACACCTCAGACAGCTTAGATTTGATGTGCAACTACTAGAAAGACCCTTTCTGCTATAGTGGGAGGTCAAAATTTCATGTTCTGAAGCTTCCCTGGAAAGTTAAGGGACAATGCAGAAAACGCGTTTTCAGCCTGAGGTAAGGTGGGTTCCGAAACGCCAAACGAAAAAATGTTGATCACTTTGGAACAACACTTCAGACAGCTTAGAATTGATGTGCAAGTACTAGAAAGACCCTTTCTGTTACAGTGGGAGGTGAAAATTTCATGTTCTGAAGCTTCCCTGCAAAGTTATGGCACAATGCGTAAAACGTGTTTTCAGCCTGAGATAAGGTCGATTCTGGAACGCCAAACATAAAAATGTTGATAACTTTGGAAAAACACCTCAAACAGCTTAGATTTGATGTGCAACTACTAGAAAGACCCTTTCTGCTATCGTGGGAGGTGAACAGTTCATGTTCTGAAGCTTCCCTGAGAAGTTATGGCACAATGCAGAAAATGCGTTTTCAGCCTGAGATAAGGTTGATTCCGGATCGCCAAACATAAAAATGTTGATAACTTTGGAAAAACACTTCAAACAGCTTAGATTTGATGTGCAACTACTAGAAAGACCCTTTCTGCTATAGTTGGAGGTGAACATTTCATGTTCTGAGGCTTCCCTGCAAAGTTATGGGACAATGCAGAAAACGTGTTTTCAGCCTGAGATAAGGTTGATTCCGGAACGCCATACATAACAACGTTGATAACTTTGGAAAAACACATCAGACAGCTTAGATTTGATGTGCAACTACTAGAAAGACCCTTTCTGCTATAGTGGGAGGTGAACAGTTCATGTTCTGAAGCTTCCCTGAGAAGTTATGGCACAATGCAGAAAATGCGTTTTCAGCCTGAGATAAGGTTGATTCCGGATCGCCAAACATAAAAATGTTGATAACTTTGGAAAAACACTTCAAACAGCTTAGATTTGATGTGCAACTACTAGAAAGACCCTTTCTGCTATAGTTGGAGGTGAACATTTCATGTTCTGAAGCTTCCCTGCAAAGTTATGGGACAATGCAGACAACGCGTTTTCAGCCTGAGATAAGATCGATTCTGGAACGCCAAACATAAAAATGTTGATAACTTTCGAAAAACTCTTCAGACAGCTCAGATTTGATGTGCAACTACTAGAAAAACCCTTTCTGCTATAGTGCGAGGTGAAATTTTCATTTCCTGAAGCTTCCCTGCAAAGTTATGGCACAAAGCGTAAAAAGCGTTTTCAGACTGTGATAAGGTCGATTCCGGAACGCCAAACATAAAAATGTTGATAACTTTTGAAAAACACTTCAGACAGCTTAGATTTGATGTGCAACTACTAGAAGGACCCTTTCTGCTATAGTTGGAGGTTAAAATTTCATTTTCTGAAGCTTCCCTGCAAAGATATGGCACAATGCAGATAACGCGTTTTCAGACTGAGATAAGGTGGGTTCCGGAACGCCAAACATAAAAATATTAATAACTTTGGAAAAACACTTCAGACAGCTTCGATTTGATGTGCAACTACTAGAAAGACCCTTTCTGCTATAGTGGGAGGTGAAAATTTCATTTCCTGAAGCTTCCCTGCAAAGTTATGGCACCAAGCGTAAAAAGCATTTTCAGCCTGAGATAAGGTCGATTCCGGAACGCCAAACATAAAAATGTTGATAACTTTGGAAAAACACTTCAGACAGCTTCGATTTGATGTGCAACTACTAGAAAGACCCTTTCTGCTATAGTGGGACGTGAAAATTTCATGTTCTGAAGCTTCCCAGCAAAGTTATGGCACAATGCCGAAAACGCGTTTTCAGCCTGAGATAAGGTGGGTTCCGGAACGCCAAACATAAAATTGTTGATAACTTTGGAAAAACGCTTCAGACAGCTTAGATTTGATGTGCAACAACTAGAAAGACCCTTTCTGCTATAGTGGGAGGTCGAAATTTCATGTTCTGAAGCTTCCCTGAGAAGTTATGGGACAATGCATAAAATGATTTTTCAGCCTGAGACAAGGTGGGTTCCGAAACGCCAAACATAAAAATGTTGATAACTTTCGAAAAACACTTCGGACAGCTTAGATCTGATGTGCAACTACTAGAAAGACCCTTTCTGCTATAGTGGGAGGTGAAAATGTCATTTTCTCAAGCTTCCCTGCAAAGTTATGGCACAATGCAGAAAACGCGTTTTCAGCCTGAGATAAGGTGGGTTCCGGAACGCCAAGCGTAAAAATGTTGATTACTTTGGAACAACACTTCAGTCAGCTTAGATTTGATGTGCAACTACTAGAAAGATCCTTTCTGCTTTAGTGGGAGGTGAAAATGTCATTTTCTCAAGCTTCCCTGCAAAGTTATGGCACAATGCGTAAAACGCGTTTTCAGCCTGAGATAAGGTCGATTCTGGAACGCCAAACATAAAAATGTTGATAACTTTGGAAAAACACCTCAGACAGCTTAGATTTGATGTGCAACTACTAGAAAGACCCTTTCTGCTATAGTGGGAGGTCAAAAGTTCATGTTCTGAAGCTTCCCTGGAAAGTTATGGGACAATGCAGAAAACGCGTTTTCAGCCTGAGATAAGGTGGGTTCCGAAACGCCAAACGTAAAAATGTTGATCTCTTTGGAACAACACTTCAGACAGCTTAGAATTGATGTGCAAGTACTAGAAAGACCCTTTCTGCTATCGTGGGAGGTGAACATTTCATGTTCTGAAGCTTCCCTGAGAAGTTATGGCACAATGCAGAAAATGCGTTTTCAGCCTGAGATAAGGTTGATTCCGGAACGCCAAACATAAAAATGTTGATAACTTTGGAAAAACACTTCAAACAGCTTAGATTTGATGTGCAACTACTAGAAGGACCCTTTCTGCTATAGTGGGAGGTTAAATTTTCATGTTCTGAAGCTTCCCTGCAAAGATATGGCACAATGCAGAAAATGCGTTTTCAGCCTGAGATAAGGTGGGTTCCGGAACGCCAAACATAAAAATGTTGATAACTTTTAAAAAACACTTCAGACAGCTTAAATTTGATGTGCAACTACTAGAAAGACCCTTTCTGCTATAGTGGGAGGTGAACATTTCGTGTTCTGAAGCTTCCCTGCAAAGTTATGGCACAATGCGTAAAATGCGTTTTCAGCCTGAGATAAGGTTGATTACGGAACGCCATACATAACAACGTTGATAACTTTGGAAAAACACATCAGACAGCTTAGATTTGATGTGCAACTACTAGAAAGACCCTTCCTGCTATAGTGGTAGGTTAAAATTTCATGTTCAGAAGCTTCCATGCAAAGTTATGGCACAATGCAGACAACGCGTTTTCAGCCTGAGATAAGGTCGATTCTGGAACGCCAAACATAAAAATGTTGATAACTTTCGAAAAACACCTCAAACAGCTTAGATTTGATGTGCAACTACTAGAAAGACCCTTTCTGCTATCGTGGGAGGTGAACAGTTCATGTTCTGAAGCTTCCCTGAGAAGTTATGGCACAATGCAGAAAATGCGTTTTCAGCCTGAGATAAGGTTGATTCCGGAACGCCAGACATAAAAATGTTGATAACTTTGGAAAAACACTTCAAACAGCTTAGATTTGATGTGCAACTACTGGAAGAACCCTTTCTGCTATAGTGGGAGGTTAAAATTTCATGTTCTGAAGCTTCCCTGCAAAGATATGGCACAATGCAGAAAACGCGTTTTCAGCCTGAGATAAGGTGGGTTCCGGAACGCCAAATGTAAAAATGTTGATAACTTTTAAAAAACACTTCAGACAGCTTAGATTTGATGTGCAACTACTAGAAAGACCCTTTCTTCTATAGTGGGAGGTGAACATTTCATGTTCTGAAGCTTCCCTGAGAAGTTATGGCACAATGCAGAAAACGCGTTTTCAGCCTGAGATAAGGTGGGTTCCGGAACGCCAAGCGTAAAAATGTTGATAACTTTGGAACAACACTTCAGTCAGCTTAGATTTGATGTGCAACTACTAGAAAGATCCTTTCTGCTTTAGTGGGAGGTGAAAATTTCTTTTTCTCAAGCTTCACTGCAAAGTTATGGCACAATGCGTAAAACGCGTTTTCAGCCTGAGATAAGGTCGATTCTGGAACGCCAAACATAAAAATATTGATAACTTTGGAAAAACACCTCAGACAGCTTAGATTTGATGTGCAACTACTAGAAAGACCCTTTCTGCTATAGTGGGAGGTGAACATTTCATGTTCTGAAGCTTCCCTGCAAAGTTATGGCACAATGCGTAAAATGCGTTTTCAGCCTGAGATAAGGTTGATTCCGGAACGCCATACATAACAACGTTGATAACTTTGGAAAAACACATCAGACAGCTTAGATTTGATGTGCAACTACTAGAAAGACCCTTCCTGCTATAGTGGTAGGTTAAAATTTCATGTTCAGAAGCTTCCATGCAAAGTTATGGCACAATGCAGACAACGCGTTTTCAGCCTGAGATAAGGTCGATTCTGGAACGCCAAACATAAAAATGTTGATAACTTTGGAAAAACACCTCAAACAGCTTAGATTTGATGTGCAACTACTAGAAAGACCCTTTCTGCTATCGTGGGAGGTGAACAGTTCATGTTCTGAAGCTTCCCTGAGAAGTTATGGCACAATGCAGAAAATGCGTTTTCAGCCTGAGATAAGGTTGATTCCGGAACGCCAAACATAAAAATGTTGATAACTTTGGAAAAACACTTCAAACAGCTTAGATTTGATGTGCAACTACTGGAAGAACCCTTTCTGCTATAGTGGGACGTTAAAATTTCATGTTCTGAAGCTTCCCTGCAAAGATATGGCACAATGCAGAAAACGCGTTTTCAGCCTGAGATAAGGTGGGTTCCGGAACGCCAAATGTAAAAATGTTGATAACTTTTAAAAAACACTTCAGACAGCTTAGATTTGATGTGCAACTACTAGAAAGACCCTTTCTTCTATAGTGGGAGGTGAACATTTCATGTTCTGAAGCTTCCCTGAGAAGTTATGGCACAATGCAGAAAACGCGTTTTCAGCCTGAGATAAGGTGGGTTCCCGAACGCCAAGCGTAAAAATGTTGATAACTTTGGAACAACACTTCAGTCAGCTTAGATTTGATGTGCAACTACTAGAAAGATCCTTTCTGCTTTAGTGGGAGGTGAAAATTTCTTTTTCTCAAGCTTCACTGCAAAGTTATGGCACAATGCGTAAAACGCGTTTTCAGCCTGAGATAAGGTCGATTCTGGAACGCCAAACATAAAAATGTTGATAACTTTGGAAAAACACCTCAGACAGCTTAGATTTGATGTGCAACTACTAGAAAGACCCTTTCTGCTATAGTGGGAGGTCAAAATTTCATGTTCTGAAGCTTCCCTGGAAAGTTATGGGACAATGCAGAAAACGCGTTTTCAGCCTGAGATTAGGTGGGTTCCGAAACGCCAAAGGAAAAAATGTTGATCACTTTGGAACAACACTTCAGACAGCTTAGAATTGATGTGCAAGTACTAGAAAGACCCTTTCTGTTACAGTGGGAGGTGAAAATTTCATGTTCTGAAGCTTCCCTGCAAAGTTATGGCACAATGCGTAAAACGTGTTTTCAGCCTGAGATAAGGTCGATTCCGGAACACCAAACATAAAAATGTTGATAACTTTCGAAAAACACTTCGGACAGCTTAGATCTGATGTGCAACTACTAGAAAGACCCTTTCTGCTATCGTGGGAGGTCGAAATTTCATGTTCTGAAGCTTCCCTGGAAAGTCATGGGACAATGCAGAAAACGATTTTTCATCCTGAGATAAGGTCGATTCCGGAACACCAAACATAAAAATGTTGATAACTTTCGAAAAACACTTCGGACAGCTTAGATTTGATGTGCAACTACTAGAAAGACCCTTTCTGCTATAGTGGGAGGTGAACATTTCATGTTCTGAAGCTTCCCTGCAAAGTTATGGGACAATGCAGAAAACGTGTTTTCAGCCTGAGATAAGGTCGATTCCGGAACGCCAAACATAAAAATGTTGATAACTTTCGAAAAACACTTCGGACAGCTTAGATCTGATGTGCAACTACTGGAAAGACCCTTTCTGCTATAGTGGGAGGTGAACATTTCATGTTCTGAAGCTTCCCTGCAAAGTTATGGCACAATGCAGACAACGCGTTTTCAGCCTGAGATAAGATCGATTCTGGAACGCCAAACATAAAAATGTTGATAACTTTCGAAAAACTCTTCAGACAGCTCAGATTTGATGTGCAACTACTAGAAAAACCCTTTCTGCTATAGTGGGAGGTGAAATTTTCATTTTCTGAAGCTTCCCTGCAAAGTTATGGCACAAAGCGTAAAAAGCGTTTTCAGCCTGTGATAAGGTAGATTCCGGAACGCCAAACATAAAAATGTTGATAACTTTTGAAAAACACTTCAGACAGGTTAGATTTGATGTGCAACTACTAGAAGGACCCTTTCTGCTATAGTTGGAGGTTAAAATTTCATTTTCTGAAGCTTCCCTGCAAAGATATGGCACAATGCAGAAAACGCGTTTTCAGCCTGAGATAAGGTTGATTTCGGAACGCCATACACAACAACGTTGATAACTTTGGAAAAACACATCAGACAGCTTAGATTTGATGTGCAACTACTAGAAAGACCCTTTCTGCTATAGTGGTAGGTTAAAATTTCATGTTAGGAAGCTTCCATGCAAAGTTATGGCACAATGCAGACAACGCGTTTTCAGCCTGAGATAAGGTCGATTTAGGAACGCCAAACATAAAAATGTTGATAACTTTCGAAAAGCACTTCAGACAGCTTAGATTTGATGTGCAACTACTAGAAAGACCCTTTCTGCTATAGTGGGAGGTGAACATTTCATGTTCTGAAGCTTCCCTGGAAAGTTATGGGACAATGCAGAAAACGTGTTTTCAGCCTGAGATAAGGTCGATTCCGGAACGCCAAACATAAAAATGTTGATAACTTTCGAAATACACTTCGGACAGCTTAGATCTGATGTGCAACTACTGGAAAGACCCTTTCTGCTATAGTGGGAGGTGAACATTTCATGTTGTGAAGCTTCCCTGCAAAGTTATGGCACAATGCAGATAACGCGTTTTCAGACTGAGATAAGGTGGGTTCCGCAACGCCAAACATAAAAATGTTGATAACTTTCGAAAAACTCTTCAGACAGCTCAGATTTGATGTGCAACTACTAGAAAAACCCTTTCTGCTATAGTGGGAGGTGAAATTTTCATTTTCTGAAGCTTCCCTGCAAAGTTATGGCACAAAGCGTAAAAAGCGTTTTCAGCCTGTGATAAGGTCGATTCCGGAACGCCAAACATAAAAATGTTGATAACTTTTGAAAAACACTTCAGACAGGTTAGATTTGATGTGCAACTACTAGAAGGACCCTTTCTGCTATAGTTGGAGGTTAAAATTTCATTTTCTGAAGCTTCCCTGCAAAGATATGGCACAATGCAGAAAACGCGTTTTCAGCCTGAGATAAGGTTGATTTCGGAACGCCATACACAACAACGTTGATAACTTTGGAAAAACACATCAGACAGCTTAGATTTGATGTGCAACTACTAGAAAGACCCTTTCTGCTATAGTGGTAGGTTGAAATTTCATGTTAGGAAGCTTCCATGCAAAGTTATGGCACAATGCAGACAACGGGTTTTCAGCCTGAGATAAGGTCGATTCTGGAACGCCAAACATAAAAATGTTGATAACTTTCGAAAAGCACTTCAGACAGCTTAGATTTGATGTGCAACTACTAGAAAGACCCTTTCTGCTATAGTGGGAGGTGAACATTTCATGTTCTGAAGCTTCCCTGGAAAGTTATGGGACAATGCAGAAAACGTGTTTTCAGCCTGAGATAAGGTCGATTCCGGAACGCCAAACATAAAAATGATGATAACTTTCGAAATACACTTCGGACAGCTTAGATCTGATGTGCAACTACTGGAAAGACCCTTTCTGCTATAGTGGGAGGTGAACATTTCATGTTGTGAAGCTTCCCTCCAAAGTTATGGCACAATGCAGATAACGCGTTTTCAGACTGAGATAAGGTGGGTTCCGGAACGCCAAACATAAAAATATTCATAACTTTGGAAAAACACTTCAGACAGCTTCGATTTAATGTGCAACTACTAGAAAGACCCTTTCTGCTATAGTGGTAGGTTAAAATTTCATGTTCGGAAGCTTCCATGCAAAGTTATGGCACAATGCAGATAACGCGTTTTCAGCCTGAGATAAGGTCGATTCTGGAACGCCAAACATAAAAATGTTGATAACTTTCGAAAAACACTTCAGACAGCTTAGATTGGATGTGCAACTACTAGAAAGACCCTTTCTTCTATAGTGGGAGGTGAACATTTCATGTTCTGAAGCTTCCCTGCAAAGTTATGGCACAATGCAGAAAACGCGTTTTCAGCCTGAGATAAGGTGGGTTCCGGAACGCCAAGCGTAAAAATGTTGATTACTTTGGAACAACACTTCAGTCAGCTTAGATTTGAGGTGCAACTACTAGAAAGATCCTTTCTGCTTTAGTGGGAGGTGAAAATTTCATTTTCTCAAGCTTCCCTGCAAAGTTATGGCACAATGCGTAAAACGCGTTTTCAGCCTGAGATAAGGTCGATTCTGGAACGCCAAACATAAAAATGTTGATAACTTTGGAAAAACACCTCAGACAGCTTAGATTTGATGTGCAACTACTAGAAAGACCCTTTCTGCTATAGTGGGAGGTCAAAATTTCATGTTCTGAAGCTTTCCAGGAAAGTTATGGGACAATGCAGAAAACGCGTTTTCAGCCTGAGATAAGGTGGGTTCCGAAACGCCAAACGTAAAAATGTTGATCTCTTTGGAACAACACTTCAGACAGCTTAGAATTGATGTGCAAGTACTAGAAAGACCCTTTCTGCTATCGTGGGAGGTGAACATTTCATGTTCTGAAGCTTCCCTGAGAAGTTATGGCACAATGCAGAAAATGCGTTTTCAGCCAGAGATAAGGTTGATTCCGGAACGCCAAACATAAAAATGTTGATAACTTTGGAAAAACACTTCAAACAGCTTAGATTTGATGTGCAACTACTAGAAGGACCCTTTCTGCTATAGTGGGAGGTTAAATTTTCATGTTCTGAAGCTTCCCTGCAAAGATATGGCACAATGCAGAAAATGCGTTTTCAGCCTGAGATAAGGTGGGTTCCGGAACGCCAAACATAAAAATGTTGATAACTTTTAAAAAACACTTCAGACAGCTTAAATTTGATGTGCAACTACTAGAAAGACCCTTTCTGCTATAGTGGGAGGTGAACATTTCATGTTCTGAAGCTTCCCTGCAAAGTTATGGCACAATGCGTAAAATGCGTTTTCAGCATGAGATAAGGTTGATTACGGAACGCCATACATAACAACGTTGATAACTTTGGAAAAACACATCAGACAGCTTAGATTTGATGTGCAACTACTAGAAAGACCCTTCCTGCTATAGTGGTAGGTTAAAATTTCATGTTCAGAAGTTTCCATGCATAGTTATGGCACAATGCAGACAACGCGTTTTCAGCCTGAGATAAGGTCGATTCAGGAACGCCAATCATAAAAATGTTGATAACTTTGGAAAAACACCTCAAACAGCTTAGATTTGATGTGCAACTACTAGAAAGACCCTTTCTGCTATCGTGGGAGGTGAACAGTTCATGTTCTGAAGCTTCCCTGAGAAGTTATGGCACAATGCAGAAAATGCGTTTTCAGCCTGAGATAAGGTTGATTCCGGAACGCCAAACATAAAAATGTTGATAACTTTGGAAAAACACTTCAAACAGCTTAGATTTGATGTGCAACTACTGGAAGAACCCTTTCTGCTATAGTGGGAGGTTAAAATTTCATGTTCTGAAGCTTCCCTGCAAAGATATGGCACAATGCAGAAAACGCGTTTTCAGCCTGAGATAAGGTGGGTTCCGGAACGCCAAATGTAAAAATGTTGATAACTTTTAAAAAACACTTCAGACAGCTTAGATTTGATGTGCAACTACTAGAAAGACCCTTTCTTCTATAGTGGGAGGTGAACATTTCATGTTCTGAAGCTTCCCTGAGAAGTTATGGCACAATGCAGAAAACGCGTTTTCAGCCTGAGATAAGGTGGGTTCCGGAACGCCAAGCGTAAAAATGTTGATAACTTTGGAACAACACTTCAGTCAGCTTAGATTTGATGTGCAACTACTAGAAAGATCCTTTCTGCTTTAGTGGGAGGTGAAAATTTCTTTTTCTCAAGCTTCACTGCAAAGTTATGGCACAATGCGTAAAACGCGTTTTCAGCCTGAGATAAGGTCGTTTCTGGAACGCCAAACATAAAAATGTTGATAACTTTGGAAAAACACCTCAGACAGCTTAGATTTGATGTGCAACTACTAGAAAGACCCTTTCTGCTCTAGTGGGAGGTCAAAATTTCATGTTCTGAAGCTTCCCTGGAAAGTTATGGGACAATGCAGAAAACGCGTTTTCAGCCTGAGATAAGGTGGGTTCCGAAACGCCAAACGAAAAAATGTTGATCACTTTGGAACAACACTTCAGACAGCTTAGAATTGATGTGCAAGTTCTAGAAAGACCCTTTCTGTTACAGTGGGAGGTGAAAATTTCATGTTCTGAAGCTTCCCTGCAAAGTTATGGCACAATGCGTAAAACGTGTTTTCAGCCTGAGATAAGGTCGATTCTGGAACGCCAAACATAAAAATGTTGATAACTTTGGAAAAACACTTCAGACAGCTTAGATTTGATGTGCAACTACTAGAAAGACCCTTTCTGCTATAATGGGAGGTCGAAATTTCATGTTCTGAAGCTACCCTGGAAAGTCATGGGACAATGCAGAAAACGCGTTTTCAGCCTGAGATAAGGTGGGTTCCGGAACGCCAAACATAAAAATGTTGATAACTTTTAAAAAACACTTCAGACAGCTTAAATTTGATGTGCAACTACTAGAAAGACCCTTTCTGCTATAGTGGGAGGTGAACATTTCATGTTCTGAAGCTTCCCTGCAAAGTTATGGCACAATGCGTAAAATGCGTTTTCAGCCTGAGATAAGGTTGATTCCGGAACGCCATACATAACAACGTTGATAACTTTGGAAAAGCACATCAGACAGCTTAGATTTGATGTGCAACTACTAGAAAGACCCTTCCTGCTATAGTGGTAGGTTAAAATTTCATGTTCAGAAGCTTCCATGCAAAGTTATGGCACAATGCAGACAACGCGTTTTCAGCCTGAGATAAGGTCGATTCTGGAACGCCAAACATAAAAATGTTGATAACTTTGGAAAAACACCTCAAACAGCTTAGATTTGATGTGCAACTACTAGAAAGACCCTTTCTGCTATCGTGGGAGGTGAACAGTTCATGTTCTGAAGCTTCCCTGAGAAGTTATGGCACAATGCAGAAAATGCGTTTTCAGCCTGAGATAAGGTTGATTCCGGAACGCCAAACATAAAAATGTTGATAACTTTGGAAAAACACTTCAAACAGCTTAGATTTGATGTGCAACTACTGGAAGAACCCTTTCTGCTATAGTGGGAGGTTAAAATTTCATGTTCTGAAGCTTCCCTGCAAAGATATGGCACAATGCAGAAAACGCGTTTTCAGCCTGAGATAAGGTGGGTTCCGGAACGCCAAATGTAACTATGTTGATAACTTTTAAAAAACACTTCAGACAGCTTAGATTTGATGTGCAACTACTAGAAAGACCCTTTCTTCTATAGTGGGAGGTGAACATTTCATGTTCTGAAGCTTCCCTGAGAAGTTATGGCACAATGCAGAAAACGCGTTTTCAGCCTGAGATAAGGTGGGTTCCGGAACGCCAAACATAAAAATGTTGATAACTTTGGAACAACACTTCAGACGGCTTAGAATTGATGTGCAACTACTAGAAAGACCCTTTCTGTTACAGTGGGAGGTGAAAATTTCATGTTCTGAAGCTTCCCTGCAAAGTTATGGCACAATGCGTAAAACGTGTTTTCAGCCTGAGATAAGGTCGATTCTGGAACGCCAAACATAAAAATGTTGATAACTTTGGAAAAACACTTCAGACAGCTTAGATTTAATGTGCAACTACTAGAAAGACCCTTTCTGCTATAGTGGGAGGTCGAAATTTCATGTTCTGAAGCTTCCCTGGAAAGTCATGGGACAATGCAGAAAACGATTTTTCATCCAGAGATAAGGTCGATTCCGGAACACCAAACATAAAAATGTTGATAACTTTCGAAAAACACTTCGGACAGCTTAGATCTGATGTGCAACTACTAGAAAGACCCTTTCTGCTATCGTGGGAGGTGAACATTTCATGTTCTGAAGCTTCCCTGAGAAGTTATGGCACAATGCAGAAAATGCGTTTTCAGCCTGAGATAAGGTTGATTCCGGATCGCCAAACATAAAAATGTTGATAACTTTGGAAAAACACTTCAAACAGCTTAGATTTGATGTGCAACTACTAGAAAGACCCTTTCTGCTATAGTGGGAGGTGAACATTTCATGTTCTGAAGCTTCCCTGCAAAGTTATGGGACAATGCAGAAAACGTGTTTTCAGCCTGAGATAAGGTCGATTCCGGAACGCCAAACATAAAAATGTTGATAACTTTCGAAAAACACTTCGGACAGCTTAGATCTGATGTGCAACTACTGGAAAGACCCTTTCTGCTATAGTGGGAGGTGAACATTTCATGTTCTGAAGCTTCCCTGCAAAGTTATGGCACAATGCAGACAACGCGTTTTCAGCCTGAGATAAGATCGATTCTGGAACGCCAAATATAAAAATGTTGATAACTTTCGAAAAACTCTTCAGACAGCTCAGATTTGATGTGCAACTACTAGAAAAACCCTTTCTGCTATAGTGGGAGGTGAAATTTTCATTTTCTGAAGCTTCCCTGCAAAGTTATGGCACAAAGCGTAAAAAGCGTTTTCAGCCTGTGACAAGGTCGATTCCGGAACGCCAAACATAAAAATGTTGATAACTTTTGAAAAACACTTCAGACAGGTTAGATTTGATGTGCAACTACTAGAAGGACCCTTTCTGCTATAGTTGGAGGTTAAAATTTCATTTTCTGAAGCTTCCCTGCAAAGATATGGCACAATGCAGAAAACGCGTTTTCAGCCTGAGATAAGGTTGATTTCGGAACGCCATACACAACAACGTTGATAACTTTGGAAAAACACATCAGACAGCTTAGATTTGATGTGCAACTACTAGAAAGACCCTTTCTGCTATAGTGGTAGGTTAAAATTTCATGTTAGGAAGCTTCCATGCAAAGTTATGGGACAATGCAGACAACGCGTTTTCAGCCTGAGATAAGGTCGATTCTGGAACGCCAAACATAAAAATGTTGATAACTTTCGAAAAGCACTTCAGACAGCTTAAATCTGATGTGCAACTACTGGAAAGACCCTTTCTGCTATAGTGGGAGGTGAACATTTCATGTTGTGAAGCTTCCCTGCAAAGTTATGGCAAAATGCGTAAAACGCGTTTTCAGCCTGAGATAAGGTCGATTCCGGAACGCCAAACATAAAAATGTTGATAACTTTGGAAAAACACTTTAGACAGCTTAGATTTGATGTGCAACTACGAGAAAGACCCTTTCTGCTATAGTGGGAGGTGAACATTTCATGTTCTGAAGCTTCCCTGCAAAGTTATGGCACAATGCAGACAACGCGTTTTCAGCCTGAGATAAGATCGATTCTGGAACGCCAAACATAAAAATGTTGATAACTTTCGAAAAACTCTTCAGACAGCTCAGATTTGATGTGCAACTACTAGAAAAACCCTTTCTGCTATAGTGGGAGGTGAAATTTTCATTTTCTGAAGCTTCCCTGCAAAGTTATGGCACAAAGCGTAAAAAGCGTTTTCAGCCTGTGATAAGGTCGATTCCGGAACGCCAAACATAAAAATGTTGATAACTTTTGAAAAACACTTCAGACAGGTTAGATTTGATGTGCAACTACTAGAAGGACCCTTTCTGCTATAGTTGGAGGTTAAAATTTCATTTTCTGAAGCTTCCCTGCAAAGATATGGCACAATGCAGAAAACGCGTTTTCAGCCTGAGATAAGGTTGATTTCGGAACGCCATACACAACAACGTTGATAACTTTGGAAAAACACATCAGACAGCTTAGATTTGATGTGCAACTACTAGAAAGACCCTTTCTGCTATAGTGGTAGGTTAAAATTTCATGTTAGGAAGCTTCCATGCAAAGTTAAGGCACAATGCAGACAACGCGTTTTCAGCCTGAGATAAGGTCGATTCTGGAACGCCAAACATAAAAATGTTGATAACTTTCGAAAAGCACTTCAGACAGCTTAGATTTGATGTGCAACTACTAGAAAGACCCTTTCTGCTATAGTGGGAGGTGAACATTTCATGTTCTGAAGCTTCCCTGGAAAGTTATGGGACAATGCAGAAAACGTGTTTTCAGCCTGAGATAAGGTCGATTCCGGAACGCCAAACATAAAAATGTTGATAACTTTCGAAATACACTTCGGACAGCTTAGATCTGATGTGCAACTACTGGAAAGACCCTTTCTGCTTTAGTGGGAGGTGAACATTTCATGTTGTGAAGCTTCCCTGCAAAGTTATGGCACAATGCAGATAACGCGTTTTCAGACTGAGATAAGGTGGGTTCCGCAACGCCAAACATAAAAATGTTGATAACTTTCGAAAAACTCTTCAGACAGCTCAGATTTGATGTGCAACTACTAGAAAAACCCTTTCTGCTATAGTGGGAGGTGAAATTTTCATTTTCTGAAGCTTCCCTGCAAAGTTATGGCACAAAGCGTAAAAAGCGTTTTCAGCCTGTGATAAGGTCGATTCCGGAACGCCAAACATAAAAATGTTGATAACTTTTGAAAAACACTTCAGACAGGTTAGATTTGATGTGCAACTACTAGAAGGACCCTTTCTGCTATAGTTGGAGGTTAAAATTTCATTTTCTGAAGCTTCCCTGCAAAGATATGGCACAATGCAGAAAACGCGTTTTCAGCCTGAGATAAGGTTGATTTCGGAACGCCATACACAACAACGTTGATAACTTTGGAAAAACACATCAGACAGCTTAGATTTGATGTGCAACTACTAGAAAGACCCTTTCTGCTATAGTGGTAGGTTGAAATTTCATGTTAGGAAGCTTCCATGCAAAGTTATGGCACAATGCAGACAACGCGTTTTCAGCCTGAGATAAGGTCGATTCTGGAACGCCAAACATAAAAATGTTGATAACTTTCGAAAAGCACTTCAGACAGCTTAGATTTGATGTGCAACTACTAGAAAGACCCTTTCTGCTATAGTGGGAGGTGAACATTTCATGTTCTGAAGCTTCCCTGGAAAGTTATGGGACAATGCAGAAAACGTGTTTTCAGCCTGAGATAAGGTCGATTCCGGAACGCCAAACATAAAAATGATGATAACTTTCGAAATACACTTCGGACAGCTTAGATCTGATGTGCAACTACTGGAAAGACCCTTTCTGCTATAGTGGGAGGTGAACATTTCATGTTGTGAAGCTTCCCTGCAAAGTTATGGCACAATGCAGATAACGCGTTTTCAGACTGAGATAAGGTGGGTTCCGGAACGCCAAACATAAAAATATTCATAACTTTGGAAAAACACTTCAGACAGCTTCGATTTGATGTGCAACTACTAGAAAGACCCTTTCTGCTATAGTGGGAGGTGAAAATTTCATTTCCTGAAGCTTCCCTGCAAAGTTATGGCACAATGCGTAAAACGCGTTTTCAGCCTGAGATAAGGTCGATTCTGGAAGGCCAAACATAAAAATGTTGATAACTTTGGAAAAACACATCAGACAGCTTAGATTTAATGTGCAACTACTAGAAAGACCCTTTCTGCTATAGTGGTAGGTTAAAATTTCATGTTCGGAAGCTTCCATGCAAAGTTATGGCACAATGCAGATAACGCGTTTTCAGCCTGAGATAAGGTCGATTCTGGAACGCCAAACATAAAAATGTTGATAACTTTCGAAAAACACTTCAGACAGCTTAGATTTGATGTGCAACTACTAGAAAGACCCTTTCTTCTATAGTGGGAGGTGAACATTTCATGTTCTGAAGCTTCCCTGCAAAGTTATGGCACAATGCAGAAAACGCGTTTTCAGCCTGAGATAAGGTGGGTTCCGGAACGCCAAGCGTAAAAATGTTGATGACTTTGGAACAACACTTCAGTCAGCTTAGATTTGATGTGCAACTACTAGAAAGATCCTTTCTGCTTTAGTGGGAGGTGAAAATTTCATTTTCTCAAGCTTCCCTGCAAAGTTATGGCACAATGCGTAAAACGCGTTTTCAGCCTGAGATAAGGTCGATTCTGGAACGCCAAACATAAAAATGTTGATAACTTTGGAAAAACACCTCAGACAGCTTAGATTTGATGTGCAACTACTGGAAAGACCCTTTCTGCTATAGTGGGAGGTCAAAATTTCATGTTCTGAAGCTTTCCTGGAAAGTTATGGGACAATGCAGAAAACGCGTTTTCAGCCTGAGATAAGGTGGGTTCCGAAACGCCAAACGTAAAAATGTTGATCTCTTTGGAACAACACTTCAGACAGCTTAGAATTGATGTGCAAGTACTAGAAAGACCCTTTCTGCTATCGTGGGAGGTGAACATTTCATGTTCTGAAGCTTCCCTGAGAAGTTATGGCACAATGCAGAAAATGCGTTTTCAGCCTGAGATAAGGTTGATTCCGGAACGCCAAACATAAAAATGTTGATAACTTTGGAAAAACACTTCAAACAGCTTAGATTTGATGTGCAACTACTAGAAGGACCCTTTCTGCTATAGTGGGAGGTTAAATTTTCATGTTCTGAAGCTTCCCTGCAAAGATATGGCACAATGCAGAAAATGCGTTTTCAGCCTGAGATAAGGTGGGTTCCGGAACGCCAAACATAAAAATGTTGATAACTTTTAAAAAACACTTCAGACAGCTTAAATTTGATGTGCAACTACTAGAAAGACCCTTTCTGCTATAGTGGGAGGTGAACATTTCATGTTCTGAAGCTTCCCTGCAAAGTTATGGCACAATGCGTAAAATGCGTTTTCAGCATGAGATAAGGTTGATTACGGAACGCCATACATAACAACGTTGATAACTTTGGAAAAACACATCAGACAGCTTAGATTTGATGTGCAACTACTAGAAAGACCCTTCCTGCTATAGTGGTAGGTTAAAATTTCATGTTCAGAAGTTTCCATGCATAGTTATGGCACAATGCAGACAACGCGTTTTCAGCCTGAGATAAGGTCGATTCAGGAACGCCAAACATAAAAATGTTGATAACTTTGGAAAAACACCTCAAACAGCTTAAATTTGATGTGCAACTACTAGAAAGACCCTTTCTGCTATCGTGGGAGGTGAACAGTTCATGTTCTGAAGCTTCCCTGAGAAGTTATGGCACAATGCAGAAAATGCGTTTTCAGCCTGAGATAAGGTTGATTCCGGAACGCCAAACATAAAAATGTTGATAACTTTGGAAAAACACTTCAAACAGCTTAGATTTGATGTGCAACTACTGGAAGAACCCTTTCTGCTATAGTGGGAGGTTAAAATTTCATGTTCTGAAGCTTCCCTGCAAAGATATGGCACAATGCAGAAAACGCGTTTTCAGCCTGAGATAAGGTGGGTTCCGGAACGCCAAATGTAAAAATGTTGATAACTTTTAAAAAACACTTCAGACAGCTTAGATTTGATGTGCAACTACTAGAAAGACCCTTTCTTATATAGTGGGAGGTGAACATTTCATGTTCTGAAGCTTCCCTGAGAAGTTATGGCACAATGCAGAAAACGCGTTTTCAGCCTGAGATAAGGTGGGTTCCGGAACGCCAAGCGTAAAAATGTTGATAACTTTGGAACAACACTTCAGTCAGCTTAGATTTGATGTGCAACTACTAGAAAGATCCTTTCTGCTTTAGTGGGAGGTGAAAATTTCTTTTTCTCAAGCTTCACTGCAAAGTTATGGCACAATGCGTAAAACGCGTATTCAGCCTGAGATAAGGTCGATTCTGGAACGCCAAACATAAAAATGTTGATAACTTTGGAAAAACACCTCAGACAGCTTAGATTTGATGTGCAACTACTAGAAAGACCCTTTCTGCTATAGTGGGAGGTCAAAATTTCATGTTCTGAAGCTTCCCTGGAAAGTTATGGGACAATGCAGAAAACGCGTTTTCAGCCTGAGATAAGGTGGGTTCCGAAACGCCAAACGAAAAAATGTTGATCACTTTGGAACAACACTTCAGACAGCTTAGAATTGATGTGCAAGTACTAGAAAGACCCTTTCTGTTACAGTGGGAGGTGAAAATTTCATGTTCTGAAGCTTCCCTGCAAAGTTATGGCACAATGCGTAAAACGTGTTTTCAGCCTGAGATAAGGTCGATTCTGGAACGCCAAACATAAAAATGTTGATAACTTTGGAAAAACACTTCAGACAGCTTAGATTTGATGAGCAACTACTAGAAAGACCCTTTCTGCTATAATGGGAGGTCGAAATTTCATGTTCTGAAGCTTCCCTGGAAAGTCATGGGACAATGCAGAAAACGATTTTTCATCCTGAGATAAGGTCGATTCCGGAACACCAAACATAAAAATGTTGATAACTTTCGAAAAACACTTCGGACAGCTTAGATCTGATGTGCAACTACTAGAAGGACCCTTTCTGCTATAGTGGGAGGTTAAATTTTCATGTTCTGAAGCTTCCCTGCAAAGATATGGCACAATGCAGAAAACGCGTTTTCAGCCTGAGATAAGGTGGGTTCCGGAACGCCAAACATAAAAATGTTGATAACTTTTAAAAAACACTTCAGACAGCTTAAATTTGATGTGCAACTACTAGAAAGACCCTTTCTGCTATAGTGATAGGTGAACATTTCATGTTCTGAAGCTTCCCTGCAAAGTTATGGCACAATGCGTAAAATGCGTTTTCAGCCTGAGATAAGGTTGATTCCGGAACGCCATACATAACAACGTTGATAACTTTGGAAAAGCACATCAGACAGCTTAGATTTGATGTGCAACTACTAGAAAGACCCTTCCTGCTATAGTGGTAGGTTAAAATTTCATGTTCAGAAGCTTCCATGCAAAGTTATGGCACAATGCAGACAACGCGTTTTCAGCCTGAGATAAGGTCGATTCTGGAACGCCAAACATAAAAATGTTGATAACTTTGGAAAAACACCTCAAACAGCTTAGATTTGATGTGCAACTACTAGAAAGACCCTTTCTGCTATCGTGGGAGGTGAACAGTTCATGTTCTGAAGCTTCCCTGAGAAGTTATGGCACAATGCAGAAAATGCGTTTTCAGCCTGAGATAAGGTTGATTCCGGAACGCCAAACATAAAAATGTTGATAACTTTGGAAAAACACTTCAAACAGCTTAGATTTGATGTGCAACTACTGGAAGAACCCTTTCTGCTATAGTGGGACGTTAAAATTTCATGTTCTGAAGCTTCCCTGCAAAGATATGGCACAATGCAGAAAACGCGTTTTCAGCCTGAGATAAGGTGGGTTCCGGAACGCCAAATGTAAAAATGTTGATAACTTTTAAAAAACACTTCAGACAGCTTAGATTTGATGTGCAACTACTAGAAAGACCCTTTCTTCTATAGTGGGAGGTGAACATTTCATGTTCTGAAGCTTCCCTGAGAAGTTATGGCACAATGCAGAAAACGCGTTTTCAGCCTGAGATAAGGTGGGTTCCGGAACGCCAAACATAAAAATGTTGATAACTTTGGAACAACACTTCAGACGGCTTAGAATTGATGTGCAACTACTAGAAAGACCCTTTCTGTTACAGTGGGAGGTGAAAATTTCATGTTCTGAAGCTTTCCTGCAAAGTTATGGCACAATGCGTAAAACGTGTTTTCAGCCTGAGATAAGGTCGATTCTGGAACGCCAAACATAAAAATGTTGATAACTTTGGAAAAACACTTCAGACAGCTTAGATTTAATGTGCAACTACTAGAAAGACCCTTTCTGCTATAGTGGGAGGTCGAAATTTCATGTTCTGAAGCTTCCCTGGAAAGTCATGGGACAATGCAGAAAACGATTTTTCATCCTGAGATAAGGTCGATTCCGGAACACCAAACATAAAAATGTTGATAACTTTGGAAAAACACTTCAAACAGCTTAGATTTGATGTGCAACTACTAGAAAGACCGTTTCTGCTATAGTGGGAGGTGAACATTTCATGTTCTGAAGCTTCCCTGCAAAGTTATGGGACAATGCAGAAAACGTGTTTTCAGCCTGAGATAAGGTCGATTCCGGAACGCCAAACATAAAAATGTTGATAACTTTCGAAAAACACTTCGGACAGCTTAGATCTGATGTGCAACTACTGGAAAGACCCTTTCTGCTATAGTGGGAGGTGAACATTTCATGTTCTGAAGCTTCCCTGCAAAGTTATGGCACAATGCAGACAAAGCGTTTTCAGCCTGAGATAAGATCGATTCTGGAACGCCAAATATAAAAATGTTGATAACTTTCGAAAAACTCTTCAGACAGCTCAGATTTGATGTGCAACTACTAGAAAAACCCTTTCTGCTATAGTTGGAGGTTAAAATTTCATTTTCTGAAGCTTCCCTGCAAAGATATGGCACAATGCAGAAAACGCGTTTTCAGCCTGAGATAAGGTTGATTTCGGAACGCCATACACAACAACGTTGATAACTTTGGAAAAACACATCAGACAGCTTAGATTTGATGTGCAACTACTAGAAAGACCCTTTCTGCTATAGTGGTAGGTTAAAATTTCATGTTAGGAAGCTTCCATGCAAAGTTATGGCACAATGCAGACAACGCGTTTTCAGCCTGAGATAAGGTCGATTCTGGAACGCCAAACATAAAAATGTTGATAACTTTCGAAAAGCACTTCAGACAGCTTAAATCTGATGTGCAACTACTGGAAAGACCCTTTCTGCTATAGTGGGAGGTGAACATTTCATGTTGTGAAGCTTCCCTGCAAAGTTATGGCAAAATGCGTAAAACGCGTTTTCAGCCTGAGATAAGGTCGATTCCGGAACGCCAAACATAAAAATGTTGATAACTTTGGAAAAACACTTTAGACAGCTTAGATTTGATGTGCAACTACGAGAAAGACCCTTTCTGCTATAGTGGGAGGTGAACATTTCATGTTCTGAAGCTTCCCTGAGAAGTTATGGCACAATGCAGAAAACGCGTTTTCAGCCTGAGATAAGGTGGGTTCCGAAACGCCAAACTTAAAAATGTTGATAACTTTGGAACAACATTTCAGACAGATTAGATTTGATGTGCAACTACTAGAAAGTCCCTTTCTGCTATAGTGGGAGGTGAAAATTTCATGTTCTAAAGGTTCCCTGCAAAGTTATGGCACAATGCGTAAAACGCGTTTTAAGCCAGAGATAAGGTCGATTCCGGAACGCCAAACATAAAAATGTTGATAACTTTGGAAAAACACTTCAGACAGCTTAGATTTGATGTGCAACTACTAGAAAGACCCTTTCTGCTATAGTGGGAGGTGAACATTTCATGTTCTGAAGCTTCCCTGAGAAGTTATCGCACAATGCACAAAACGCGTTTTCAGCCTGAGATAAGGTGGGTTCCGGAACGCCAAACGTAAAAATGTTGATAACTTTGGAACAACACTTCAGAGAGCTTAGATTTGATGTGCAACTACTAGAAGGACCCTTTCTGCTTTAGTGGGAGGTGAAAATTTCATTTTCTGAAGCTTCACTCCAAAGTTATGGCTCAATGCAGAAAACGCGTTTTCAGCGTGAGATAAGGTGGGTTCCGGAACGCCAAACATAAAAATGTTGATAACTTTGGAAAAACACATCAGACAGCTTAGATTTGATGTGCAACTACTAGAAAGACCCTTTCTGCTATAGTGGGAGGTTAAAATTTCATGTTCGGAAGCTTCCATGCAAAGTTATGGCACAATGCAGACAACGCGTTTTCAGCCTGAGATAAGGTCGATTCTGGAACAGCAAACATTAAAATGTAGATACCTTTCGAAAAACACTTCAGACTGCTTAGATTTGATGTGCAACTACTAGAAAGACCCATCCTGCTATAGTGGGAGGTGAACATTTCATGTTCCGAAACTTCCCTGCAAAGTTATGGCACAATGCAGAAAACGCGTTTTCAGCTTGAGATAAGGTGGGTTCCGGAACGCCTAACATAAAAATGTTGATAACTTTCAAAAAACACTTCAGACAGCTTAGATTTGATGTGCAACTACTAGAAAGACCCTTTCTGCTATAGTGGGAGGTGAAAATTTCATGTTCTAAAGGTTCCCTGCAAAGTTACGGCACAATGCGTAAAACGCGTTTTCAGCCTGAGATAAGGTCGATTCCGGAACGCCAAACATAAAAATGTTGATAACTTTCGAAAAACACTTCAGACAGCTTAGATTTGATGTGCAACTACTAGAAATACCCTTTCGGCTATAGTGGGACGTGAAAATTTCATGTTCTTAAGCTTCCCTGCAAAGTTATGGCACAATGCAGAAAACACGTTTTCAGCTTGAGATAAGGTGGGTTCCGGAACGCCAAACATAAAAATATTGATAACTTTGGAAAAACACTTCAGACAGCTTGGATTTGATGTGCAACTACTACAAAGACCCTTTCTGCTATAGTGGGAGGTGAAACTTTCATGTTCCGAAGCTTTCCTTCAAAGTTATGGCACAATGCAGAAAACGCGTTTTCAGCCTGAGACAAGGTGGGTTCCGAAATGCCAAACGTAAAAATGTTGATAACTTTGGAAAAACACATCAGACAGCTTAGATTTGATGTGCAACTACTAGAAAGACCCTTTCTGCTATAGTGGGAGGTGAAACTTTCATGTTCTGAAGCTTTCCTTCAAAGTTATGGCACAATGCAGAAAACGCGTTATCAGCCTGAGACAAGGTGGGTTCCGGAACGCCAAACGTAAAAATGTTGATAACTTTGGAAAAAACATTTCAGACAGCTTAGATTTGATGTGCAACTACTAGAAATACCCTTTCTGCTATAGTGGGAGGTGAAATTTCATTTTCTGAAGCTTCCCTCCAAAGTTATGGCAAAATGCGTAAAACACGTTTTCAGCCTCAGATAAGGTCGATTCTGGAACGCCAACCATAAAAATGTTGATAACTTTGGAAAAACTCTTCAGACAGCTTAGATTTGATGTGCAACTACTAGAAAGACCCTTTCTGCTATAGTGGGAGGTGAACATTTCATGTTCTGAAGGTTCCCTGCCAAGGTATGGCACAATTCCGAAAACGAGTTTTCAGTCTGAGATAAGGTCGATTCCGGAACGCCAAACATAAAAATGTTGATAATTTTGGAAAAACACTTCAGACAGCTTAGATTTGATGTGCAACTACAAGACAGACCCTTTCTGCTATAGTGGGAGGTGAAAATTTCATGTTCTGAAGCTTCCCTGCAAAGTTATGACACAATGGAGAAAACGCGTTTTGTGCCAGAGATAAGGTGGATTCCGGAACGCCAAACATAAAAATGTTGATAACTTTGGAAAAGCACTTCAGACAGCTTAGATTTGATGTGCAACTACAAGACAGACCCTTTCTGCTATAGTGGGAGGTGAAAATTTCATGTTCTGAAGCTTCCCTCCAAAGTTATGGCACAATGCGTAAAACGTGTTTTCAGCCTGAGATAAGGTCGATTCCGGAACGCCAAACATAAAAATGTTCATATATTTGGAAAGCCACTTAAGACAGCTTAGATTTCATGACCCTTTCTGCTATAGTGGGAGGTGAAAATTTCATGTTCTGAAGCTTTATGCAAAGTAATGGCACAATGCGTAAAACACGTTTTCAGCCTGATATAAGGTGTGTTCCCGAAGGCCAAAAATAAAAATGTTCAAATCTTTGGAAAAACACTGCAGACAGCTTAGATTTCATGAGAAACTACTAGAAAGACGCTTTCTGCTATAGTGGGAGGTGAAAATTTCATGTTCTGAAGCTTCCCTGCAAAGTTATGGCACAATGCAGAAAACGCGTTTTCAGATTGAGATAAGGTGGGTTCCGGAACGCCAAACATAAAAATGTTGATAACTTTCGAAAACACTTCAGACAGCTTAGATTTGAAGTGTAACTACTAGAAAGACCCTTTCTGCGATAGTGGGTGGTGAAAATTCGATGTTCTGAAGCTTCCCTGCAAAGTTATGGCACAATGCGTGAAAAGCGTTTTCAGCCTGAGATAAGGTGGGTTCCGGAACGCCAAACATAAAAATGTTGATAACTTTCGAAAAACACTTCAGACAGCTTAGATTTGAAGTGCAACAACTAGAAAGACCCTTTCTGCTATAGTGGGAGGTGAAAATTTCATGTTCTGAAGCTTCCCTGCAAAGTGATTTCACAATGCAGAAAACGCATTTTCAGCCTGAGATAAGGTGGGTTCCAGAACGCTAAACTTAAAAATGTTGATGACTTTGGAAAAAACACTTCAGACAGCCTAGTTTTGCAATAGATGTGCAACTAGGAGAAAGACCCTTTCTGCGATAGTGGGTGGTGAAAATTCGATGTTCTGAAGCTTCCCTGCAAAGTTATGGCACAATGCGTGAAAAGCGTTTTCAGCCTGAGATAAGGTCGATTCCGGAACGCCAAACATAAAAATGTTGATAACTTTGGAAAAACACTTCAGACAGCTTAGATTTGATGTGCAACTACTAGAAAGACCCTTTCTGCTATAGTGGGAGGTGAAAATTTCATGTTCTGAGGCTTCCCTGCAAAGTTATGGCACAATCCACAAAAGCCGTTTTCAGACTGAGATAAGGTGGGTTCCAGAACGCCAAACATAAAAATGTTGATAACATTGGAAAAACACTTCAGACAGCTTAGTTTTGATGTGCAACTACAAGACAGACTCTTTCTGCAATATTGGTAGGTGAAAATTTCATATTCTGATGCTTCCATGCAAAGTTATGTCACAATGCAGAAAACGCATCTTCAGCCTGATATAAGGTGGGTTCCAGAACGTCAAACATAAAAATGTTGATAACTTTGTAAAAACACTTCAGACAGCTTAGATTTGATGTGCAACTACTAGAAAGACCCTTTCTACTATAGCGGCAGGTGAAAATTTCATGTTCTGAGGCTTCCCTGCAAAGTTATGGCGCAATGCAAAAAACACGTTTTCAGACTGAGATAAGGTGGGTTCCAGAAAGCCAAACATAAAAATGTTGATAACTTTGGAAAAACATTTCAGACAGCTTAGATTTGATCTGCAACTACTAGAAAGACCCTTTCTGCTATAGTGGGAGGTGAAAATTTCATGTGCTGAAGCTTTCTGCAAAGTTATGGCACAATGCGTAAAACACGTTTTCAGCCTGAGATAAGGTCGATTCCGGAACGCCAAACGTAAAAATGTTGATAACTTTGTAAAAACACTTCAGACAGCTTAGATTTGATGTGCAACTACAAGAGAGACCCTTTCTGCAATAGTAGGAGGTTAAATTTTTATATTCTGAAGCTTCCCTGCAAAGTTATGGCACAATGCAGAAAACGCGTTTTCGGCTGAGATAAGGTCGATTCCGGAACGCCAAACATTAAAATGTTGATAACTTTCGAAAAACACTTCAGACAGCTTAGATTTGAAGTGTAACTACTCGAAAGACCCTTTCTGCTATAGTGGGAGGTGAAAATTTCATGTTCTGAAGCTTCCCTGAAAAGTTATGGCACAATGCAGAAAACGCATCTTCAGCCCGATATAAGGTGGGTTCCAGAACGCTAAACATAAAAATGTTGATGACTTTGGAAAAAACACTTCAGACAGCTTAGATATGATGTGCAACTAGGAGAAAGACCATTTCTGCTATAGTGGGTGGTGAAAATTCGATGTTCTGAAGCTTCCCTGCAAAGTTATGGCACAATGCGTAAAACGCGTTTTCAGCCTGACATAAGGTCGATTCCGGAACGCCAAACATAAAAAAGGTGATAACTTTTGAAATACACTTCAGACAGCTTAGATTTGATGTGCAACTACTAGAAAGACCCTTTCTGCTATTGTGGGAGGTGACATTTTCATATTCTGATGCTTCCCTGCAAAGTTATGGCACAAAGCAGAAAACGCGTTTTCAGGCTGTGATAAGGTTGATTCCGAAACGCCAAACATAAAAATGTTGATAACTTTCGAAAAACACTTCAGACAGCTTAAATTTGAAGTGCAACAACTAGAAAGACCCTTTCTGCTATAGTGGGAGGTGAAAATTTCATGTTCTGAAGCTTCCCTGGAAAGTTATGGGACAATGCAGAAAATGCATTTTCATCGTGATATAAAGTCGATTCTGGAACGCCAAACATAAAAATGTTGATAACTTTGGAACAACACTTCAGACAGCTTAGAATTGATGTGCAAGTACTAGAAAGACCCTTTCTGCTGTAGTGGGAGGTGAAAATTTCATGTTCTGAAGCTTCCCTGCAAAGTGATTTCACAATGCAGAAAACGCATTTTCAGCCTGAGATAAGGTGGGTTCCAGAACGCTAAACTTAAAAATGTTGATGACTTTGGAAAAAACACTTCAGACAGCTTAGTTTTGATGTGCAACTAGGAGAAAGACCCTTTCTGCGATAGTGGGTGGTGAAAATTCGATGTTCTGAAGCTTCCCTGCAAAGTTATGGCACAATGCGTGAAAAGCGTTTTCAGCCTGAGATAAGGTGGGTTCCGGAACGCCAAACATAAAAATGGTGATAACTTTCGAAAAACACTTCAGACAGCTTAGATTTGAAGTGCAACAACTAGAAAGACCCTTTCTGCTATAGTGGGAGGTGAAAATTTCATGTTCTGAAGCTTCCCTGCAAAGTGATTTCACAATGCAGAAAACGCATTTTCAGCCTGAGATAAGGTGGGTTCCAGAACGCTAAACTTAAAAATGTTGATGACTTTGGAAAAAACACTTCAGACAGCTTAGTTTAGCAATAGATGTGCAACTAGGAGAAAGACCCTTTCTGCGATAGTGGGTGGTGAAAATTCGATGTTCTGAAGCTTCCCTGCAAAGTTATGGCACAATGCGTGAAAAGCGTTTTCAGCCTGAGATAAGGTCGATTCCGGAACGCCAAACATAAAAATGTTGATAACTTTGGAAAAACACTTCAGACAGCTTAGATTTGATGTGCAACTACTAGAAAGACCCTTTCTGCTATAGTGGGAGGTGAAAATTTCATGTTCTGAGGCTTCCCTGCAAAGTTATGGCACAATCCACAAAAGCCGTTTTCAGACTGAGATAAGGTGGGTTCCAGAACGCCAAACATAAAAATGTTGATAACATTGGAAAAACACTTCAGACAGCTTAGTTTTGATGTGCAACTACAAGACAGACTCTTTCTGCAATATTGGTAGGTGAAAATTTCATATTCTGATGCTTCCATGCAAAGTTATGGCACAAAGCAGAAAACGCGTTTTCAGGCTGAGATAAGGTTGATTCCGGAACGTCAAACATAAAAATGTTGATAACTTTGGAAAAACACTTCAGACAGCTTAGATTTGATGTGCAACTACTAGAAAGACCCTTTCTACTATAGCGGCAGGTGAAAATTTCATGTTCTGAGGCTTCCCTGCAAAGTTATGGCGCAATGCAAAAAACACGTTTTCAGACTGAGATAAGGTGGGTTCCAGAAAGCCAAACATAAAAATGTTGATAACTTTGGAAAAACATTTCAGACAGCTTAGATTTGATCTGCAACTACTAGAAAGACCCTTTCTGCTATAGTGGGAGGTGAAAATTTCATGTGCTGAAGCTTTCTGCAAAGTTATGGCACAATGCGTAAAACACGTTTTCAGCCTGAGATAAGGTCGATTCCGGAACGCCAAACGTAAAAATGTTGATAACTTTGTAAAAACACTTCAGACAGCTTAGATTTGATGTGCAACTACAAGAGAGACCCTTTCTGCAATAGTGGGAGGTTAAAATTTTATATTCTGAAGCTTCCCTGCAAAGTTATGGCACAATGCAGAAAACGCGTTTTCGGCTGAGATAAGGTCGATTCCGGAACGCCAAACATTAAAATGTTGATAACTTTCGAAAAACACTTCAGACAGCTTAGATTTGAAGTGTAACTACTAGAAAGACCCTTTCTGCTATAGTGGGAGGTGAAAATTCCATGTTCTGAAGCTTCCCTGCAAAGTTATGGCACAATGCAGAAAACGCATCTTCAGCCTGATATAAGGTGGGTTCCAGAACGCTAAACATAAAAATGTTGATGACTTTGGAAAAAACACTTCAGACAGCTTAGATATGATGTGCAACTAGGAGAAAGACCATTTCTGCTATAGTGGGTGGTGAAAATTCGATGTTCTGAAGCTTCCCTGCAAAGTTATGGCACAATGCGTAAAACGCGTTTTCAGCCTGACATAAGGTCGATTCCGGAACGCCAAACATAAAAAAGGTGATAACTTTTGAAATACACTTCAGACAGCTTAGATTTGATGTGCAACTACTAGAAAGACCCTTTCTGCTATTGTGGGAGGTGAAAATTTCATATTCTGATGCTTCCCTGCAAAGTTATGGCACAAAGCAGAAAACGCATTTTCAGGCTGTGATAAGGTTGATTCCGGAACGCCAAACATAAAAATGTTGATAACTTTGTAAAAACAGTTCAGACAGCATAGATTTCACATGAAACTACGAGAAAGACCCTTTCTGCTATAGTGGGAGGTGAAAATTTCATGTGCTGAAGCTTTACGCAAAGTTATGGTACAATGCGTAAAACGCTTTTTCAGCCTGAGATAAGGTCGATTCCGGAACGCCAAACATAAAAATGTTGATAACTTTGGAAAAACACTTCAGACAGCTTAGATTTGATGTGCAACTACTAGAAAGACCCTTTCTGCTATAGTGGGAGGTGAAAATTTCATGTTCTGAGGCTTCCCTGCAAAGTTATGGCACAATCCACAAAAGCCGTTTTCAGACTGAGATAAGGTGGGTTCCAGAACGCCAAACATAAAAATGTTGATAACATTGGAAAAACACTTCAGACAGCTTAGTTTTGATGTGCAACTACAAGACAGACTCTTTCTGCAATATTGGTAGGTTAAAATTTCATATTCTGATGCTTCCATGCAAAGTTATGGCACAATGCAGAAAACGCATCTTCAGCCTGATATAAGGTGGGTTCCAGAACGTCAAACATAAAAATGTTGATAACTTTGGAAAAACATTTCAGACAGCTTAGATTTGATCTGCAACTACTAGAAAGACCCTTTCTGCTATAGTGGGAGGTGAAAATTTCATGTGCTGAAGCTTTCTGCAAAGTTATGGCACAATGCGTAAAACACGTTTTCAGCCTGAGATAAGGTCGATTCCGGAACGCCAAACGTAAAAATGTTGATAACTTTGTAAAAACACTTCAGACAGCTTAGATTTGATGTGCAACTACAAGAGAGACCCTTTCTGCAATAGTGGGAGGTTAAATTTTTATATTCTGAAGCTTCCCTGCAAAGTTATGGCACAATGCAGAAAACGCGTTTTCGGCTGAGATAAGGTCGATTCCGGAACGCCAAACATTAAAATGTTGATAACTTTCAAAAAACACTTCAGACAGCTTAGATTTGAAGTGTAACTACTAGAAAGACCCTTTCTGCTATAGTGGGAGGTGAAAATTTCATGTTCTGAAGCTTCCCTGCAAAGTGATTTCACAATGCTGAAAACGCATTTTCAGCCTGAGATAAGGTGGGTTCCAGAACGCTAAACTTAAAAATGTTGATGACTTTGGAAAAAACACTTCAGACAGCTTAGTTTTGATGTGCAACTAGGAGAAAGACCCTTTCTGCGATAGTGGGTGGTGAAAATTCGATGTTCTGAAGCTTCCCTGCAAAGTTATGGCACAATGCGTGAAAAGCGTTTTCAGCCTGAGATAAGGTGGGTTCCGGAACGCCAAACATAAAAATGTTGATAACTTTCGAAAAACACTTCAGACAGCTTAGATTTGAAGTGCAACAACTAGAAAGACCCTTTCTGCTATAGTGGGAGGTGAAAATTTCATGTTCTGAAGCTTCCCTGCAAAGTGATTTCACAATGCAGAAAACGCATTTTCAGCCTGAGATAAGGTGGGTTCCAGAACGCTAAACTTAAAAATGTTGATGACTTTGGAAAAAACACTTCAGACAGCTTAGTTTTGCAATAGATGTGCAACTAGGAGAAAGACCCTTTCTGCTATAGTGGGAGGTGAAAATTTCATGTTCTGAAGCTTCCCTGCAAAGTGATTTCACAATGCAGAAAACGCATTTTCAGCCTGAGATAAGGTGGGTTCCAGAACGCTAAACTTAAAAATGTTGATGACTTTGGAAAAAACACTTCAGACAGCTTAGTTTTGATGTGCAACTAGGAGAAAGACCCTTTCTGCTTTAGTGGGAGGTGAAAATTTCATGTTCTGAGGCTTCCCTGCAAAGTTATGGCACAATCCACAAAAGCCGTTTTCAGACTGAGATAAGGTGGGTTCCAGAACGCCAAACATAAAAATGTTGATAACATTGGAAAAACACTTCAGACAGCTTAGTTTTGATGTGCAACTACAAGACAGACTCTTTCTGCAATATTGGTAGGTGAAAATTTCATATTCTGATGCTTCCATGCAAAGTTATGGCACAAAGCAGAAAACGTGTTTTCAGGCTGAGATAAGGTTGATTCCGGAACGTCAAACATAAAAATGTTGATAACTTTGGAAAAACACTTCAGACAGCTTAGATTTGATGTGCAACTACTAGAAAGACCCTTTCTACTATAGCGGCAGGTGAAAATTTCATGTTCTGAGGCTTCCCTGCAAAGTTATGGCGCAATGCAAAAAACACGTTTTCAGACTGAGATAAGGTGGGTTCCAGAAAGCCAAACATAAAAATGTTGATAACTTTGGAAAAACATTTCAGACAGCTTAGATTTGATCTGCAACTACTAGAAAGACCCTTTCTGCTATAGTGGGAGGTGAAAATTTCATGTGCTGAAGCTTTCTGCAAAGTTATCGCACAATGCGTAAAAGACGTTTTCAGCCTGAGATAAGGTCGATTCCGGAACGCCAAACGTAAAAATTTTGATAACTTTGTAAAAACACTTCAGACAGCTTAGATTTGAAGTGTAACTACTAGAAAGACCCTTTCTGCTATAGTGGGAGGTGAAAATTCCATGTTCTGAAGCTTCCCTGCAAAGTTATGGCACAATGCAGAAAACGCATCTTCAGCCTGATAAAAGGTGGGTTCCAGAACGCTAAACATAAAAATGTTGATGACTTTGGAAAAAACACTTCAGACAGCTTAGATATGATGTGCAACTAGGAGAAAGACCATTTCTGCTATAGTGGGTGGTGAAAATTCGATGTTCTGAAGCTTCCCTGCAAAGTTATGGCACAATGCGTAAAACGCGTTTTCAGCCTGACATAAGGTCGATTCCGGAACGCCAAACATAAAAAAGGTGATAACTTTTGAAATACACTTCAGACAGCTTAGATTTGATGTGCAACTACTAGAAAGACCCTTTCTGTTATTGTGGGAGGTGAAATTTTCATATTCTGATGCTTCCCTGCAAAGTTATGGCACAAAGCAGAAAACGCGTTTTCAGGCTGTGATAAGGTTGATTCCGGAACGCCAAACATAAAAATGTTGATAACTTTGTAAAAACAGTTCAGACAGCATAGATTTCACATGAAACTACGAGAAAGACCCTTTCTGCTATAGCGGGAGGTGAAAATTTCATGTGCTGAAGCTTTACGCATAGTTATGGTACAATGCGTAAAACGCTTTTTCAGCCTGAGATAAGGTCGATTCCGGAACGCCAAACATAAAAATGTTGATAACTTTGGAAAAACACTTCAGACAGCTTAGATTTTATGTGCTACTACCAGAAAGACCCTTTCTGATATAATGGGTGGTCAAAATTCGATGTTCTGAAGCTTCCCTCCAAAGTTATGGCACAATGCGTAAAACGCGTTTTCAGCCTGAGATAAGGTCGATTCCGGAACGCCAAACATAAAAATGTTGATATATTTGGAAAGCCACTTCAGACAGCTTAGATTTGATGACGCTTTCTGCTATAGTGGGAGGTGAAAATTTCATGTTCTGAAGCTTCCCTGCAAAGTGATTTCACAATGCAGAAAACGCATTTTCAGCCTGAGATAAGGTGGGTTCCAGAACGCTAAACTTAAAAATGTTGATGACTTTGGAAAAAACACTTCAGACAGCTTAGTTTTGATGTGCAACTAGGAGAAAGACCCTTTCTGCGATAGTGGGTGGTGAAAATTCGATGTTCTGAAGCTTCCCTGCAAAGTTATGGCACAATGCGTGAAAAGCGTTTTCAGCCTGAGATAAGGTGGGTTCCGGAACGCCAAACATAAAAATGTTGATAACTTTCGAAAAACACTTCAGACAGCTTAGATTTGAAGTGCAACAACTAGAAAGACCCTTTCTGCTATAGTGGGAGGTGAAAATTTCATGTTCTGAAGCTTTATGCAAAGTTATGGTACAATGCGTAAAACGCGTTTTTCGCCTGAGATAAGGTGGGTTCCCGAAGGCCAAACATAAAAATGTTGATAACTTTCGAAAAACACTTCAGACAGCTTAGATTTGAAGTGCAACAACTAGAAAGACCCTTTCTGCTATAGAGGGAGGTGAAAATTTCATGTTCTGAAGCTTCCCTGCAAAGTGATTTCACAATGCAGAAAACGCATTTTCAGCCTGAGATAAGGTGGGTTCCAGAACGCTAAACTTAAAAATGTTGATGACTTTGGAAAAAACACTTCAGACAGCTTAGTTTTGATGTGCAACTAGGAGAAAGACCCTTTCTGCGATAGTGGGTGGTGAAAATTCGATGTTCTGAAGCTTCGCTGCAAAGTTATGGCACAATGCGTGAAAAGCGTTTTCAGCCTGAGATAAGGTCGATTCCGGAACGCCAAACATAAAAATGTTGATAACTTTGGAAAAACACTTCAGACAGCTTAGATTTGATATGCAACTACTAGAAAGACCCTTTCTACTATAGCGGCAGGTGAAAATTTCATGTTCTGAGGCTTCCCTGCAAAGTTATGGCGCAATGCAAAAAACACGTTTTCAGACTGAGATAAGGTGGGTTCCAGAAAGCCAAACATAAAAATGTTGATAACTTTGGAAAAACATTTCAGACAGCTTAGATTTCATCTGCAACTACTAGAAAGACCCTTTCTGCTCTTGTGGGAGGTGAAAATTTCATGTGCTGAAGCTTTATGCAAAGTTATGGCACAATGCGTAAAACACGTTTTCAGCCTGAGATAAGGTCGATTCCGGAACGCCAAACGTAAAAATGTTGATAACTTTGTAAAAACACTTCAGACAGCTTAGATTTGATGTGCAACTACAAGAGAGACCCTTTCTGCAATAGTGGGAGGTTAAAATTTTATATTCTGAAGCTTCCCTGCAAAGTTATGGCACAATGCAGAAAACGCGTTTTCGGCTGAGATAAGGTCGATTCCGGAACGCCAAACATTAAAATGTTGATAACTTTCGAAAAACACTTCAGACAGCTTAGATTTGAAGTGTAACTACTAGAAAGACCCTTTCTGCTATAGTGGGAGGTGAAAATTTCATGTTCTGAAGCTTCCCTGCAAAGTTATGGCACAATGCAGAAAACGCATCTTCAGCCTGATATAAGGTGGGTTCCAGAACGCTAAACATAAAAATGTTGATGACTTTGGAAAAAACACTTCAGACAGCTTAGATATGATGTGCAACTAGGAGAAAGACCATTTCTGCTATAGTGGGTGGTGAAAATTCGATGTTCTGAAGCTTCCCTGCAAAGTTATGGCACAATGCGTAAAACGCGTTTTCAGCCTGACATAAGGTCGATTCCGGAACGCCAAACATAAAAAAGGTGATAACTTTTGAAATACACTTCAGACAGCTTAGATTTGATGTGCAACTACTAGAAAGACCCTTTCTGCTATTGTGGGAGGTGAAATTTTCATATTCTGATGCTTCCCTGCAAAGTTATGGCACAAAGCAGAAAACGCGTTTTCAGGCTGTGATAAGGTTGATTCCGGAACGCCAAACATAAAAATGTAGATAACTTTCGAAAAACACTTCAGACAGCTTAAATTTGAAGTGCAACAACTAGAAAGACCCTTTCTGCTATAGTGGGAGGTGAAAATTTCATGTTCTGAAGCTTCCCTGCAAAGTGATTTCACAATGCAGAAAACGCATTTTCAGCCTGAGATAAGGTGGGTTCCAGAACGCTAAACTTAAAAATGTTGATGACTTTGGAAAAAACACTTCAGACAGCTTAGTTCTGATGTGCAACTAGGAGAAAGACCCTTTCTGCGATAGTGGGTGGTGAAAATTCGATGTTCTGAAGCTTCCCTGCAAAGTTATGGCACAATGCGTGAAAAGCGTTTTCAGCCTGAGATAAGGTGGGTTCCGGAACGCCAAACATAAAAATGTTGATAACTTTCGAAAAACACTTCAGACAGCTTAGATTTGATGTGCAACAACTAGAAAGACCCTTTCTGCTATAGTGGGAGGTGAAAATTTCATGTTCTGAAGCTTCCCTGCAAAGTGATTTCACAATGCAGAAAACGCATTTTCAGCCTGAGATAAGGTGGGTTCCAGAACGCTAAACTTAAAAATGTTGATGACTTTGGAAAAAACACTTCAGACAGCTTAGTTTTGCAATAGATGTGCAACTAGGAGAAAGACCCTTTCTGCGATAGTGGGTGGTGAAAATTCGATGTTCTGAAGCTTCCCTGCAAAGTTATGGCACAATGCGTGAAAAGCGTTTTCAGCCTGAGATAAGGTCGATTCCGGAACGCCAAACATAAAAATGTTGATAACTTTGGAAAAACACTTCAGACAGCTTAGATTTGATGTGCAACTACTAGAAAGACCCTTTCTGCTTTAGTGGGAGGTGAAAATTTCATGTTCTGAGGCTTCCCTGCAAAGTTATGGCACAATCCACAAAAGCCGTTTCCAGACTGAGATAAGGTGGGTTCCAGAACGCCAAACATAAAAATGTTGATAACATTGGAAAAACACTTCAGACAGCTTAGTTTTGATGTGCAACTACAAGACAGACTCTTTCTGCAATATTGGTAGGTGAAAATTTCATATTCTGATGCTTCCATGCAAAGTTATGGCACAAAGCAGAAAACGCGTTTTCAGGCTGAGATAAGGTTGATTCCGCAACGTCAAACATAAAAATGTTGATAACTTTGGAAAAACACTTCAGACAGCTTAGATTTGATGTGCAACTACTAGAAAGACCCTTTCTACTATAGCGGCAGCTGAAAATTTCATGTTCTGAGGCTTCCCTGCAAAGTTATGGCGCAATGCAAAAAACACGTTTTCAGACTGAGATAAGGTGGGTTCCAGAAAGCCAAACATAAAAATGTTGATAACTTTGGAAAAACATTTCAGACAGCTTAGATTTGATCTGCAACTACTAGAAAGACCCTTTCTGCTATAGTGGGAGGTGAAAATTTCATGTGCTGAAGCTTTCTGCAAAGTTATGGCACAATGCGTAAAACACGTTTTCAGCCTGAGATAAGGTCGATTCCGGAACGCCAAACGTAAAAATTTTGATAACTTTGTAAAAACACTTCAGACAGCTTAGATTTGAAGTGTAACTACTAGAAAGACCCTTTCTGCTATAGTGGGAGGTGAAAATTCCATGTTCTGAAGCTTCCCTGCAAAGTTATGGCACAATGCAGAAAACGCATCTTCAGCCTGATAAAAGGTGGGTTCCAGAACGCTAAACATAAAAATGTTGATGACTTTGGAAAAAACACTTCAGACAGCTTAGATATGATGTGCAACTAGGAGAAAGACCATTTCTGCTATAGTGGGTGGTGAAAATTCGATGTTCTGAAGCTTCCCTGCAAAGTTATGGCACAATGCGTAAAACGCGTTTTCAGCCTGACATAAGGTCGATTCCGGAACGCCAAACATAAAAAAGGTGATAACTTTTGAAATACACTTCAGACAGCTTCGATTTGATGTGCAACTACTAGAAAGACCCTTTCTGTTATTGTGGGAGGTGAAATTTTCATATTCTGATGCTTCCCTGCAAAGTTATGGCACAAAGCAGAAAACGCGTTTTCAGGCTGTGATAAGGTTGATTCCGGAACGCCAAACATAAAAATGTTGATAACTTTGTAAAAACAGTTCAGACAGCATAGATTTCACATGAAACTACGAGAAAGACCCTATCTGCTATAGTGGGAGGTGAAAATTTCATGTGCTGAAGCTTTACGCAAAGTTATGGTACAATGCGTAAAACGCTTTTTCAGCCTGAGATAAGGTCGATTCCGGAACGCCAAACATAAAAATGTTGATAACTTTGGAAAAACACTTCAGACAGCTTAGATTTGATGTGCTACTACCAGAAAGACCCTTTCTGATATAATGGGTGGTCAAAATTCGATGTTCTGAAGCTTCCCTCCAAAGTTATGGCACAATGCGTAAAACGCGTTTTCAGCCTGAGATAAGGTCGATTCCGGAACGCCAAACATAAAAATGTTGATATATTTGGAAAGCCACTTCAAACAGCTTAGATTTGATGACGCTTTCTGCTATAGTGGGAGGTGAAAATTTCATGTTCTGAAGCTTCCCTGCAAAGTGATTTCACAATGCAGAAAACGCATTTTCAGCCTGAGATAAGGTGGGTTCCAGAACGCTAAACTTAAAAATGTTGATGACTTTGGAAAAAACACTTCAGACAGCTTAGTTTTGATGTGCAACTAGGAGAAAGACCCTTTCTGCGATAGTGGGTGGTGAAAATTCGATGTACTGAAGCTTCCCTGCAAAGTTATGGCACAATGCGTGAAAAGCGTTTTCAGCCTGAGATAAGGTGGGTTCCGGAACGCCAAACATAAAAATGTTGATAACTTTCGAAAAACACTTCAGACAGCTTAGATTTGATGTGCAACTACTAGAAAGACCCTTTCTGCTATAGTGGGAGGTGAAAATTTCATGTTCTGAAGCTTTATGCAAAGTTATGGTACAATGCGTAAAACGCGTTTTTCGCCTGAGATAAGGTGGGTTCCCGAAGGCCAAACATAAAAATGTTGATAACTTTCGAAAAACACTTCAGACAGCTTAGATTTGAAGTGCAACAACTAGAAAGACCCTTTCTGCTATAGAGGGAGGTGAAAATTTCATGTTCTGAAGCTTCCCTGCAAAGTGATTTCACAATGCAGAAAACGCATTTTCAGCCTGAGATAAGGTGGGTTCCAGAACGCTAAACTTAAAAATGTTGATGACTTTGGAAAAAACACTTCAGACAGCTTAGTTTTGATGTGCAACTGGGAGAAAGACCCTTTCTGCGATAGTGGGTGGTGAAAATTCGATGTTCTGAAGCTTCGCTGCAAAGTTATGGCACAATGCGTGAAAAGCGTTTTCAGCCTGAGATAAGGTCGATTCCGGAACGCCAAACATAAAAATGTTGATAACTTTGGAAAAACACTTCAGACAGCTTAGATTTGATATGCAACTACTAGAAAGACCCTTTCTACTATAGCGGCAGGTGAAAATTTCATGTTCTGAGGCTTCCCTGCAAAGTTATGGTGCAATGCAAAAAACACGTTTTCAGACTGAGATAAGGTGGGTTCCAGAAAGCCAAACATAAAAATGTTGATAACTTTGGAAAAACATTTCAGACAGCTTAGATTTCATCTGCAACTACTAGAAAGACCCTTTCTGCTATAGTGGGAGGTGAAAATTTCATGTGCTGAAGCTTTATGCAAAGTTATGGCACAATGCGTAAAACACGTTTTCAGCCTGAGATAAGGTCGATTCCGGAAGGCCAAACATAAAAATGTTGATAACTTTGTAAAAACACTTCAGACAGCTTAGATTTGAAGTGTAACTACTAGAAAGACCCTTTCTGCTATAGTGGGAGGTGAAAATTTTATATTCTGAAGCTTCCCTGCAAAGTTATGGCACAATGCAGAAAACGCGTTTTCGGCTGAGATAAGGTCGATTCCGGAACGCCAAACATAAAAATGTTGATAACTTTCGAAAAACACTTCAGACAGCTTAGATTTGAAGTGTAACTACTAGAAAGACCCTTTCTGCTATAGTGGGAGGTGAAAATTTCATGTTCTGAAGCTTCCCTGCAAAGTTATGGCACAATGCAGAAAACGCATCTTCAGCCTGATATAAGGTGGGTTCCAGAACGCTAAACATAAAAATGTTGATGACTTTGGAAAAAACACTTCAGACAGCTTAGATATGATGTGCAACTAGGAGAAAGACCATTTCTGCTATAGTGGGTGGTGAAAATTCGATGTTCTGAAGCTTTACGCAAAGTTATGGTACAATGCGTAAAACGCTTTTTCAGCCTGAGATAAGGTCGATTCCGGAACGCCAAACATAAAAATGTTGATAACTTTGGAAAAACACTTCAGACAGCTTAGATTTGATGTGCTACTACCAGAAAGACCCTTTCTGATATAATGGGTGGTCAAAATTCGATGTTCTGAAGCTTCCCTCCAAAGTTATGGCACAATGCGTAAAACGCGTTTTCAGCCTGAGATAAGGTCGATTCCGGAACGCCAAACATAAAAATGTTGATATATTTGGAAAGCCACTTCAAACAGCTTAGATTTGATGACGCTTTCTGCTATAGTGGGAGGTGAAAATTTCATGTTCTGAAGCTTCCCTGCAAAGTGATTTCACAATGCAGAAAACGCATTTTCAGCCTGAGATAAGGTGGGTTCCAGAACGCTAAACTTAAAAATGTTGATGACTTTGGAAAAAACACTTCAGACAGCTTAGTTTTGATGTGCAACTAGGAGAAAGACCCTTTCTGCGATAGTGGGTGGTGAAAATTCGATGTACTGAAGCTTCCCTGCAAAGTTATGGCACAATGCGTGAAAAGCGTTTTCAGCCTGAGATAAGGTGGGTTCCGGAACGCCAAACATAAAAATGTTGATAACTTTCGAAAAACACTTCAGACAGCTTAGATTTGATGTGCAACTACTAGAAAGACCCTTTCTGCTATAGTGGGAGGTGAAAATTTCATGTTCTGAAGCTTTATGCAAAGTTATGGTACAATGCGTAAAACGCGTTTTTCGCCTGAGATAAGGTGGGTTCCCGAAGGCCAAACATAAAAATGTTGATAACTTTCGAAAAACACTTCAGACAGCTTAGATTTGAAGTGCAACAACTAGAAAGACCCTTTCTGCTATAGAGGGAGGTGAAAATTTCATGTTCTGAAGCTTCCCTGCAAAGTGATTTCACAATGCAGAAAACGCATTTTCAGCCTGAGATAAGGTGGGTTCCAGAACGCTAAACTTAAAAATGTTGATGACTTTGGAAAAAACACTTCAGACAGCTTAGTTTTGATGTGCAACTGGGAGAAAGACCCTTTCTGCGATAGTGGGTGGTGAAAATTCGATGTTCTGAAGCTTCGCTGCAAAGTTATGGCACAATGCGTGAAAAGCGTTTTCAGCCTGAGATAAGGTCGATTCCGGAACGCCAAACATAAAAATGTTGATAACTTTGGAAAAACACTTCAGACAGCTTAGATTTGATATGCAACTACTAGAAAGACCCTTTCTACTATAGCGGCAGGTGAAAATTTCATGTTCTGAGGCTTCCCTGCAAAGTTATGGTGCAATGCAAAAAACACGTTTTCAGACTGAGATAAGGTGGGTTCCAGAAAGCCAAACATAAAAATGTTGATAACTTTGGAAAAACATTTCAGACAGCTTAGATTTCATCTGCAACTACTAGAAAGACCCTTTCTGCTATAGTGGGAGGTGAAAATTTCATGTGCTGAAGCTTTATGCAAAGTTATGGCACAATGCGTAAAACACGTTTTCAGCCTGAGATAAGGTCGATTCCGGAAGGCCAAACATAAAAATGTTGATAACTTTGTAAAAACACTTCAGACAGCTTAGATTTGAAGTGTAACTACTAGAAAGACCCTTTCTGCTATAGTGGGAGGTGAAAATTTTATATTCTGAAGCTTCCCTGCAAAGTTATGGCACAATGCAGAAAACGCGTTTTCGGCTGAGATAAGGTCGATTCCGGAACGCCAAACATAAAAATGTTGATAACTTTCGAAAAACACTTCAGACAGCTTAGATTTGAAGTGTAACTACTAGAAAGACCCTTTCTGCTATAGTGGGAGGTGAAAATTTCATGTTCTGAAGCTTCCCTGCAAAGTTATGGCACAATGCAGAAAACGCATCTTCAGCCTGATATAAGGTGGGTTCCAGAACGCTAAACATAAAAATGTTGATGACTTTGGAAAAAACACTTCAGACAGCTTAGATATGATGTGCAACTAGGAGAAAGACCATTTCTGCTATAGTGGGTGGTGAAAATTCGATGTTCTGAAGCTTCCCTGCAAAGTTATGGCACAATGCGTAAAACGCGTTTTCAGCCTGACATAAGGTCGATTCCGGAACGCCAAACATAAAAAAGGTGATAACTTTTGAAATACACTTCAGACAGCTTAGATTTGATGTGCAACTACTAGAAAGACCCTTTCTGCTATTGTGGGAGGTGAAATTTTCATATTCTGATGCTTCCCAGCAAAGTTATGGCACAAAGCAGAAAACGCGTTTTCAGGCTGTGATAAGGTTGATTCCGGAACGCCAAACATAAAAATGTTGATAACTTTGTAAAAACAGTTCAGACAGCATAGATTTCACGTGAAACTACGAGAAAGACCCTTTCTGCTATAGTGGGAGGTGAAAATTTCATGTGCTGAAGCTTTACGCAAAGTTATGGTACAATGCGTAAAACGCTTTTTCAGCCTGAGATAAGGTCGATTCCGGAACGCCAAACATAAAAATGTTGATAACTTTGGAAAAACACTTCAGACAGCTTAGATTTGATGTGCAACTACTAGAAAGACCATTTCTGCTATAGTGGGTAGTGAAAATTCCATGTTCTGAAGCTTCCTTGCAAAGTTATGGCAGAATGCGTAAAACCCGTTTTCAGCATGACATAAGGTTGATTCCGGTATGCCAAACATAAAAATGTTGATAACTTTGGAAAAACACTTCAGACACCTTGGATTTGATGTGCAACTACGAGAAAGACCCTTTGTGATACAGTGGGAGGTGAAAATTTCGTGTTCTGAAGCTTCCCAGCAATATAATGGCACAATGCAGAAAACGCGTTTTCAGCATGAGATAAGTTGGGTTCTAGAACGCCAAACATAAAAATGTTGATAACTTTTGAAAAACACTTCAGACAGCTTAGATTTGATGTGCAACTACTAGAAAGACCCTTTCTGCTATAGTGGGACGTGAACATTTCATGTTCTGAAGCTTCGCTGAGAAGTTATGGCACAATACAGAAAACGCCTTTTCAGCCTGAGATAAGGTGGTTTCCGAAACGCCAAACTTAAAAATGTTGATAACTTTGGAAAAAAATTTCAGACAGCTTCGATTTGATCTGCAACTACTAGAAAGAGCCTTTCTGCTATAGTGGGAGGTTAAAATTTCATTTTCGGAAGCTTCCATGCAAAGTTATGGCACAATGCAGACAACGCGTTTTCAGCCTGACATAAGGTCGATTCTGGAACGCCAAACATAAAAATGTTGATAACTTTCGAAAGACACTTCAGACAGCTTAGATTTGATGTGCAACTACTAGGAAGACCCTTTCTGCTATAGTGGGAGGTGAACATTTCATGTTCTGAAGCTTCCCTGCAAATTTATGGCACAATGCAGAAAACGCGTTTTCAGCTTGAGATAAGTTCGATTTCGGAACGCCAAACATAAAAATGTTGATAACCTTGGAAAAAAACTTCAGACAGCTTAGATTTGATGTGCAACTACTAGAAAGACCCTTTCTGCTATAGTGGGAGGTTAAAATTTCATATTTGGAAGCTTCCATGCAAAGTTATGGCACAATGCAGACAACTCGTTTTCAGCCTGAGATAAGATCGATTCTGGAATGCCAAACATAAAAATGTTGATAACTTTCGAAAAACACTTCAGACAGCTTAGATTTGATGTGCAACTGCTAGAAAGACCCTTTCTGCTATAGTGGGAGGTGAACATTTCATGTTCTGAAGCTTCCCTGCAAAGTTATGGGACAATGCAGAAAACGATTTTTCATCCTGAGATAAGGTCGATTCCGGAACGCCAAACAAAAAAATGTTGATAACTTTCGAAAAACACTTCAGACAGCTTAGATTTGATGTGCAACTACTAGAAAAACCCTTTCTGCTATAGTGGGAGGTGAACATTTCATGTTCTGAAGCTTCCCTGCAAAGTTATGGCACAATGCAGAAAACGCGTTTTCAGCTTGAGATAAGGTGGGTTCCGGAACGCCAAACATAAAAATGTTGATAACTTTCAAAAAACACTTCAGTCAGCTTAGATTTGATGTGCATCTACTAGAAAGACCCTTTCTGCTATATTGGGAGGTCAAAATTTCATGTTCTGAAGCTTCCCTGCAAAGTTATGGGACAATGCAGAAAACGATTTTTCATCCCGAGATAAGGTCGATTCCGGAACGCCAAACATAAAAATGTTGATAACTTTGGAAAAACATTCCAGACAGCTTAGATTTGATGTGGAACTACTAGAAAGACCCTTTCTGCTATAGTGGGAGGTGAAAATGTCATGTTCTGAAGCTTCCCTGCAAAGTTATGGCACAATGCAGAAAACGCGTTTTCAGCCTGAGATAAGGTCGATTCCGGAACGCCAAACATAAAAATGTTGATAATGTTGTATATACTGGAAATTCGAAAATATTATAATCAAAACCTGCTAAATAATAGTTGATATTATTTCTGTTTTTATCATTGACAAACCTGCTAAATAATATTTGATATTATTTCTGATTTTTTATCATTAATTGTTTGATGTTTTGAACTTTAGTGAACCTGTATGCTTTTGATCGTGAACGTTTGAACTCACGAACAGCTGTGTGCTTTGAACTAAGAATGACCTTGTCGGCGCGCTCGTTTGAAGTCATGAGCAGGTGGCCATCTTGATCTTAGTATGAACTTGCAAGCGCACGTGCTGACAAAGATGGAGTAGATGTACTGACCTAATATGGTAAACCGGGCATCATTGACGTAAATAATGATGCAAGTGCTGATGCAATTGACACTAATATGATCTATCACCAAACATGCATCCTTTTGAGGGAAGGACTTCAAAGGCCATCTGGAGAAAAACAAGATAAGTTAAAGATATGATTAATTGCCTCGGCATGAGAAACGGACGTCGGTATGTCTTCAAAGCCATGCGTGTGGCTATATAAGCGCTCGGAGATGTGACATTGGGTTCTTGCTCTTTTTGGATCTTCACCCGCGTCTGTCCGCCGTAAGGTCTTGTATCTTATCTTGGGACGGTGCTCTTGCTGTTTGCTCTCAGACCATCTGATTTTAACTCATCTTTTATTTTTCTCTTACTATTTCTGAATTAATTCTTTTTATTGCATGAATTTTGATTATATGACTTTTGAAGTATTTTTGATTATATGGTTTTTGAAGTATATGTACTAGTACCAGCGTCTGGCGGTACTTTTGATATTGTTGGGTATCAGCGTCTGGCGATACCCTTGAGTTTATGGATTTTATTATTCTTGGTTGACTTTGCTGTTTTTACTATTCTTTTATTAATTTTTTGAAGAAACATTTTTGTGACAAAAAACATAATAAAATTGAGTACGAATTAAGTACTGAAAAGGCACAACGGCGTTGATCCCTGACTACTAAAGAATCAACTGGCTCCTACCTACTACCATCAATTGGGTTATGGGTGAGTTATTGTTTGATTTCCTCCTGTTGCACATTTAATGAGTGTCTCACATGGTAGCATTATTCCATCCTGAATTATTATGTCAATGATTAGGCGGTAGTTTTAGGCATTTATGGGGAAAATGTTATTTGAAAGGAATGGATTGAGGATCTAATCATGAGTCCCTAAACGAAACTAAGTAAAGAGACTACGGTAAGAGGTGTAGCATTGTAAGGTCAAGAACCTGTTTTTTAACAAGTCGGGCTAATTAAATAACCCGCTCAGTGAAGCGCCGACACTACTCACTAATATAATAAGGTACAGTTGTTACGCTTATTATAGTCTTAGAACCGTGTCCGCAACAAGAGGCTGACTGAGTTGACCAAACGAGGGGCCCTTTACCAGAGAGGCAAAGGGAGGTAGTGTGCTCGGAACTAGGGACGGCTTATGTTATAGCCAATCGCCTTGTACACAAGACCTTGAAAACCTAAACCCGACGACAGATAACTCAGGAAAAACTCTACAGACAGCTTAGATTTGATGTGCAACTACTAGAAATAACCTATCTGCTTTCGTGGGAGGTGAAAAAATCATGTTCTGAAGCTTCCCTGCAAAGTTATGGCACAATGCGTTAAAAGCGTTTTCAGCCTGAGACGAGGTTGATTTCAGAACGGCAAACATAAAAATGTTGATAACTCAGGAAAAACTCTACAGACAGCTTAGATTTGATGTGCAACTACTAGAAATACCCTTTCTGCTGTAGTGGGAGGAGAAAATTTCATGTTCTGAAGTCTCCCTGCAAAGTTATGGCACAATGCAGAAAACGCGTTTTCAGCCTGAGATAAGGTGGGTTCCAGAACGCCAAACATAAAAATGTTGATAACTTTGGAAATACACTTCAGACAGCTTAGATTTGATGTGCAACTACTAGAAATACCCTTTCTGCTGTAGTGGGAGGAGAAAATTTCATGTTCTGAAGCTTCCCTGCAAAGTTATGGGACAATGCAGAAAACGATTTTTCATCCTGAGATAAGGTCGATTCCGGAACGCCAAACATAAAAATATTGATAACTTTGGAAAAACACTTCAGACAGCTTAGATTTGATGTGCAACTACTTGAAAGACCCTTTCTGCTACAGTGGGAGGTGAAAATTTCATGTTCTGAAGCTTCCCTGCAAAGTTATGCCACAATGCAGGAAACGCGTTTTCAGCCTGAGATAAGGTCGATTCCGGAACGCCAAACATAAGAATGTTGATAACTTTGAAAAAACACTTCAGACCGCTTAGATTTGATGTGCAACTACTAGAAAGACCCTTTCTGCTATAGTGGGATGTTAACATTTCATGTTCTGAAGCTTCCCTTAAAGTTATGGCAAAATATGTAAAACGTGTTTTCAGGCTGAAATAAGGTGGGTTCCGTAACGCCAAACATAAGAATGTTGATAACTTTGGAAAAACACTTCAGACAACTTAGATTTGATGTGCAACTACTAGAAATACCCTTTCTGCGATAGTGGGAGGAGAAAATTTCATGTTCTGAAGTCTCCCTGCTAAGTTATGGCACAATGCAGAAAACGCGTTTTCAGCCTGAGATGAGGTGGGTTCCAGAACGCCAAACATAAAAATGTTGATAACTTTGGAAAAACACTTCAGACAGCTTAGATTTGCTCTGCAACTACTAGAAAGACCCTTTTTGCTGTAGTGGGAGGTGAAAATTTCATGTTCTGAAGCTTCCCTGTAAAGTTATGCCACAATGCAGGAAACGCATTTTCAGCCGGAGATAAGGTTGATTCCGAAACGCCAAACATAAAAATGTTGATAAATTTGGAAAAACACTTTCGACAGCTTAGATTTGATGTGCAACTACGAGAAAGACCCTTTCTGCTATAGTGGGATGTTAAAATGTCATGTTCTGAAGCTTCCCTGCAAGGTTATGGAACAATGCAGAAAACGCGTTTTCAGCCTGAGATAAGGTCGATTCCGGAACACCAATCATAAAAATGTTGATAACTTTGGAAAAACACTTCAGACAGCTTAGATTTGATGTGCAACTACAAGAAAGACCCTTTCTGCTATAGCGGGAGGTGAAAATTTCATGTTCTGAAGCTTCCCTGCAAAGTTATGGCACAATGCAGAAAACGCCTTTTCAGCCTGAGATAAGGTTGATTCCCGAACGCCAAACATGAAAATGTTCATAACTTTGGAAAAACACTTCAGACAGCTTACATTTGATGTGCAACTACTAGAAAGACCCTTTCTGCCATAGTGGGAGGTGAACATTTCATGTTCTGAAGCTTCCCTGCAAAGTTATGGCACAATGCAGACAACGCGTTTTCAGCCTGAGATAAGGTCGATTCTGGAACGCCAAACCTAAAAATATTGATAAGTTTGGAAAACACATTTCAAACAGCTTAGATTTGATGTGCAACTACTAGAAAGACCCTTTCTGCTGTAGTGGGAGGTGAAAATTTCAAGTTCTGAAGATTCCTTGCAAAGTTATGGCACAATGCAGGAAACTCGTTTTCAGCCAGAGATAAGGTCGATTCCGGAACACCAATCATAAAAATGTTGATAACTTTGGAAAAACACTTCAGACAGCTTAGATTTGATGTGCAACTACTAGAAAGACCCTTTCTGCTATAGCGGGAGGTGAAAATTTCATGTTCTGAAGCTTCCCTGCAAAGTTATGGCACAATGCAGAAAACGCCTTTTCAGCCTGAGATAAGGTTGATTCCCGAACGCCAAACATGAAAATGTTCATAACTTTGGAAAAACACTTCAGACAGCTTACATTTGATGTGCAACTACTAGAAAGACCCTTTCTGCCATAGTGGGAGGTGAACATTTCATGTTCTGAAGCTTCCCTGCAAAGTTATGGCACAATGCAGACAACGCGTTTTCAGCCTGAGATAAGGTCGATTCTGGAACGCCAAACGTAAAAATATTTATAAGTTTGGAAAACACATTTCAAACAGCTTAGATTTGATGTGCAACTACTAGAAAGACCCTTTCTGCTGTAGTGGGAGGTGAAAATTTCAAGTTCTGAAGATTCCTTGCAAAGTTATGGCACAATGCAGGAAACTCGTTTTCAGCCAGAGATAAGGTCGATTCCGGAACACCAATCATAAAAATGTTGATAACTTTGGAAAAACACTTCAGACAGCTTAGATTTGATGTGCAACTACTAGAAAGACCCTTTCTGCTATAGTGGGACCTGAAAATTTCATGTTCTGAAGCTTCCCTGCAAAGTTATGGCACAATGCCGAAAACGCGTTTTCAGCCTGAGATAAGGTGGGTTCCGGAACGCCAAACATAAAAATGTTGATAACTTTCGAAAACCACTTCAGACAGCTTAGATTTCATGTGCAACTACTAGAAAGACCCTTTCTGCTGTAGTGGGAGGTGAAAATTTCATGTTCTGAAGATTCCCTGCAAAGTTATGACACAATGCAGGAAACGCGTTTTCAGCCTGAGATAAGGTCGATTCAGGAACACCAAACATAAAAATGTTGAAAACTTTCGAAAAACACTTCAGACAGCTTAGATTTGATTTGCATCTACTAGAAAGACCCTTTCTGCTACAGTGGGACGTGAACATTTCATGTTCTGAAGCTTCCCTGAGAAGTTATGGCACAATACAGAAAACGCGTTTTCTGCCTGAGATAAGGTGGGTTCCGGAACGCCAAGCGTAAAAATGTGGATAACTTTGGAAAAACACTTCAGACAGCTTAGATTTGATGTGCAACTACTAGAAAGACCCTTTCTGCTATAGTGGGAGGTGAACATTTCATGTTCTGAAGCTTCCCTGAGAAGTTATGGCACAATGCAGAAAACGCGTTTTCAGCCTGAGATAAGGTGGTTTCCGAAACGCCAAACGTAAAAATGTTGATGACTTTGGAAAAACATTTCAGACAGCTTAGATTTGATCTGCAACTACTAGAAAGAGCCTTTCTGCTATAGTGGGAGCTTAAAATTTCATGTTCGGAAGCTTACATGCAAAGTTATGGCACAATGCAGACAACGCGTTTTCAGCCTGAGATAAGGTCGATTCTGGAACGCCAAACATAAAAATGTTGATAACTTTGGAAAAACACATCAGACAGCTTAGATTTGATCTGCAACTACTAAAAAGACCCTTTCTGCTATAGTGGGAGGTGAACATTTCATATTCTGAAGCTTCCCTGCAAAGTTATGGCACAATGCAGACAATGCGTTTTCTGCCTGAGATAAGGTCGATTCTGGAAGGCCAAACATAAAAATGTTGATAACTTTCGAAAAACACTTCAGACAGCTTAGATTTGATGTGCAACTACTAGAAAGACCCTTTCTGCTATAGTGGGAGGTGAACATTTCATGTTCTGAAGCTTCCCTGCAAAGTTATGGCACAATGTAAAAAACGCGTTTTCAGCTTGAGATGAGGTCGATTCCGGAACGCCAAACATAAAAATGTTGATAACCTTGGAAAAAAACTTCAGACAGCTTAGATTTGATGTGCAACTACTAGAAAGACCCTTTCGGCTATTGTGGGAGGTTAAAATTTCATGTCCTGAAGCTTCCCTGCAAAGTTATGGCACAATGCAGACAACTCGTTTTCAGCCTGAGATAAGATCGATTCTGGAATGCCAAACATAAAAATGTTGATAACTTTGGAAAAACACTTCAGACAACTTAGATTTGATGTGCAACTGCTAGAAAGACCCTTTCTGCTATAGTGGGAGGTGAACATTTCATGTTCTGAAGCTTCCCTGCAAAGTTATGGGACAATGCAGAAAACGATTTTTCATCCTGAGATAAGGTCGATTCCGGAACGCCAAACATAAAAATGTTGATAACTTTCGAAAAACACTTCAGACAGCTTAGATTTGATGTGCAACTACTAGAAAGACCCTTTCTGCTATAGTGGGACGTGAAAATTTCATGTTCTGAAGCTTCCCTGCAAAGTTATGGCACAATGCAGAAAACCTGTTTTCAATCTGAGATAAGGTGGGTTCCGGAACGCCATACATAAAATGTTGATAACTTTGGAAAATCACTTCAGACAGTTTAGATTTGATGTGCAACTGCTAGAAAGACCCTTTCTGCTATAGTGGGACGTGAATATTTCATGTTCTGAAGCTTCCCTGAGAAGTTATGGCACAATACAGAAAACGCGTTTTCGGCCAGAGATAAGGTCGATTCAGGAACACCAAACATAAAAATGTTGAAAACCTTCGAAAAACACTTCAGACAGCTTAGATTTGATTTGCATCTACTAGATAGACCCTTTCTGCTACAGTGGGACGTGAACATTTCATGTTCTGAAGCTTCCCTGAGAAGTTATGGCACAATACAGAAAACGCGTTTTCTGCCTGAGATAAGGTGGGTTCCGGAACGCCAAGCGTAAAAATGTTGATAACTTTGGAAAAACACTTCAGACAGCTTAGATTTGATGTGCAACTACTAGAAAGACCCGTTCTGCTATAGTGGGAGGTGAACATTTCATGTTCTGAAGCTTCCCTGAGAAGTTGTGGCACAATGCAGAAAACGCGTTTTCAGCCTGAGATAAGGTGGTTTCCGAAACGCCAAACGTAAAAATGTTGATGACTTTGGAAAAACATTTCAGACAGCTTAGATTTGATCTGCAACTACTAGAAAGAGCCTTTCTGCTATAGTGGGAGCTTAAAATTTCATGTTCGGAAGCTTACATGCAAAGTTATGGCACAATGCAGACAACGCGTTTTCAGCCTGAGATAAGGTCGATTCTGGAACGCCAAACATAAAAATGTTGATAACTTTGGAAAAACACATCAGACAGCTTAGATTTGATCTGCAACTACTAAAAAGACCCTTTCTGCTATAGTGGGAGGTGAACATTTCATGTTCTGAAGCTTCCCTGCAAAGTTATGGCACAATGCAGACAATGCGTTTTCTGCCTGAGATAAGGTCGATTCTGGAAGGCCAAACATAAAAATGTTGATAACTTTCGAAAAACACTTCAGACAGCTTAGATTTGATGTGCAACTACTAGAAAGACCCTTTCTGCTATAGTGGGAGGTGAACATTTCATGTTCTGAAGCTTCCCTGCAAAGTTATGGCACAATGTAAAAAACGCGTTTTCAGCTTGAGATGAGGTCGATTCCGGAACGCCAAACATAAAAATGTTGATAACCTTGGAAAAAAACTTCAGACAGCTTAGATTTGATGTGCAACTACTAGAAAGACCCTTTCGGCTATTGTGGGAGGTTAAAATTTCATGTCCTGAAGCTTCCCTGCAAAGTTATGGCACAATGCAGACAACTCGTTTTCAGCCTGAGATAAGATCGATTCTGGAATGCCAAACATAAAAATGTTGATAACTTTGGAAAAACACTTCAGACAACTTAGATTTGATGTGCAACTGCTAGAAAGACCCTTTCTGCTATAGTGGGAGGTGAACATTTCATGTTCTGAAGCTTCCCTGCAAAGTTATGGGACAATGCAGAAAACGATTTTTCATCCTGAGATAAGGTCGATTCCGGAACGCCAAACATAAAAACGTTGATAACTTTGGAAAAACACTTCAGACAGCTTAGATTTGATGTGCAACTGCTAGAAAGACCCTTTCTGCTATAGTGGGACGTGAATATTTCATGTTCTGAAGCTTCCCTGAGAAGTTATGGCACAATACAGAAAACGCGTTTTCGGCCAGAGATAAGGTCGATTCAGGAACACCAAACATAAAAATGTTGAAAACCTTCGAAAAACACTTCAGACAGCTTAGATTTGATGTGCAACTACGAGAAAGACCCTTTCTGCTATAGTGGGAGGTGAAAATATCATGTTCTGAAGCTTCCCTGCAAAGTTATGGCACAATGCGTTAAAAGCGTTTTCAGCCTGAGATGAGGTTGATTTCAGAACGCCAAACATAAAAATGTTAACTCAGGAAAAACTCTACAGACAGCTAAGATTTGATGTGCAACTACTAGAAATACCCTTTCTGCTCTAGTGGGAAGTGAAAATTTCATGTTCTGAAGCTTCCCTGCAAAGTTATGGCACAATGAAGAAAACGCGTTTTCAGCCAGAGATAAGGTGGGTACCAGAACGCCAAACATAAAAATGTTGATAACTTTGGAAATACACTTCAGACAGCTTAGATTTGATGAGCAACTACTAGAAATACCCTTTCTGCTGTAGTGGGAGGAGAAAATTTCATGTTCTGAAGTCTCCCTGCAAAGTTATGGCACAATGCAGAAAACGCGTTTTCAGCCTGAGATAAGGTGGGTTCCAGAACGCCAAACATAAAAATGTTGATAACTTTGGAAAAACACTTCAGACAGCTTAGATTTGATGTGCAACTACTAGAAAGACCCTTTCTGCTATAGCGGGAGGTGAAAATTTCATGTTCTGAAGCTTCCCTGCAAAGTTATGGCACAATGCAGAAAACGCCTTTTCAGCCTGAGATAAGGTTGATTCCCGAACGCCAAACATGAAAATGTTCATAACTTTGGAAAAACACTTCAGACAGCTTACATTTGATGTGCAACTACTAGAAAGACCCTTTCTGCCATAGTGGGAGGTGAACATTTCATGTTCTGAAGCTTCCCTGCAAAGTTATGTCACAATGCAGACAACGCGTTTTCAGCCTGAGATAAGGTCGATTCTGGAACGCCAAACGTAAAAATATTGATAAGTTTGGAAAACACATTTCAAACAGCTTAGATTTGATGTGCAACTACTAGAAAGACCCTTTCTGCTGTAGTGGGAGGTGAAAATTTCAAGTTCTGAAGATTCCTTGCAAAGTTATGGGACAATGCAGAAAACGATTTTTCATCCTGAGATAAGGTCGATTCCGGAACGCCAAACATAAAAATGTTGATAACTTTCGAAAAACACTTCAGACAGCTTAGATTTGATGTGCAACTACTAGAAAGACCCTTTCTGCTATAGTGGGACCTGAAAATTTCATGTTCTGAAGCTTCCCTGCAAAGTTATGGCACAATGCCGAAAACGCGTTTTCAGCCTGAGATAAGGTGGGTTCCGGAACGCCAAACATAAAAATGTTGATAACTTTCGAAAACCACTTCAGACAGCTTAGATTTCATGTGCAACTACTAGAAAGACCCTTTCTGCTATAGTGGGACCTGAAAATTTCATGTTCTGAAGCTTCCCTGCAAAGTTATGGCACAATGCCGAAAACGCGCTTTCAGCCTGAGATAAGGTGGGTTCCGGAATGCCAAACATAAAAATGTTGATAATTTTGGAAAAACATTTCAGACAGCTTAGATTTGATGTGCAACTACTAGAAAGACCCTTTCTGCTGTAGTGGGAGGTGAAAATTTCATGTTCTGAAGATTCCCTGCAAAGTTATGACACAATGCAGGAAACGCGTTTTCAGCCTGAGATAAGGTCGATTCAGGAACACCAAACATAAAAATGTTGAAAACTTTCGAAAAACACTTCAGACAGCTTAGATTTGATTTGCATCTACTAGAAAGACCCTTTCTGCTACAGTGGGACGTGAACATTTCATGTTCTGAAGCTTCCCTGAGAAGTTATGGCACAATACAGAAAACGCGTTTTCTGCCTGAGATAAGGTGGGTTACGGAACGCCAAGCGTAAAAATGTTGATAACTTTGGTAAAACACTTCAGACAGCTTAGATTTGATGTGCAACTACTAGAAAGACCCTTTCTGCTATAGTGGGAGGTGAACATTTCATGTTCTGAAGCTTCCCTGAGAAGTTATGGCACAATGCAGAAAACGCGTTTTCAGCCTGAGATAAGGTGGTTTCCGAAACGCCAAACGTAAAAATGTTGATGACTTTGGAAAAACATTTCAGACAGCTTAGATTTGATCTGCAACTACTAGAAAGAGCCTTTCTGCTATAGTGGGAGCTTAAAATTTCATGTTCGGAAGCTTACATGCAAAGTTTTGGCACAATGCAGACAACGCGTTTTCAGCCTGAGATAAGGTCGATTCTGGAACGCCAAACATAAAAATGTTGATAACTTTGGAAAAACACATCAGACAGCTTAGATTTGATCTGCAACTACTAAAAAGACCCTTTCTGCTATAGTGGGAGGTGAACATTTCATATTCTGAAGCTTCCCTGCAAAGTTATGGCACAATGCAGACAATGCGTTTTCTGCCTGAGATAAGGTCGATTCTGGAAGGCCAAACATAAAAATGTTGATAACTTTCGAAAAACACTTCAGACAGCTTAGATTTGATGTGCAACTACTAGAAAGACCCTTTCTGCTATAGTGGGAGGTGAACATTTCATGTTCTGAAGCTTCCCTGCAAAGTTATGGCACAATGTAAAAAACGCGTTTTCAGCTTGAGATGAGGTCGATTCCGGAACGCCAAACATAAAAATGTTGATAACCTTGGAAAAAAACTTCAGACAGCTTAGATTTGATGTGCAACTACTAGAAAGACCCTTTCGGCTATTGTGGGAGGTTAAAATTTCATGTCCTGAAGCTTCCCTGCAAAGTTATGGCACAATGCAGACAACTCGTTTTCAGCCTGAGATAAGATCGATTCTGGAATGCCAAACATAAAAATGTTGATAACTTTGGAAAAACACTTCAGACAACTTAGATTTGATGTGCAACTGCTAGAAAGACCCTTTCTGCTATAGTGGGAGGTGAACATTTCATGTTCTGAAGCTTCCCTGCAAAGTTATGGGACAATGCAGAAAACGATTTTTCATCCTGAGATAAGGTCGATTCCGGAACGCCAAACATAAAAATGTTGATAACTTTCGAAAAACACTTCAGACAGCTTAGATTTGATGTGCAACTACTAGAAAGACCCTTTCTGCTATAGTGGGACGTGAAAATTTCATGTTCTGAAGCTTCCCTGCAAAGTTATGGCACAATGCAGAAAACCTGTTTTCAATCTGAGATAAGGTGGGTTCCGGAACGCCATACATAAAATGTTGATAACTTTGGAAAAACACTTCAGACAGTTTAGATTTGATGTGCAACTGCTAGAAAGACCCTTTCTGCTATAGTGGGACGTGAATATTTCATGTTCTGAAGCTTCCCTGAGAAGTTATGGCACAATACAGAAAACGCGTTTTCGGCCAGAGATAAGGTCGATTCAGGAACACCAAACATAAAAATGTTGAAAACCTTCGAAAAACACTTCAGACAGCTTAGATTTGATTTGCATCTACTAGAAAGACCCTTTCTGCTACAGTGGGACGTGAACATTTCATGTTCTGAAGCTTCCCTGAGAAGTTATGGCACAATACAGAAAACGCGTTTTCTGCCTGAGATAAGGTGGGTTCCGGAACGCCAAGCGTAAAAATGTTGATAACTTTGGAAAAACACTTCAGACAGCTTAGATTTGATGTGCAACTACTAGAAAGACCCTTTCTGCTATAGTGGGAGGTGAACATTTCATGTTCTGAAGCTTCCCTGAGAAGTTGTGGCACAATGCAGAAAACGCGTTTTCAGCCTGAGATAAGGTGGTTTCCGAAACGCCAAACGTAAAAATGTTGATGACTTTGGAAAAACATTTCAGACAGCTTAGATTTGATCTGCAACTACTAGAAAGAGCCTTTCTGCTATAGTGGGAGCTTAAAATTTCATGTTCGGAAGCTTACATGCAAAGTTATGGCACCATGCAGACAACGCGTTTTCAGCCTGAGATAAGGTCGATTCTGGAACGCCAAACATAAAAATGTTGATAACTTTGGAAAAACACTTCAGACAGCTTAGATTTGATGTGCAACTACTAAAAAGACCCTTTCTGCTATAGTGGGAGGTGAACATTTCATGTTCTGAAGCTTCCCTGCAAAGTTATGGCACAATGTAAAAAACGCGTTTTCAGCTTGAGATGAGGTCGATTCCGGAACGCCAAACATAAAAATGTTGATAACCTTGGAAAAAAACTTCAGACAGCTTAGATTTGATGTGCAACTACTAGAAAGACCCTTTCGGCTATTGTGGGAGGTTAAAATTTCATGTCCTGAAGCTTCCCTGCAAAGTTATGGCACAATGCAGACAACTCGTTTTCAGCCTGAGATAAGATCGATTCTGGAATGCCAAACATAAAAATGTTGATAACTTTGGAAAAACACTTCAGACAACTTAGATTTGATGTGCAACTGCTAGAAAGACCCTTTCTGCTATAGTGGGAGGTGAACATTTCATGTTCTGAAGCTTCCCTGCAAAGTTATGGGACAATGCAGAAAACGATTTTTCATCCTGAGATAAGGTCGATTCCGGAACGCCAAACATAAAAATGTTGATAACTTTCGAAAAACACTTCAGACAGCTTAGATTTGATGTGCAACTACTAGAAAGACCCTTTCTGCTATAGTGGGACGTGAAAATTTCATGTTCTGAAGCTTCCCTGCAAAGTTATGGCACAATGCAGAAAACCTGTTTTCAATCTGAGATAAGGTGGGTTCCGGAACGCCATACATAAAATGTTGATAACTTTGGAAAAACACTTCAGACAGTTTAGATTTGATGTGCAACTGCTAGAAAGACCCTTTCTGCTATAGTGGGACGTGAATATTTCATGTTCTGTAGCTTCCCTGAGAAGTTATGGCACAATACAGAAAACGCGTTTTCGGCCAGAGATAAGGTCGATTCAGGAACACCAAACATAAAAATGTTGAAAACCTTCGAAAAACACTTCAGACAGCTTAGATTTGATTTGCATCTACTAGAAAGACCCTTTCTGCTACAGTGGGACGTGAACATTTCATGTTCTGAAGCTTCCCTGAGAAGTTATGGCACAATACAGAAAACGCGTTTTCTGCCTGAGATAAGGTGGGTTCCGGAACGCCAAGCGTAAAAATGTTGATAACTTTGGAAAAACACTTCAGACAGCTTAGATTTGATGTGCAACTACTTGAAAGACCCTTTCTGCTATAGTGGGAGGTGAACATTTCATGTTCTGAAGCTTCCCTGAGAAGTTGTGGCACAATGCAGAAAACGCGTTTTCAGCCTGAGATAAGGTGGTTTCCGAAACGCCAAACGTAAAAATGTTGATGACTTTGGAAAAACATTTCAGACAGCTTAGATTTGATCTGCAACTACTAGAAAGAGCCTTTCTGCTATAGTGGGAGCTTAAAATTTCATGTTCGGAAGCTTACATGCAAAGTTATGGCACAATGCAGACAACGCGTTTTCAGCCTGAGATAAGGTCGATTCTGGAACGCCAAACATAAAAATGTTGATAACTTTGGAAAAACACATCAGACAGCTTAGATTTGATCTGCAACTACTAAAAAGACCCTTTCTGCTATAGTGGGAGGTGAACATTTCATGTTCTGAAGCTTCCCTGCAAAGTTATGGCACAATGCAGACAATGCGTTTTCTGCCTGAGATAAGGTCGATTCTGGAAGGCCAAACATAAAAATGTTGATAACTTTCGAAAAACACTTCAGACAGCTTAGATTTGATGTGCAACTACTAGAAAGACCCTTTCTGCTATAGTGGGAGGTGAACATTTCATGTTCTGAAGCTTCCCTGCAAAGTTATGGCACAATGTAAAAAACGCGTTTTCAGCTTGAGATGAGGTCGATTCCGGAACGCCAAACATAAAAATGTTGATAACCTTGGAAAAAAACTTCAGACAGCTTAGATTTGATGTGCAACTACTAGAAAGACCCTTTCGGCTATTGTGGGAGGTTAACATTTCATGTCCTGAAGCTTCCCTGCAAAGTTATGGCACAATGCAGACAACTCGTTTTCAGCCTGAGATAAGATCGATTCTGGAATGCCAAACATAAAAATGTTGATAACTTTGGAAAAACACTTCAGACAACTTAGATTTGATGTGCAACTGCTAGAAAGACCCTTTCTGCTATAGTGGGAGGTGAACATTTCATGTTCTGAAGCTTCCCTGCAAAGTTATGGGACAATGCAGAAAACGATTTTTCATCCTGAGATAAGGTCGATTCCGGAACGCCAAACATAAAAACGTTGATAACTTTGGAAAAACACTTCAGACAGCTTAGATTTGATGTGCAACTGCTAGAAAGACCCTTTCTGCTATAGTGGGACGTGAATATTTCATGTTCTGAAGCTTCCCTGAGAAGTTATGGCACAATACAGAAAACGCGTTTTCGGCCAGAGATAAGGTCGATTCAGGAACACCAAACATAAAAATGTTGAAAACCTTCGAAAAACACTTCAGACAGCTTAGATTTGATGTGCAACTACGAGAAAGACCCTTTCTGCTATAGTGGGAGGTGAAAATATCATGTTCTGAAGCTTCCCTGCAAAGTTATGGCACAATGCGTTAAAAGCGTTTTGAGCAAGAGATGAGGTTGACTTCAGAACGCCAAACATAAAAATGTTAACTCAGGAAAAACTCTACAGACAGCTAAGATTTGATGTGCAACTACTAGAAATACCCTTTCTGCTCTAGTGGGAAGTGAAAATTTCATGTTCTGAAGCTTCCCTGCAAAGTTATGGCACAATGAAGAAAACACGTTTTCAGCCAGAGATAAGGTGGGTACCAGAACGCCAAACATAAAAATGTTGATAACTTTGGAAATACACTTCAGACAGCTTAGATTTGATGAGCAACTACTAGAAATACCCTTTCTGCTGTAGTGGGAGGAGAAAATTTCATGTTCTGAAGTCTCCCTGCAAAGTTATGGCACAATGCAGAAAACGCGTTTTCAGCCTGAGATAAGGTGGGTTCCAGAACGCCAAACATAAAAATGTTGATAACTTTGGAAAAACACTTCAGACAGCTTAGATTTGATGTGCAACTACTAGAAAGACCCTTTCTGCTGCAGTGGGAGGTGAAAATTTCATGTCCTGAAGCTTCCCTGCAAAGTTATGCCACAATGCAGGAAACGCGTTTTCAGCCTGAGATAAGGTCGATTCCGGAACGCCAAACATAAGAATGTTGATAACTTTGGAAAAACACTTCAGACAGCTTAGATTTGATGTGCAACTACTAGAAAGACCCTTTCTGCTATAGTGGGATGTTAAAATTTCATGTTCTGAAGCTTCCCTCAAAGTTATGGCAAAATATGTAAAACGTGTTTTCAGGCTGAAATAAGGTGGGTTCCGGAACGCCAAACATAAGAATGTTGATAACTTTGGAAAAACACTTCAGACAACTTAGATTTGATGTGCAACTACTAGAAATACCCTTTCTGCTATAGTGGGAGGAGAAAATATCATGTTCTGAAGCTTCCCTGCAAAGTTATGGCACAATGCGTTAAAAGCGTTTTCAGCCTGAGATGAGGTTGATTTCAGAACGCCAAACATAAAAATGTTAACTCAGGAAAAACTCTACAGACAGCTAAGATTTGATGTGCAACTACTAGAAATACCCTTTCTGCTCTAGTGGGAAGTGAAAATTTCATGTTCTGAAGCTTCCCTGCAAAGTTATGGCACAATGAAGAAAACGCGTTTTCAGCCAGAGATAAGGTGGGTACCAGAACGCCAAACATAAAAATGTTGAAAACTTTGGAAATACACTTCAGACAGCTTAGATTTGATGAGCAACTACTAGAAATACCCTTTCTGCTGTAGTGGGAGGAGAAAATTTCATGTTCTGAAGTCTCCCTGCAAAGTTATGGCACAATGCAGAAAACGCGTTTTCAGCCTGAGATAAGGTGGGTTCCAGAACGCCAAACATAAAAATGTTGATAACTTTGGAAAAACACTTCAGACAGCTTAGATTTGATGTGCAACTACTAGAAAGACCCTTTCTGCTGCAGTGGGAGGTGAAAATTTCATGTCCTGAAGCTTCCCTGCAAAGTTATGCCACAATGCAGGAAACGCGTTTTCAGCCTGAGATAAGGTCGATTCCGGAACGCCAAACATAAGAATGTTGATAACTTTGGAAAAACACTTCAGACAGCTTAGATTTGATGTGCAACTACTAGAAAGACCCTTTCTGCTATAGTGGGATGTTAAAATTTCATGTTCTGAAGCTTCCCTCAAAGTTATGGCAAAATATGTAAAACGTGTTTTCAGGCTGAAATAAGGTGGGTTCCGGAACGCCAAACATAAGAATGTTGATAACTTTGGAAAAACACTTCAGACAACTTAGATTTGATGTGCAACTACTAGAAATACCCTTTCTGCTATAGTGGGAGGAGAAAATTTCATGTTCTGAAGTCTCCCTGCAAAGTTATGGCACAATGCAGAAAACGCGTTTTCAGGCTGAGATAAGGTGGGTTCCAGAACGCCAAACATAAAAATGTTGATAACTTTGGAAAAACACTTCAGACAGCTTAGATTTGCTCTGCAACTACTAGAAAGACCCTTTCTGCTGTAGTGGGAGGTGAAAATTTCATGTTCTGAAGCTTCCCTGCAAAGTTATGGCACAATGCAGAAAACGCGTTTTCAGCCTGAGATAAGGTGGGTTCCGGAACGCCAAACATAAAAATGTTGATAACTTTAGAAAAACACTTCAAGACAGCATAGATTTGATGTGCAACTACTAGAATGACCTTTTCTGCTATAGTGGGAGGTTAAAATTTCATGTTCTGAAGCTTCCCTGCAAAGTTATGGCACAATGCAGAAAACGCGTTTTCAGCCGGAGATAAGGTCGATTCCGAAACGCCAAACATAAAAATGTTGATAACTTTGGAAAAACACTTTCGACAGCTTAGATTTGATGTGCAACTACTAGAAAGACCCTTTCTGCTATAGTGGGAGGTTAAAGTTTCATGTTCTGAAGCTTCCCTGCAAGGTCATGGCACAATGCAGAAAACGCGTTTTCAGCCTGAGATAAGGTCGATTCCGGAACACCAATCATAAAAATGTTGATAACTTTGGAAATACACTTCAGACAGCTTAGATTTGATGTGCAACTACTAGAAAGACCCTTTCTGCTATAGTGGGAGGTGAAAATTTCATGTTCTGAAGCTTCCCTGCAAAGTTATGGCACAATGCAGGAAACGCGTTTTCAGCCTGAGATAAGGTCGATTCAGGAACACCAAACATAAAAATGTTGAAAACTTTCGAAAAACACTTCAGACAGCTTAGATTTGATGTGCAACTACTAGAAAGACCCTTTCTGGTATAGTGGGAGGTGAAAATTTCATGTTCTGAAGCTTCCCTGCAAAGTTATGGGACAATGGAGAAAACGATTTTTCATCCTGAGATAAGGTCGATTCCGGAACGCCAAACATAAAAATGTTGATAACTTTCGAAAAACACTTCAGACAGCTTAGATTTCATGTGCAACTACTAGAAAGACCCTTTCTGCTATAGTGGGACCTGAAAATTTCATGTTCTGAAGCTTCCCTGCAAAGTTATGGCACAATGCAGAAAACGCATTTTCAGCCGGAGATAAGGTCGATTCCGAAACGCCAAACATAAAAATGTTGATAACTTTGGAAAAACACTTTCGACAGCTTAGATTTGATGTGCAACTACTGGAAAGACCCTTTCTGCTATAGTGGGAGGTTAAAGTTTCATGTTCTGAAGCTTCCCTGCAAGGTTATGGCACAATGCAGAAAACGCGTTTTCAGCCTGAGATAAGGTCGATTCCGGAACACTAATCATAAAAATGTTGATAACTTTGGGAAACCACTTCAGACAGCTTAGATTTGATGTGCAACTACTAGAAAGACCCTTTCTGCTATAGTGGGAGGTGAACATTTCATGTTCTGAAGCTTCCCTGCAAAGTTATGGCACAATGCAGACAACGCGTTTTCAGCCTGAGATAAGGTCGATTCTGGAACGCCAAACGTAAAAATGTTGATAACTTTGGAAAAACATTTCAAACAGCTTAGATTTGATGTGCAACTACTAGAAAGACCCTTTCTGCTGTAGTGGGAGGTGAAAATTTCATGTTCTGAAGATTCCTTGCAAAGTTATGGCACAATGCAGGAAACGCGTTTTCAGCCTGAGATAAGGTCGATTCAGGAACACCAAACATAAAAATGTTGAAAACTTTCGAAAAACACTTCAGACGGCTTAGATTTGATGTGCAACTACTAGAAAGACCCTTTCTGCTGTAGTGGGAGGTGAAAATTTCATGTTCTGAAGCTTCCCTGCAAAGTTATGGCACAATGCAGAAAACGCGTTTTCAGCCTGAGATAAGGTGGGTTCCGGAACGCCAAACATAAAAATGTTGAAAACTTTCGAAAAACACTTCAGACAGCTTAGATTTGATGTGCAACTACTAGAAAGACCCTTTCTGGTATAGTGGGAGGTGAAAATTTCATGTTCTGAAGCTTCCCTGCAAAGTTATGGGACAATGGAGAAAACGATTTTTCATCCTGAGATAAGGTCGATTCCGGAACGCCAAACATAAAAATGTTGATAACTTTCGAAAAACACTTCAGACAGCTTAGATTTGCTCTGCAACTACTAGAAAGACCCTTTCTGCTGTAGTGGGAGGTGAAAATTTCATGTTCTGAAGCTTCCCTGCAAAGTTATGGCACAATGCAGAAAACGCGTTTTCAGCCTGAGATAAGGTGGGTTCCGGAACGCCAAACATAAAAATGTTGATAACTTTAGAAAAACACTTCAAGACAGCATAGATTTGATGTGCAACTACTAGAATGACCTTTTCTGCTATAGTGGGAGGTTAAAATTTCATGTTCTGAAGCTTCCCTGCAAAGTTATGGCACAATGCAGAAAACGCGTTTTCAGCCGGAGATAAGGTCGATTCCGAAACGCCAAACATAAAAATGTTGATAACTTTGGAAAAACACTTTCGACAGCTTAGATTTGATGTGCAACTACTAGAAAGACCCTTTCTGCTATAGTGGGAGGTTAAAGTTTCATGTTCTGAAGCTTCCCTGCAAGGTCATGGCACAATGCAGAAAACGCGTTTTCAGCCTGAGATAAGGTCGATTCCGGAACACCAATCATAAAAATGTTGATAACTTTGGAAATACACTTCAGACAGCTTAGATTTGATGTGCAACTACTAGAAAGACCCTTTCTGCTATAGTGGGAGGTGAAAATTTCATGTTCTGAAGCTTCCCTGCAAAGTTATGGCACAATGCAGGAAACGCGTTTTCAGCCTGAGATAAGGTCGATTCAGGAACACCAAACATAAAAATGTTGAAAACTTTCGAAAAACACTTCAGACAGCTTAGATTTGATGTGCAACTACTAGAAAGACCCTTTCTGGTATAGTGGGAGGTGAAAATTTCATGTTCTGAAGCTTCCCTGCAAAGTTATGGGACAATGGAGAAAACGATTTTTCATCCTGAGATAAGGTCGATTCCGGAACGCCAAACATAAAAATGTTGATAACTTTCGAAAAACACTTCAGACAGCTTAGATTTCATGTGCAACTACTAGAAAGACCCTTTCTGCTATAGTGGGACCTGAAAATTTCATGTTCTGAAGCTTCCCTGCAAAGTTATGGCACAATGCAGAAAACGCATTTTCAGCCGGAGATAAGGTCGATTCCGAAACGCCAAACATAAAAATGTTGATAACTTTGGAAAAACACTTTCGACAGCTTAGATTTGATGTGCAACTACTGGAAAGACCCTTTCTGCTATAGTGGGAGGTTAAAGTTTCATGTTCTGAAGCTTCCCTGCAAGGTTATGGCACAATGCAGAAAACGCGTTTTCAGCCTGAGATAAGGTCGATTCCGGAACACTAATCATAAAAATGTTGATAACTTTGGGAAACCACTTCAGACAGCTTAGATTTGATGTGCAACTACTAGAAAGACCCTTTCTGCTATAGTGGGAGGTGAACATTTCATGTTCTGAAGCTTCCCTGCAAAGTTATGGCACAATGCAGACAACGCGTTTTCAGCCTGAGATAAGGTCGATTCTGGAACGCCAAACGTAAAAATGTTGATAACTTTGGAAAAACATTTCAAACAGCTTAGATTTGATGTGCAACTACTAGAAAGACCCTTTCTGCTGTAGTGGGAGGTGAAAATTTCATGTTCTGAAGATTCCTTGCAAAGTTATGGCACAATGCAGGAAACGCGTTTTCAGCCTGAGATAAGGTCGATTCAGGAACACCAAACATAAAAATGTTGAAAACTTTCGAAAAACACTTCAGACGGCTTAGATTTGATGTGCAACTACTAGAAAGACCCTTTCTGCTGTAGTGGGAGGTGAAAATTTCATGTTCTGAAGCTTCCCTGCAAAGTTATGGCACAATGCAGAAAACGCGTTTTCAGCCTGAGATAAGGTGGGTTCCGGAACGCCAAACATAAAAATGTTGATAACTTTAGAAAAACACTTCAAGACAGCATAGATTTGATGTGCAACTACTAGAATGACCTTTTCTGCTATAGTGGGAGGTTAAAATTTCATGTTCTGAAGCTTCCCTGCAAAGTTATGGCACAATGCAGAAAACGCGTTTTCAGCCGGAGATAAGGTCGATTCCGAAACGCCAAACATAAAAATGTTGATAACTTTGGAAAAACACTTTCGACAGCTTAGATTTGATGTGCAACTACTAGAAAGACCCTTTCTGCTATAGTGGGAGGTTAAAGTTTCATGTTCTGAAGCTTCCCTGCAAGGTCATGGCACAATGCAGAAAACGCGTTTTCAGCCTGAGATAAGGTCGATTCCGGAACACCAATCATAAAAATGTTGATAACTTTGGAAATACACTTCAGACAGCTTAGATTTGATGTGCAACTACTAGAAAGACCCTTTCTGCTATAGTGGGAGGTGAAAATTTCATGTTCTGAAGCTTCCCTGCAAAGTTATGGCACAATGCAGGAAACGCGTTTTCAGCCTGAGATAAGGTCGATTCAGGAACACCAAACATAAAAATGTTGAAAACTTTCGAAAAACACTTCAGACAGCTTAGATTTGATGTGCAACTACTAGAAAGACCCTTTCTGGTATAGTGGGAGGTGAAAATTTCATGTTCTGAAGCTTCCCTGCAAAGTTATGGGACAATGGAGAAAACGATTTTTCATCCTGAGATAAGGTCGATTCCGGAACGCCAAACATAAAAATGTTGATAACTTTCGAAAAACACTTCAGACAGCTTAGATTTGATGTGCAACTACTAGAAAGACCCTTTCTGCTATAGTGGGACCTGAAAATTTCATGTTCTGAAGCTTCCCTGCAAAGTTATGGCACAATGCAGAAAACGCATTTTCAGCCGGAGATAAGGTGGGTTCCGGAACGCCAAACATAAAAATGTTGATAACTTTAGAAAAACACTTCAAGACAGCATAGATTTGATGTGCAACTACTAGAATGACCTTTTCTGCTATAGTGGGAGGTTAAAATTTCATGTTCTGAAGCTTCCCTGCAAAGTTATGGCACAATGCAGAAAACGCGTTTTCAGCCGGAGATAAGGTCGATTCCGAAACGCCAAACATAAAAATGTTGATAACTTTGGAAAAACACTTTCGACAGCTTAGATTTGATGTGCAACTACTAGAAAGACCCTTTCTGCTATAGTGGGAGGTTAAAGTTTCATGTTCTGAAGCTTCCCTGCAAGGTCATGGCACAATGCAGAAAACGCGTTTTCAGCCTGAGATAAGGTCGATTCCGGAACACCAATCATAAAAATGTTGATAACTTTGGAAATACACTTCAGACAGCTTAGATTTGATGTGCAACTACTAGAAAGACCCTTTCTGCTATAGTGGGAGGTGAAAATTTCATGTTCTGAAGCTTCCCTGCAAAGTTATGGCACAATGCAGGAAACGCGTTTTCAGCCTGAGATAAGGTCGATTCAGGAACACCAAACATAAAAATGTTGAAAACTTTCGAAAAACACTTCAGACAGCTTAGATTTGATGTGCAACTACTAGAAAGACCCTTTCTGGTATAGTGGGAGGTGAAAATTTCATGTTGTGAAGCTTCCCTGCAAAGTTATGGGACAATGGAGAAAACGATTTTTCATCCTGAGATAAGGTCGATTCCGGAACGCCAAACATAAAAATGTTGATAACTTTCGAAAAACACTTCAGACAGCTTAGATTTGATGTGCAACTACTAGAAAGACCCTTTCTGCTATAGTGGGACCTGAAAATTTCATGTTCTGAAGCTTCCCTGCAAAGTTATGGCACAATGCAGAAAACGCATTTTCAGCCGGAGATAAGGTCGATTCCGAAACGCCAAACATAAAAATGTTGATAACTTTGGAAAAACACTTTCGACAGCTTAGATTTGATGTGCAACTACTGGAAAGACCCTTTCTGCTATAGTGGGAGGTTAAAGTTTCATGTTCTGAAGCTTCCCTGCAAGGTTATGGCACAATGCAGAAAACGCGTTTTCAGCCTGAGATAAGGTCGATTCCGGAACACTAATCATAAAAATGTTGATAACTTTGGGAAACCACTTCAGACAGCTTAGATTTGATGTGCAACTACTAGAAAGACCCTTTCTGCTATAGTGGGAGGTGAACATTTCATGTTCTGAAGCTTCCCTGCAAAGTTATGGCACAATGCAGACAACGCGTTTTCAGCCTGAGATAAGGTCGATTCTGGAACGCCAAACGTAAAAATGTTGATAACTTTGGAAAAACATTTCAAACAGCTTAGATTTGATGTGCAACTACTAGAAAGACCCTTTCTGCTGTCGTGGGAGGTGAAAATTTCATGTTCTGAAGATTCCTTGCAAAGTTATGGCACAATGCAGGAAACGCGTTTTCAGCCTGAGATAAGGTCGATTCAGGAACACCAAACATAAAAATGTTGTAAACTTTCGAAAAACACTTCAGACGGCTTAGATTTGATGTGCAACTACTAGAAAGACCCTTTCTGGTATAGTGGGAGGTGAAAATTTCATGTTCTGAAGCTTCCCTGCAAAGTTATGGGACAATGCAGAAAACGATTTTTCATCCTGAGATAAGGTCGATTCCGGAACGCCAAACATAAAAATGTTGATAACTTTCGAAAAACACTTCAGACAGCTTAGATTTCATGTGCAACTACTAGAAAGACCCTTTCTGCTTTAGTGGGACCTGAAAATTTCATGTTCTGAAGCTTCCCTGCAAAGTTATGGCACAATGCCGAAAACGCGTTTTCAGCCTGAGATAAGGTGGGTTCCGGAACGCCAAACGTAAAAATGTTGATAACTTTGGAAAAACATTTCAGACAGCTTAGATTTGATCTGCAACTACGAGAAAGACCCTTTCTGCTATAGTGGGAGCTTAAAATTTCATGTTCGGAAGCTTCCATGCAAAGTTATGGCACAATGTAGACAACGCGTTTTCAGCCTGAGATAAGGTCGAATCTGGAACGCCAAACATAAAAATGGTGATAACTTTCGAAAGACACTTCAGACAGCTTAGATTTGATGTGCAACTACTAGGAAGACCCTTTCTGCTATAGTGGGAGGTGAACATTTCATGTTCTGAAGCTTCCCTGCAAATTTATGGCACAATGCAGAAAACGCGTTTTCAGCTTGAGATAAGGTGGGTTCCGGAACGCCAAACATAAAAATGTTGATAACTTTGGAAAAACACTTCAGACAGCTTAGATTTGATGTGCAACTACTACAAAGACCCTTTCTGCTATAGTGGCAGGTGAAAATCTCATGTTCTGAAGCTTCCCTGTAAAGTTATGGCACAATGCGAAAAACGTATTTTCCGCCTAAGATAAGGTCGATTCCGGAACACCAAACATAAAAATGTTGATAACTTTGGAAAAACACTTCAGACAGCTTAGATTTGATGTGCAACGACTAGAAAGACCTTTTCTGCTATAGTGGGAGTTAAAAATGTCATGTTCTGAAGCTTGCCTGCTACGTTATGGCACAATGCAGAAAACGCGTTTTGAGCCTGAGATAAGGTGGGTTCCGGAACGCCAAACATAAAATTGTTTATAACTTTGGAAAAACACTTCAGACAGCTTAAATTTGATGTGCAACTACTAGAAAGACAATTTCTGCTATAGTGGGAGGTTAAAATTTCATGTACTGAAGCGTCCCTGCAAAGTTATGGCACAATACAGAAAACGCGTTTTTAGCTTGGTATAAGGTCGATTCTGGAACGCAAATCATAAAAATGTTGATAACTTTCGAAACACACTTCAGACAGCTTAGATTTGATGTGCAACTACTAGAAAGACCCTTTCTATTATAGTGCGAGGTGAAAATTTCATGTTCTGAAACTTCCCTGCAAAGTTATGGCAGAATGGAGGAAACGCAGGCGTTTTCAGGATGAGAAAAGGTGTGTTCCGGAACGCAAACAAACATAAAAATGTTGATAACATTGGAAAAACACTTCAGACAGCTTAGATTTGATGTGTAACTGCTAGAAAGACCCTTTCTGCTATAGTGGGATGTGCAAATTTAATGTTCTGAAGCTTACCTGCAAAGTTATGCCACAAAGCAGAAAACGTGTTTTCAGCTTGAGATAAGGTCGATTCTGGAACGCTGTTGTATATACTGGAAAATCGAAAATATTATAATCAAAACTTGCTCAGTGATATTTGAAATTGTTTGTCATTTTTATTATTGATTTTGATGTTTGAACTATAGTGACCTTACATGTCTTTGAACGTGAACTTGAAGTCATGAACAAGTGTGTGCTTTGAACTTAGATTGAACTTGTAAACAGGATGTGCTGACGTGTGCTGACGTGTGCTGACGCAGAAGAAACAGGATGTATTGACCGGATGTGGTGAACCGCTAGGCACTGCTGACGCAAATGAAACTGGATGTGATTAACCGCCGGAACACGCGATCCATTTACGGGCATGTCATCTAAACCAGCTGTGTTGCTATAAAAACGCTCGGAAATGTGACACAGAGGTCCCTTTTTGATTTTTGGCTTCATCCGTTTGCAGTAAGGTCTTGTATCTTAACTTATGACGGTGCTCTTGCTATTGCTCTCAGACTATTTGATTTAATTAATTTTTATCGTTCTCTTATTATTTTTTGAGTTATTTCTTTTTATTGTATGTATTTTGATTATATGATTTTCGAAGTATATGTATTAATACCAGCGTCTCGCGGTACTTTTGATATTATTGGGTATCAGCGTCTGGCAATACCCTTGAGTTTATGGAGTTTATTGTTCATTATTGATTTTATTGTTTTTATTATTCTTTTATCAATTTTTTGAAGAAATACTTTTGTAACAAAAACATAATAAAATTGAGTACGAATTAAGTACTGAAAAGGCACAACGGCGTTGATCCCTGACTACTTAAGAATCAACTGGCTCCTACCTACTACCATCAATTGGGTTATAGGTGAGTTATTGTTTGATTACCTCCTGTTGCACATTTAATGAGTGTCTCACATGGTAGCATTATTCCATCCTGAATTATTGTGTCAATGATTAGGTGGTAGTTTTAGGCATATATGGGGAAAATGTTATTTGAAAGGAATGGATTGAGGATCTAATCATGAGTCCCTAAACGAAGTTAAGTAAAGAGACTACGGTAAGAGGTGTAGCATTGTAAGGTCAGGAACCTGTTTTTTAACAGGTCGGGCTAATTAAATAACCCGCTCAGTGAAGCGCCGACACTAGTCACTAATATAATGAGGTGAGGTTGATACCCTTATTATAGTCTTAGAACCGTGTCCGCAACAAGAGGCTGACTGAGTTGACCACCGAGGGGCCCTTTACCAGAGAGGCAAAGGGAGGTAGTGTGCTCGGAACTAGGGACGGATTATGTTATAGCCAATCGCCTTGTACACAAAACCTTGAAAACCTAAACCCGACGACATGGCGCCCGAACAGGGACATGATTGAAAAACGTACAATCTATTTGTGAGTAACTGGACCATAGATTAAAACTCTGATGGGAAAAGTTCGGTAGTAAATAGATGGATCCTACTATCTTTAAGTCTTGAATCAATGATATAGATTCAGGCTCTATCACTCGACAACATACGATTTTGTTGATTCTACAACTTACCAAGGAACTGTCCCTTGGGACTGATCACCCTAAGCAGGATAGTCATTGTATTCAGGTAATTGTAGTACAACTATATAATATAGCTGGAATACAGAAGTACAGCAAAAAGTCCTGTGAGGCCTTATAACGGGCACCCCATAGGAAGGAGTCCGCTAAGGACAACTGGGGAACTGCAGCAGGAAGCAGCGGCATAGTTCGGGAAACTGTTCATAGCCGGTAAAGTGAATTCCTTAAAAATAATTTAACTGAGATTGTAAAATGGAAATGAGCAAAGAGGTTGTGCCTGAAAGTGGTGGAGCTCTTACGAGAAGAGCTTCCATAGCCGAATCTGAGGTTGTGACTGCTCCCCCTGATATGTGGGTAATCGGGTCCTTTCTGATAATCGATACGCCATTAGAAAATCAGGAATTATGGGATATCCTGCCCTTCGGTTCGTATACACTTCTGAACCCACGAAGGTGTCCGAGACCTACCGATAGTGCGGGTGTAGCTTGATGGGTAAAAGAAGTTTTTAATAAAAAAGTAAAGGAGTTTGATCAAAAGCACCCTGAGGACTGGGCCCCAGGTGAGGCGCTTCCTTTGCACACAGGGGAGCTGAAATTACAAACGATATCAATGGCCCATTACTTGCCCTACGATGTCAAGAACCCCGAGGGCTCCTTTAAGAGGCTTTCGAGAACTTATTATAACTCCCTGGCCCATGCTAAAACGTGGGCTGTCATAGTTCCCGTCTTTGGGACCGGAGTGTTTAATTTCCCTCTCGAAAAGGCAGTGGAAATTTGTCTCGATCATACTCAAGACTGGGTAAAACGTGACTCTGAACTTGACCGAATGGTGGTCCTCTTGGCCCCCGAGGCTGGGCTACGGCAGGAAATTATCCAACAACTGAGAGAGCGGATCGAGGTGAATCCAGTGAAAATTCAGGAATATGCAGCGTCTCGCGGTTGTCCGCTTGACGCGACCTTGGTTGCTGGTCTAATGAGGAGGCCCGTAGTGAGCAAGTTATATAAGGAGTCTATCCATGACCATGCCACAGGGAATATTACTGAAAGTTTTGTGATTCAATACCAGCGCTACCCTAGCCCTGCTAAGCCGGGGGTTTATCCCCGTGGTGAACTCCAAGAAGCTCAAACGATGTACAAAGCAACTGGTCCGTTACCACTGACAAATAAGGGACCATTGGACACTGCGTTACAAGGGATAGCCAATCTTCCGACTGCGCCACCCGCCAATGAAGCTGACACAGCTCTTAGGGACCATGGCTATGCTACGCCAGCGAGGGTCCGCTTTTCTGAGCTGTCAGAAAATGACCCCGATGAAGGAGAATCCCTGAGCCTGAGTGAAACCGACAAAGAAGTCATTACAAGGAGTCTGGAGAAAATGGCAGAGCTACTTAGTGCGATAACGCAACAAATAGAAAGTCAACAGGATCAGCTCAACAGGAGTTTGAGTCAGGGAGGATTAGAATGCATTTCAGGTTCCCAGGAAAATCGCCCGCAACCTATACAACCACTCAATCCTTCTAATGGCTCAATAGGGGCCTCGGATCTCAACGCCTCAGAAAACCCTGATGTCAGAGACCTAGGGTCGAGTGAGCCAACCTTGGGTGATGTCCCAGTCATTAGAATGGATAATGGATCCATGTTTGTTATCTTACACACTTCAACGGCCAAATACAAGCCAACTGGGGACAATGTAGTGATCCCCATAAGAAAGTGGAATGGACTGGATGAAGTCAGGCCATTCACTCCGTGAAAAAAGAAAATTGGTAAAAAGGACTTCGATCACCGTGTCTCACTTTTGAGTGAAGAGGTTCGTAACCGAAATTACCGAGCCCTAGAGCACGTCCATCAATTGGATTTCACTGAGTGCGAAGATTCCCCCGTAGCCACCGTCTGTTTGACGCCACTGGTGCATTCGCGTTCAGTAGAAGGTCAGATACACGCTGGAGCCAGTAAAATTGCTCGGCTTGAGTTGTCTAAGGTGATCCTTGACCTTAATCCCCCTGAATCATTGGGGGTCCTCACAAATACGCAGCTACCACGATGGGTGACGGCCACCTATGCGACGCTGACCTCATTAGGGTACTTTGAAACAGTTACGTGTCTGATTGGGAACCGACAACTAGCAAAGACACTATATGATACAGAGTTACTTTTAAAACAGGATACATTTATAAAGTATCTGGAAAATTCTCCTCAGCTGCAACGTGGCCTAGAGGATGAGGAGCACAGAGAGGCAGAGGAGCCTCGGGTCCCCTTCCGACCCTCCTCTGCGTCTACACCACGTCCCTCAACCCCCCTACCTAGATCCCCGGGGGTCGAACGATCACCCTTACCCCCATTGACCGCCAACCCACCCGAATGGTACAAGCAAAAAATTCTAGAGGGCGAAAGATAACGTGGGGAGAGTATGATGCCACCAAATGGCCGTGCGACCCCGATGAGGACGGATTAAGAGAACGCCCTATGGCTCATGCTTATGATCCAGTTGTACACCAGCAACCTCCAGAGCCAGGTTGGAACAAAGAAATAATCATCCCCCAATGGTTTCCTCATGATAGGAAAGAAATGGCCCGGAGAATGCCATCTCCCTCATCTGAGGAAATAGGTGGATGGCAAGTGGAGTGTCAAAATCCTTTAAACAAGCATATGTTGCACGAGGATATGATGGTCTCCATGCCCCTCTGATTCCGACGATCAGAGTAGCGATGATTCTGGCAGTGATAGTGACCCGCCACTGGGTCCGCAGCCAGACCCCCCAACACCCTCAAGACAGGGTGGACGGATAGCCTCCACAGGAGGGATGGGACGACAGCGTACCCAGCTGGCAGTCTCATTCCTTGCAGGGGGCCCCCCATCGGAGCCCAGACAAGACACTGATGTTAGAGTGTCAAATAAAATTACTGTAGCAGACCTGTGCAAGGCACTCCCGAAAAGGAAAGATAAGGAATCCAACTGCGAGTATGTTAGAAGATTGAATAAGGAATTGTCTCCATCTCAAATGGCTGACCCAGTTATTAGTAAATATGTCTCCAAAGGGAATGGATTAGATTTAGTCCAAGGGCAGACATTGATGGATTTGCTAACCTCCGATATGGCTACTCTATTTACTAGCCAAGTAGAGGCAACCATTCGAGATCTGGTTGATAAAGTGAATAAAGGAGAGATGTCTCTTCTGCAAGCTTATTCCATACTGGCAGATGAGGGGGCTGATGAGTCGCAGGTCCGAATGGTGGTCCTCTTGGCCCCCGAGGCTAGGCTACGGCAGGAAATTATCCAACAACTGAGAGAGCGGATCGAGGTGAATCCAGTGAAAATTCAGGAATATGCAGCGTCTCGCGGTTGTCCGCTTGACGCGACCTTGGTTGCTGGTCTAATGAGGAGGCCCGTAGTGAGCAAGTTATATAAGGAGTCTATCCATGACCATGCCATAGGGAATATTACTGAAAGTTTCGTGAGTCAATACCAGCGCTACCCTAGCCCTGCTAAGCCGGGGGTTTATCCCCGTGGTGAACTCCAAGAAGCTCAAACGATGTACCAAGCAACTGATCCGTTACCCCTGACAAATAAGGGACCATTGGACACTGCGTTACAAGGGATAGCCAATGGCAAGGAGTGTCAAAATCCTTTAAACAAGCATATCTTGCACGAGGATATGATGCCCACCGCGATTCCTTAACGGATATTTACTCCCATATGTCCAGGGCCACTTGCTTGCCGACAGACTCCTGGGAGAGACGGTCTCCATGCCCCTCTGATTCCGACGATCAGAGTAGCGATGATTCTGGCAGTGATAGTGACCCGCCACTGGGTCCGCAGCCAGACCCCCCAACACCCTCAAGACAGGGTGGCAGGATAGCCTCCACAGGAGGGATGGGACGACAGCGTACCCAGCTGGCAGTCTCATTCCTTGCAGGGGGCCCCCCATCGGAGCCCAGACAAGACACTGATGTTAGAGTGTCAAATAAAATTACCGTAGCAGACCTGTGCAAGGCACTCCCGAAAAGGAAAGATAAGGAATCCAACTGCGAGTATGTTAGAAGATTGAATAAGGAATTGTCTCCATCTCAAATGGCTGACCCAGTTATTAGTAAATATGTCTCCAAAGGGAATGGATTAGATTTAGTCCAAGGGCAGACATTGATGGATTTGCTAACCTCCGATATGGCTACTCTATTTACTAGCCAAGTAGAGGCAACCATTCGAGATCTGGTTGATAAAGTAAATAAAGGAGAGATGTCTCTTCTGCAAGCTTATTCCATACTGGCAGATGAGGGGGCTGATGAGTCGCAGGTCAAGAATTTTCTCATACAGATTAACTGCCCTGAACAAGCAAAATTGGTTCTGGAGTTCCTCCAAGCAAAGGGACTGGATGCAAAAACTGAGGTTATCTCCCGTCACAGCTCTCTTATGGCTGTGAGAAGAGCCCTCAGAAAAGAAAAAGAGAGACCGGATGTATCCGAGGCTCGACAGTCAAAAAACGAGGAGAGGGGGAAGTCTCTTCCCCCTTCTGGAAAAGTGACAGCAAACCCCCAACACGGCCCGGCTCGCACTCGATCTACCTTTCCACCGAAGAAGGATCGAAATCAGCAAGACATCAGACCCAATGGACAGGGTGGGGCCAAGCGCCCTCCATTCAACAAGAACGTGAATGGCTCAGGCACGAATGGCCCCAGACAGCCTCGTTGGAGGCAGGATCGTGCCGACAATCGACCCCAAGCAAAGGGGCAGGATCGTCCCCATCCGAAACCAGTGTCCGACGAAGACTGGAAAGCGATGACCCAGGAGCAGAAGGAAGCGGTAATACTTGCAGCGGCTCGACGAAACCAGGATCTGGGAAGAGATTTGACCGCAGCCCAGAGGAAAGTGTTGGAAAAACTCGAACCCAAAACCCAACAATGAGGCCCTATAAAGTGCAGATTTGGGCTAAAGATCATAAAAGAGATTGCTACTATGACACTGGATCGGACATATCCATATTACCAAAGGAATGGTTGATGAAGAACTCGATCAGAAGACACTCGTAAAATTGGCTAATGGAGACGTCGTTATGATGGCCCTAGGCAGATTTAATGGAAAAACTGTGGCGATAGGGCCTAACCCTTTATTATCTCCAAATGACTCAGAATGGATTATTGATGCCCCTTCTTCAAATTGGATGAGAGAAGTTAATAGGATTACGGCCATAGAAAAATTAGTATGTGCCTCTCACATTAACGACAGGGCACGCCTAAAAAGGATCCTTTATCCGGCCGAAGTGGCCGGACTTAAAAATGATGTAGGATTAATGAAAACAGAACCATACGTTATTAGGGGTGGCCTCCCAGGCAAACAAAAGCAGTACCCATTAGGGAAATACGAGGATCAATTGCTGGCAGTGTTTAAAGAATTGGAACAATTAGGGGTCATCGAAAAAATTAATGAACCACCCTGCTTAATGCCAGTACAAGCAGTACCAAAAAAGGATGGTACCGTTAGGCCTGTCCATAACCTAAAAATGTTAAATGACGTGACAGTGAAAGACACTAGATAAATCATCAATCCCCGACAGACCATGTTAAAAATACGCCCGGGAGAATATAACTCCAGTATTGACCAAGCGAATGGATTTTGGTCAGTCCCACTGGCCGAGGAGAGCAGGCCGAAAACCTGTTTTATGATAAAAGGACAAGGCTACATGTGGACCAGGCTGCCCCAAGGATTTGTGAATTCCCCAAACGCATTTCAGGAAAGAATGGAGAAACTGTTGCATGACTTGCCAGTCACGTGTTATATAGACGATATATTCATCTCCACGGAGACAGAAGAAGAACACCTCGAACTGTTGGAGGAGGTAATCCGGAGACTGAAAGACCATGGAATGAAGATTGGCATTGCTAAATGTGAGATAGGAGTACCACAAGTCAAATATCTGGGTGTCTTAGTTACAAAGCATGCGATAACTTCCACTGACGATTACCTCCAAAATCTGCACCCTACTACGCTTAAAGAGCTTAAGAAATGTTTAGGAAAATTGGGGTGGCTACGAAGTATGATTCCTTATTATTCCACCTTAGCGAGACCTGTCGAGATTATTAAAAATAAGGTCAGGACATTTGACAAACGATCCCTAAAGTTAATAGAACACAATAGAATGCTAACGCCAGAAGAAATTGAAACCTGGAACTGCCTTATCCAACAAATTCTCACGGATGGGGTGAAACTCGGTCCGTACCGAGATGGACAAAATATCTCTGTGATAGTTAGAAGAAAAGGAAAATGCAGGATGCGCGGCAGTCTACGAGGAAAGCAATGACACACCCATTTGTTACGTATCCATCAGATATTCACCCACTGAAAGTCGATTTGCCCCAGCAGAGAGGGAACTCAGGTTGTTATGGAAAGTTTACACGGAACTGGCTTCCAACTTAGGCCAGGTTTATGTAAAATGTACAGTAAAGAATGACCTCACTAAAGAAATGGTGAAGGATACGGTGCAATTTGCTAAAGCTTATGCCTCTAGATGGGGAAAGTGGAAGCAGATGCTCTTGGATCCAAATTGGTCATTTGTAATGTCTAAGTCTAAACAGCAGCCTAAAATCCCTGCTATGTCTCAACCAGATTATACAGGGATATACACCCTCTTTACTGATGGTAGTAAAACAGCACAAGATCCCGAGGGATATTGGGGATTTGTGCTATACAAACGAGATAAACCCCTGTATAAAGAGAAAGGAAGAATGGGCAAAACAGCACAGGAGGCCGAGTTACAGGAAGTTGTCAGCGGACTGCAATATGTGAAAAAGAAGGGAATAAAATCCTGACGAATTGTGACTGACAGTTGGTATGTGTCGGAAGGGCTGAAAGATAACTTTAAATACTGGCAGCAGCGAGACTTCCAGAAATACAAAGGTAAAGAGTTGGAACATCGTGACTTATGGATAGTGGTGAACCAACTGCTACAACACATAAAACTTTGGGTGACCCATGTCAATAATCACACGGGAATCCAGGATTTTGATCACATGGGAAATGATGTGGTCGACAAACTAGTGCAGACTAGAGCAGTTGCAGTAGGCACTTTGATTTTTCCTGATAAATGGAAGAATGACCAAGGGAAGCTTGTCATCCCACAGGAAGAATAGCTGGATTATGTCCGGCATATTCATCGTGCTTTGCTACATGTCGGAAACGAGAGAACGCGGAGATGATAACGGGATTGAGGCCGGCCCTCTCAAAGAAACAATATCACTGGTTAGACATAACTGCGAGATATGCATGGAGAAAGGATTGTTACCTGCTATTGCTTATCAAGAAGGTAAAATTGCTGAAGAATTCCCAGGCATTTCCGCGTCTATGGATGTAGGAGTCCTGGGGAGTCACTTCGGTCAATATAAAAAATTCCTGGTAAAGCTGATAATGGGGGAGGACACACACGAGTTTACCCCATTAAGAAAGAAACCACAAGGACAGCAAAAGAGTGTGTAACGTCATTCATTCAGGGGAATCCAGTCAAAACCCTCAGATCGGATAATGCCGCCATGTTTACTTCGAAGCACTTTCGTTCATGGTTGGAACAGGTGGGGATACGACATGTCTTATCCATCCCGCACCAATCCAACACAAACGGAGTCACGGAACATGCAGTGCGTGCGACAAAATCGCAAATACTATTATATAAGCACAGATGGCACTTACCTGAAAACCTCTTTGCCATTAACCGACAGCTCAGTCTACCTAATTTACAGGGTTCTACCCCTGCCCACTCTCACGAGCGCTCTGTATCGTTACAGGTGGGCAGTGAGGTGTGGATACTCGCCACTGGAAAATCTACCACAATAGTGAAAGTCGAAGGGAACGTACTTACGGGAAAAGATGGCCACAGGTACCACCCCAAGCAACTTAGACTTAAGTGTAAAACTCAGGATGGAAGCTGACCGAGACCATGTGCCAGGATGGGTTCAGGGGGTAGGGGATGACTATGTTAAGATGCTCTCCGATCGAGTCTTCCCAAATAATGGCCTCCTTGTTATGACCTGGGATGGTATTAATCATTCCTGGAAAAAAGGGATTGTTATGCCTTATACTCACCCCACCACCAGTGTTAGATGGTCTAATTATGAACCTGGTGATTGTGTCCTTTGTGCTGCGCCCGTTTTCGTCCTCATTTGGTCTGGAGATGCAAAGTACAAGCATGAGCACCGTCCTAAGCGAATAGAGGTAGGAGCTGAACATCTGATGTGCGGGATCGAATTAATGGGGTCTGCCCCCTTCACGTTCTGCAAATGCTGCTGGGAATCGTGGGGATGTCGATATCAAATATTACGCAAAGACACCCATTGCAGGCCATGCACCTGTGGCCAACGTGACGGGGTTTGGAATGTGTGCGATACAGGCACCCCCTGGCAGATAAACCCAGCACAGTTCTTGGCACGACGGTATCGTTTGCACTCAGACGATCACCTTCCACAGCCACCGATTGCTTTACGGGCCAGTATCATAGATTCTTGGAACTGCCCTATTCTGATATACCAGACTATGATGTCTATTGGCGATGAGAAACTCTCATCTAAGCAGGAAAGGAAACTCTCAGTTATCCCCAGGGATACCACCATGAAGTGGGAAGACTTTTCGCCCATGGAGATGGGAGGATGGCTTACATCTGTCTGGAGATGGAAGCCTATCCTTGCAAGGCTATAGCCAGAGAGATTGGGAATCCACCTCCATGGGAAGGTGGTGGACCGAGCAAATATGGCCCCAAGATAGGGTGGCTAAGGGAAAAATATTCTACCCTGACGTGTACAACTATCCCCATTTAACCAACAATAAGAGGATTTTTACAACTTCTGGAACCTTGCCCAGACATGCTAAAGAGACACAGGAAGCCAGGGTCTCAACTATTAAACGTAACCTTATTCTTGTCACTGAATGCGGCCCACGAGTAGTGTCCGGGGCAGCCCGTGTCCTTATCACGCTCACTGGCTTCACATGGTACCCGTTGGGGGTCTTCATAGAAGTTGACACAAAGGACTTGATGATACTGACCAATGTCTCGATCCCGGTTAGACCTGTAACAAGGACAAAGGTGACTGGATGGAGGTCAGCTTGGCTGAAGAGGAAATCTAAGCTCAGCCGTACTGGATTTACTGAAGCTGTCCTGGATCAGGAAATGCCAGGCAGCACATTTTTCCAGCAGCACCTGGGGCCACGCCTAGGAAGTGTGATTGGTCCAGAGGGGGAGAGGAATAATCCCAAAAACATCCCGGCTATTATGAACCAATCAGGAGAGATCAAAAAGACAGGGTCGCAAGAACTAATGCCACCACCTTCTTCTCACCCACAGGATCTCGATAGTCCTGGGTCAGAAGACGAGGAGGTGCCTAAAGTACGCGATAAAGGCAAGCGACCAGCTAATGGTAAGCAATCGCGAATAGCCCTCCTTCTCAAAAGAAGAAAGGGAAAGAAGGAATAATGAATTTATGGAATAAATTCTGGTATTGGAAAGCTAGGTGCTGGTGGCAATTTAAGGCGAGACAACAATTGGCATATAAAGATCAGGCCAAAGATATACAGCACCAGACGCCAGCTACAATTTATAGGAAACAAATGAAACGTGACAAAATGACCAAGAAAAGATGTCTCCCTTGAGTCTCTTTATAATTGGAATGCTGCTCTTCATATTAAGATTAGTAATAGCCTCATGGTCAAATATAGTCTATGAATATAAGACCCATACCAGCAGTGTCACCCGACGTTGGAAATCAAAAACAGTACACAGTAAAAACTGCACCGTTTTGACCCCGAATACTAGAGAGATATCTTTGCCAATTGCAACAGATATAAATGGCACTCAATTTGATCAAGCCCTATGGATAAAACAAGCAATTGTTTATCTAAATATCCATGGAGCTATAAGTGGCACTTGTGAGTATGAGAAACCAAAAGTTGATAGTCAGGAAGTGAAGAGTCAGGTGACCACCAAGACACTCAAACGAAGACGTCGCCGAAGCGCGGAAAACCCCGTGAACAAAACTGCCGCAACTGCCACTTGGACAGCTACTACCATGTCAATCACCCCCAGTCCGATTAATCAACAAGGAACTATTGACGTGTCCCAAAACCAAATGGTCAGTAGCATGGTCGTTTCCGAACCCGGAAATAATACCACAACAGAAATGAATACTCAGGTCACCTTATCTATTAGAGAAAATGAAGGGAATCTAGGTACAGCAATAACTGAAAAGACGACAGTCATGGCCACATCTCCTATTGATTCCATAACCATGCATACCCCAACTATGACCCCTGATCAAATGGAGACTAGCATAATCCCAACAACTGATGGCAAAATAGTCGACATAGATACGACGGCCACAATGTTCACATCAGGCCCTACCGAGATCAAGAATAACAGCTCAGAGCCCGCAGATTCCCATAAGGAAGGCATGGGAGAATGTGATATCCCATTTAAGAGTGTTAATGTGTCAAATTGTGATGAAGGACTCATGAGCTGGCAGCGTATGAGAGGCTGTGTGAATATAAGGCCCAGTGTAAACGGAAGAATCAAACTCAATATGAATACGACACCTGGGAAGATATAATAACTCGTTATGGACATGCATCCAAGGAATTTGTAACAGTAAAAGTAAAGTTAATAAATCATGAAGAGATGAGACTTTCCGGATTGTCCATCGGTCTTAGCTCTGTTAAAACCTGTTATTATAAAGTTTTTGCCCAACAAACGAGACAGGGCTGGACGATGGGAGAAGATAGATACTATCAGATGAAAACATGTCAGACAATCAATAGCACCCATGTGTGGAATGCCCCACTTTTCAAAAGGGTAGAACAAGCTAGCTTTAATAATAAAACATGGGAACAAGAACTGTGGACAACCATAGAAGCTTATGGAAATGAAGAATGGGACAAAAGTAATCAAATAGGACAACTCCTGCTAGATATAGTCCCCCTACCTTTTTCGGCTAACTCTGACCCTGAAGTGTTAAACACTGATTCGACTGACCCTGCTCCTAGAAGAATTGGAAGAGGGCTGGAGTACACACGTTCTTGGGAAATGTTCCAAAAGGTAGAGACAAAAACCATGCTGTTATTATCGGAACCTATTCATACCACTGTAGCAGCAGCGAATCAAGCTAAACATGAAGGAGAGAAGGAACAACAAGTTAAGTTTTTTCTCTCCACACCAGAAGAAAAACAATTTAACAATTCTCTTTATTTGATGACAAATGGTTATACACCATGGTTGGACGGCAAGTCTCCCCCGGACACTCATTTCAGGGAAGAGGAGGTTTCTCCCAGGTGTCAACCAGAGAAAGATTGCACAAACAAAGGGCCTAAGAATGATGAGTATGACACTAGCCCACGAGACTCTGGCTTACGTAATGTTTATTGGAAGTGGCATCTGTTGACCACTATGAGTGAACAAAATAGGGGCAAGATTAATGGATCGGGAAGAGAGTACATTGCAGATCAGCATCCGGGTAGTAATTTCTGGAAACTTTGGCTCAAATACCCTGTGGTGCAAAGAAGAGTTATGTGGTACAAATTAGGGGCATTGCAAGAAGATGGTATATTATGCCATAATAAACAGTTTGACGGTAAAGGAATGGAAGAAGGAAATGATTGTCACAAAGAACCATGCGAGTGCCGAAGGGATCAAATAGGCCTCGCAATCCCTATGATGACGCAGCAGCCTTGGAGAAACTGGGTCAGAAATAATCAGTCAATCTGGTGGGCTGAGGCTAAGGAATGTTTGTCTCAAAAGCTTGGAATAAACATTACCCATGTTAAATATGCATATCAGCTCATTAATGAGAAGCCTAACAATACAGAAAATAAGATATTTTATCCAATGAGAGGAAAAGACTGGGCAGAAGCAATGGAGAATTTTACAACGGACTTACGAGTTAATCTATGCTGCCCAAGTAGCCAATCAATAGGTCAACAACCGAATAGTCATGAACACACTATTTCTCCCACATGTCTGAACAATAAGGCTAAAGATGATCCGACGGTCTTCTTTATGGCATGGGAATGGTCACAGTTAGCTGGTCTCATTTTGGGGCAAGGATTAGGATGGAATTCGTTTGACACGGAAAGTTTAGAAATGCTGATATGGCCACACCTAGTATCATATGAAGAACTACGAACCCCTAGTGATGAAGGAAAAAATATCACTGTGATACACAGGTTCCTTGCAAGCCCAGGATTGCCGAATTCAGTAAATCCACTCAACACTCTGAGGGGAAAGGTTAAAAACTATGAAGTAAAAGTTCGGACTGAGCAAGAAGTATGGGGATATGATTCAGTATACCAGGAGAATATCACTGAATGGAATAAACCATCTACGGAGGGACTCCAAAATGATGACCAAAAGACGTGGTACACCGCTCTTAAAGAAGCAACATTATTGTTTAACCCGAGCCAATTATTGGGAGACATTACTCAGATAAAAGGAGGTAAAAGAACCGCGGGAATGGCCCTCCAGGATCAATTAACTAATTATCAAAAGTTCTTAAGAAGGAAAGAAGTCTCCTGGAACGCTTCCAATGGGGAAGTGTCTATTCGAGCCTGGCCTCATTGCGCAATGAAACCATTCCTAGTAGAAGCCTCATCAAAAGATAGAGGTCAGAAAAAGGGAAAGGTTGCAGATATCTCTACAAGGTACACAGCGACGTTTCTGTTGCCCTATCATCTGCAAACAGTCAAACAATCTTTTAAACAACACTCGGAATGGCGCCACGTAAGAACAATTCAGTCATCATTCCCGTTTGTCCATACTACTCTGATGACTACGGAAAGATTTCTGATAGCAGGGCTAGACCTCTTTGAGGTCAATAATACAAAACAAACAAAGAGTCAGGAGATTGATAAAACTCAATTTAAGAACACTTGGTTCCCCGTTATAAGTAGCGTTCAATATCCACAGCTCAGATGGCAACCCCAAAACCCCGAGCATTTTAGTTTAAACGTGACAGGATATCAAGGGTGTTTTCGCACACCAAACTAAAACCTGAATCAGATTATAATCACGACTCTAATCCATGTTACCCGCATCAGTGGGGTTATATCCCGTGTAATACATCTGGATGTTTTAATCGGTCCCAAGTAGCCTAGCAACTAAAAAGAGAACATGAGTCCTATTTTACTACTAAGTGGGGAACACATGGCATATTGTTGAAAAATAGGGAGAAAATGTGTGGACGGCTTGGGATACATGTAGCCATACCACACGGGCGAAAGTAGCAGCTCCGATTGGGCTTTTGGAAAGTATAAATCCAGGGTTCCTCATGTATAATCGATACGAAACATATCGAGACCAATTATGTGATAAGGACAATGTGGATGCAAATTCACAGACACATGTTTTTGAACTGAATGAAAGAATCCTCTCAAAGATGAAATACAGTAATTCATCCCCCTGGTATATTCCAAAAGGGGAGAGAAGCTGTGTCTATGAGGAATATAGTGCCCCTAAGATTAATATAACCAGGGACCCATATGCCTGTGAAAAATTAAACGATTATTGGCATGTTGTACGTGACTTTCAGAAGAAAGTACCGACGGCAGGATGGTTGGGATTTTTGGGAATAATGACAGAAGTTATGATGTATGGAATAGGACAGGGAGTCGTAGATACAGCAGCAGCTGTGTGGGAAATTATCAGATTAATATGGTGGTACCTAAAATGGATACTAATTGTATTGGCGATCCTCATAGCTCTCGCCGTAATCTCCAAAGTAGTCACCTTATGTCGGTGCCTTAATAGTATATGCTGCTATCCGTGCCGTGCAGCCAAAAGACGAAAAGAAAAACAAGAGGAAGAGTTCTTGAAAAAGGCTCTTCGAGATGTCAAAGAAGACATAAAGAAAAGGAAACAAGAAAAATGGAAAAAAGTCAATGGACAAAGGGTATAGCGAGGTTTGAATTAGGAACCCTGCTAGTGTCTTACGGATATAAGGATTAAGGTACTGGTTACAAAAGTACCTGAGGGGGAAGTGAATAAGGAAAATCTCAGGGTAAAAATCATGATTTTAACATGAGTGTTAGCCACCATTTTAATAATATTTGTATTACTTAACTTTAAAATTACCCAGTTCTCCTACGGAGAAGATTGGTGTCAGAAGACGAACATTACACTCTGTAAATCCATAGTTACTTAGAGTTCTCTTAAAACTCTCCTGGGGTGGAGAGAGAGGGGTCGAAACTACCACCGTAATAACAGAAAAATACATCTTAATCAGTACCAAAGCTTTGGTTTACGATATCACCTCGGGACTGACTAAATGACAAAATGATACAACCCTGCAGAGCAATGTATTACGCTCCATGGCTTATTACCCACGTTACATTAAACACCCAATAGTGTTTGAACACTGCACAGAGCAAAGAACTAGTTTGGTCTATCTTCTGGATGACACTGACATGGGCATATATTGGAACAGATGTACTGACGTTTCGTCTTCGTCAACAGGAGACTCAAGGTAATCCTGATGATATGGATTCTGTTTAAAAAATTAGCTCGAGGAGCTTCCTTGTATGTCTCTGTGTTTTATATAGGTTATCTGATGCGGACTTGTTACCCCATGAAGATATGGAAAACTTCGAACAGCATAAGATTGTATGAAATGGCGTCTACTGTTTGTAGACCTTCTCAAAATTAACATTTTGTAATGTTTCTACAGGGCTCAATTGTGGTTACGGACGGGAACGACAAAGCAGATCAATGGGATCCATGGCACACACAAAAAACGAGAGTCCTGTTAGCCCGAGATGTGATCATGGAGCCCCTTGATCCCGAAACCAAAGTCCGCCCTGTAGACAGAGGAAGACGTAGGATTTTTAGTTGGGGACCCTCAATTCTACCAAAATGGTTGAATACTGGAGGGATGAGCCCCGCATGAGATTTACAGCAAAGGTATCACGCGGTGTAGTTAGACAAGATCACAGAAAGAAGGTCCAAAAGCTATGGATACACATGAAATCAAAGCGAGGGAACAGGTCGTGTGGTCATTCGAAAAAGAGACCCCGTTCATCCTCCAGGCATCGCCACGTTTTGTGGTAATGTGCCAGGAGAATGAGCGATTGAACCATTGGCTCCCAGTTGTATGTGCTGAACACTGGGAGTTCACGTTCCCAGGGGATGATAAGCTGCCCCCATTGACCACGCACGCCTTTAGGGCGTACCATTGTAAAATAGGACCTCGGCAGACATCCTGGATTGAACATGGAGCATTCCATCCTCCATACATGTTGGAGGGAATAGTACTGAAAACCGAACAGGTGGGAGAAATATACAGCAAAGACTTGGGAAATGTATGCCCTGCCAGACCTTGGGGGCCAGGAAAAATACAGCCAGGCTATCAACCTCCAGGGGATTTACCTCTATGACCCAAACTTACTGATGGTGACTCAATGGCAGAAAGACGTCGTGAGTGTGTATGAGGACCGGGAAGAGTGTGTTACTAGGGAACACGGTGACTTGTGGCATGGGGGGTTTGATATGCAACATTACCAAGGAGGATATTGTCCTTGTGGATACTATGAGTGGATCAAAAGGTTGTAGAAAGACAGACCAGTGGTGCCCACTACATTGGGTTGGCACATGCAAGGACCAGTCTCATGGGAAAATTTTGCCCGACTGGTGATGAGTGGAGATAAGGTAGAAGCAATGGCTGTGTTGGAGGGAGATCGCGACTGGAAGCGCCCTGCCATGCTCCAGCAGTACAAACGGCAACACTGGCGCAAATGGAGGCCCGCTCCCCGGAGACCAAACCAGGCGAGACGCTGGGTAAGGAGAGCTGCGACATCCAGTAGCACAGGGGTGACCTCTGGAAGGAGAACCAATTTTCCGCCCACTGAGGAAGCACCTGCTAACTCGGAGTCGGGAGCTACTCCAGCCCCAAGGGCACCCAAGTGTCGGAGGGCCTCCGTGATTGTAAACACGATGGCCATATCCTGGGAAATTGTCACCTGTGTGGGTTAAACATGAGAGGCACCAGATTTATCTTCCCAGATTCAGGACAGTTCGTAGAAGTCCCAGTTAACGTCACTCACATAGGGACAGACGACCCTGTGGGGATGAACACCTAGACATGCTAAACCCTGTACCCCCGAAACCACCGAGACGTCAGTCACCTACTCCGCTAGCTGAATACTCTGGTGGTCTAGGCCCCATAACTCCGAAATCTGGGAGCCACACGACTTCTGCTCCACGAGATGAACATTCACCCAGCACCCCCCAAGATGAGGTTCCAGGTCTCTCAGCGCCTGAGCACCGGAGCAGAGAAGATGGTGACCACACTGCCCCTTTGATGCCCGACCCTATAACGTCTGCCAGACCTAGATCGGCGTCAGCGCAGATGTGGATCAGCTACTACGTGAAAATGCTGAAGGAATTGGATGAGCTTGAGTCACAGCTGGGACAACAAGAAGACGAAGAAGGAGAATTCGAACCACTGAACCTTGGTGATTTAGACAAATGGTGAAGGAGGATATTTTCGGAGGGGGTTGTTGTATATACTGGAAAATCGAAAATATTATAATCAAAACTTGCTAACTGATATTTGATATTATTTGTGATTTTTATCATTGATTTTGATGTTAGAACTTTAGTGAACTTACATGCCTTTGAACGTGAACTTTTGAACTCATGAACAAGTGTGTGCTTTGAACTTAGATTGAACTTGTAAACAGGATGTGCTGACGTGTGCTGACGTGTGCTGACGCAGAAGAAACAGGATGTGCTGACCGGATGTGGTGAACCGCTAGGCACTGCTGACGCAAATGAAACTGGATGTGATTAACCGCCGGAACACGCGATCCATTTATGGGCATGTCATCAAAACCAGCTGTGTTGCTATAAAAACGCTCGGAAATGTGACACAGAGGTCCCTTTTTGCTTTTTGGCTTCATCCGTTTGCAGTATGGTCTTGTATCTTAACTTATGACGGTGCTCTTGCTATTGCTCTCAGACTATTTGATTTAATTAATTTTTATCGTTCTCTTATTATTTTTTTGATTTATTTCTTTTTATTGTATTTATTTTGATTATATGATTTTTGAAGTATATGTGTTAATACCAGCGTCTCGCGGTACTTTTGATGTTGGTGGGTATCAGCGTCTGGCAATACCCTTGAGTTTATGGAGTTTATTGTTCATTATTGATTTTATTGTTTTTATTATTCTTTTATCAATTTTTTGAAGAAATACTTTTGTAACAAAAACATAATAAAATTGAGTACGAATTATGTACTGAAAAGGCACAAGGGCGTTGATCCCTGACTGCTAAAGAATCAACTGGCTCCTGTACTACCATCAATTGGGTTGTAGGTGAGTTACTGTTTGATTTCCTCCTGTTGCACATGTAGTGAATGTCTCAAAAAGTAGCATTATTCCATCCTGAATTATTGTGTCAATGATAAGGTGGTAGTTTTAGACAGTTACGGGGAAATATGTTATTTAAAAGGAAAGGATTGAGGATCCCATCATGAGTCCCTAAACGAAGTTAAGTAAAGAGACTACGGTAAGAGGTGTAGCATTGTAAGGTCAAGAACCTGTTTCTTAACAGGTCGGGCTAATTAAATAACCCGCTCAGTGAAGCGCCGACACTACTCACTAATATAATAAGGTGAGGTTGATACCCTTATTATAGTCTTAGAACCGTGTCCGCAACAAGAGGCTGACTGAGTTGACCACCCGAGGGGCCCTTTCCCAGAGAGGCAAAGGGAGGTAGTGTGCTCGGAACTAGGGACGGCTTATGTTATAGCCAATCGCCTTGTACACAAAACCTTGAAAACCTAAACCCGGCGACAAACGCCAAATATAAAAATGTTGATAACTTTGGAAACACACTTCAGACAGGTTAGATATGAGGTGCAACTACGAGAAAGACCCTTTCTGCTATAGTGGGAGGTGAAAATTTCATGTTCTGAAGTTTCCCTGCAAAGTTATGGCACAATGCAGAAAACGCGTTTTCAGATTGAGATAAGGTCGATTCCGAAACGCCAAACATAAAAATTTTGATAACTTTGGAAAAACACTTCAGACAGCTTAGATTTGAGATGCAACTGCGAGAAAGACCCTTTCTGCTAGAGTGGGGTGTGAAAATTTCATGTTCTGAAGCTTCCCTGCAAAGTTATGCCACACAGCAGAAAACGCGTTTTCATCCTCAGATAAGGTCGATTCCGGAACGCCAAACATAAAAATGTTGATAACTTTGGAAAAACACTTTGATGTGCAACTACTAGAAAGACCCTTTCTGCTATAGTGGGAGGTGAAAATTTCATGTTCTGAAGCTTCCCTGCCAAGTTATGGCACAATGCAGAAAAGACGTTTTCAGCCTGAGGTAAGGTCGATTCCGGAACGCCAAACATAAAAATGTTGATAACTTTGGAAAAACACTTCAGACAGCTTAGATTTGATGTGCAACTACTAGAAAGACCCTTTCTTCTATAGTGGGTGATGAAAATTCCATGTTCTGAAGCTTCCCTGCAAAGTTATGGCAGAATGGAGATAACGCACGCGTTATCAGCCTGAGATAAGGTGGGTTCCCTAACGCCAAACATAAAGATATTGATAACTTCGGAAAAACACTTCAGACAGCTTAGATTTGATCTGCAACTATGAAAAAGACCCTTGCTGCTAACGTGGGATGTGAAAATTTCATGTTCTGAAACTTGCCTGCTAAGTTATGGCACAATGCAGAAAACACGTTTTCAGCCTGAGGTAAGGTCGATTCCGGAACGCCAAACATAAAAATGTTGATAACTTTGGAAAAACACTTCAGACAGCTTAGATTTGATGTGCAACTACTAGAAAGACCCTTTCTTCTATAGTGGGTGATGAAAATTCCATGTTCTGAAGCTTCCCTGCAAAGTTATGGCACAATGAGTGAAACGCGTTTTCAGCTTGAGATAAGGTCGATTTTGGAACGCCAAACATAAAAAATGTTGATAACTTTGGAAACACACTTCAGACAGCTGAGATTTGATGTGCAACTACTAGAAAGACCCTTTCAGCTATAGTGGGAGGTGAAAATTTGATGTTCTGAAGCTTCCCTGCAAAGTTATGGCACAATGCAGAAAACCCGTTTTCAGCCTGAGATAAGGTGTGTTCCGGAACGCCAAACATAAAAATGTTGAAAACTTTGGAAAAACACATCAGACAGGTTAGATTTGATGTGCAACTGCTAGAAAGACCTTTTCTGCTATAGTGGGAGGTGAAAATTTCATGTTCTGAAGCTTCCCTGCAAAGTTATGGCACAATGCAGAAAACGCGTTTTCAGCCTGAGATAAGGTGGGTTCCGGAACGGCAAACATAAAAATGTTGATAACTTTGGAAAAACACTTCAGACAGCTTAGATTTGATGTGCAACTGCTAGAAAGACCCTTTCTGATATATTGGCAGGTGAAAATTTAATGTTCTGAAGCTTCGCTGCAAAGTTATGGGACAATGCGTGAAACGCGTTTTCAGCCTGAGATAAGTTCGATTACGGAACGCCAAACAATAAAATGTTGATAACTTTGGAAAAACACTTCAGACAGCTTAGATTTGATGTGCAACTACGAGAAAGACCCTTTCTGCTATAGTTGGAGGTGAAAATTTCATTTTCTGAAGCTTCCCTGCAAAGTTATGGCACATTGCAGAAAACGCATTTTCAGCCTGAGATAAGGTGGGTTCCGGAACGCCAAACATAAAAATGTTGATAAGTTTGAAAAAACACGTCAGACAGCGTAGATTTGATGTGCAACTACTAGAAAGACCCTTTCTGCTATAGTGGGATTTGAAAATTTCATATTCTGAAGCTTCCCTGCAAAGTTATAGCACAATGCAGAAAACACGTTTTCAGCCCGAGGTAAGGTTGATTCTGGAACGCCAAAGATAAAAATGTTGATAACTTTGGAAAAACACTTCAGACAGCTTAGATTTGATGTGCAACTACTAGAAAGACCCTTTCTACTATAGTGGGGAGCGAAATTTTCATGTTCTGAAGATTCCTTGCAAAGTTATGGCACAATGCAGAAAAGGCGTTTTCAAAAAGGTGCGATCCGGAACAGCAAACATAAAAATGTTGATAACTTTCGAAAAACACTTCAGGCAGCTTAGATTTGATGAACAACTACTAGAAAGACCCTTTCTGCAAGAGTGGTAATTGAAAATTTAATGTTCTGAAGATTCCCTGAGAGGGTATCGCACAAAGCACAAAACGGGTTTTCAGCCTGAGATAAGGTGGGTTTCGGAACGCCAAACATAAAAATGTTGATAACTTTCGAAAACACTTCAGACAGCTTTGATTTAATGTGCAACTACTAGAAAGACCTTTTCTTCTATAGTGGGAGGTGAAAATGTCATGTTCTGAAGCTTCCCTGACAAGTTATGGCAAAGTGGGCGGTGCGTAACGCCACCAAATATGCTCATGAACAAAGTGGGCGGCACGTCACGGGCCCAAATATGGTAATGAGCAAAGTGGGCGGCGCGTTACGTGACCAAATATGGTAATGAGCAAAGATGGCGGCCCGTCACGCTACGAAATATGGCAATGTATAAAGTGGGCGACGGGTCACTTGTCCAAATATGGTGATGCGCAAAGTAGGCGACAAGGTGGTTCGCACGTCATGCGACCAAATATGGTAATGAGTAAAGTGGGCGGCAAAGTGGGCGGCAAAATGGGCGGCGCGTGACGGCACCAAATATAATGAGCAAAGTGGGCGGCCCGTCACGCGACGAAATATGGTAATGAACAAAGTGGGCGACGCGTCATGGGACCATATATGGTTATGAGAAAAGTGGCTGGCACGTTACACGCAAAAAAACGGTAAAAAAAAACGGGTGGGCGGAGCGTCACCTGAGCAAATATGGTAATGACCAAAGTGGGCGGCAGTCACGTGACCAAATATGGTAGTGAACAAAGTGGGCGTCGCCTCACGCAACCAGATATGGTTATGACCAAGTGAACGGTGCGTTGAACGACCAAATATGGTAATGGGCAAAGTGGGCGGCAAAGTGGCCGGCGCGTCACACAACCAAATATGGCAATGAACAAAGTGGGTGGTGCGTCATGCGACCAAATATGGTAATGAGCAAAGTGGGCGGCACGTCACGAGACCGAATATGGTAATGAGCAAAGTGGGCGGCGTGTCACGCGACCAAATATCTTAATGAACAAAGTGGGCCGTGCGTCATTTGACTAAATATGGATATGAGCAAAGTGGGCGGCAAAGTGGGCGATAAAGTGGGTGGCGCGTCACGCAACCAAAAACGGTAATGAGCAAAGTGGGCGGCACGTTGCATGACCAAATATGGTAATGAACAAAGTAGGCAGCGCATCACGCAACCAGATATGGTAATGAGCAAAGTGGGCGGCGCGTCACGCTATCAAATATTATAATGAGCAAAGTGGGCACCGTGTCACGCCACCAAATATGGCAATGAACAAAGTGAGCGTCGCCTCAAGCAACTAGATATGATTATGAACAAAGTGAACGGCGCGTTGAACGACCAAATATGGTAATGCACAAAGTGGGCGGCAAAGTGGGCGGCGCGTCACGTGACCAAATACGGTAATGAGGAAAGTGGGCGGCCCTTCACACGACCAAATATTGTAAGTCGCGAATTAGGCGGAGCGTCACACAACCAAATATGGTAATGAACAAAGGGGGCGGCGCGTCACACCAACAAATATGATGAAGATCAAAATCGGGCGGCGCCTCACGCAACCAGATATGGTTATGAACAAAGGGAACGGCGCGTAGAACGACCAAATATGGTCATGAACAACATGGGCAGCGCATGACGCCACCAAATATGGTAATGAGCAAAGTGGACGGCGTGTCACGCGACCACATATTGTAATGAGCAAAGTAGGCGGAACATTACACAACGAAATTTTGTAATGAACAACGAGGATGGCGCGTCACGCGACCAAATATGGTAATGAACAACATGGGCGACAGGTCACACGACCAAATATGGTAATGAGAAAAGTGGACGGCGCGTCATGCGACCAAATATGGGAATGAGCAAAGTGGGCGGCGCGTCACACAACCAAATATGGCAATGAACAAAGTGGGCGGCGCGTCACGGGGCCAATTATGGTAAAGAGCAAAGTGGGCGGTGAGTCAAGCGACCAAATATGGTAATGAACAACGCGGGCTGCCGTCACGTGACTAAATATGGTAAAGAACAAAGTGGGCGGTGCGTCACGAGATCAAATATGTCAATGAACAAAGTGGGCATCGCCTCACGCAATCAGATTTGGTTATGAGCAAAGTGAACGGTCCGTTGAACGACCAAATATGGTAATGCCCAAAGTTGGCGGCAAAGTGGGTCGCGTGTCACGTGACCAAATTTGGAAATGAACAAAGTGGCGGCGCGTTACGGGACCAGATGTGACAATGAACAAAGTGGGCGGCCGTCACTTGACCAAATATGTTAATGAATAAAGTGGGCGGCGTGTCACGTGACCAAATATGGTAAAGAACAAAGCGGGCGTCGCCTCACTCAACGAGATATGGTTATGACCAAGTGAACGGGGCGTTGAATGACCAAATATGGTAATGCACAAAGTGGGCGGCAAAGTGGGCGGCAAAGTGGGCGGCGCGTCACACAACCAAATATGGCAATGAACAAAGTGGGCGGTGCGTCATGCGACCAAATATGGTAATGACCAAAGTGGGCGGCACGTCACGTGACCGAATATGGTAATGAGCAAAGTGGGCGGCGTGTCACGCGACCAAATATCTTAATGAACAAAGTGGGTGGCGCGTCACTTGACTAAATATGGTAATTAGCAAAGTGGGCGGCAAAGTGGGCGGCAAAGTGGGTGGCGCGTCATGCGACCAAAAACGGTAATGAGCAAAGTGGACTACACGTTGCCTGACCAAATATGGTAATGAACAAAATAGGCGGCGCATCACGCAACCAGATATGGTAATGAGCAAAGTGGGCGGCGCGTCACGCTATAACATATTATAATGAGCAAAGTGGGCGGCGTGTCACGCGACCAAATATGGCAATGAACAAAGTGGGCGTCGCATTAAGCAACCAGATATGATTATGAGCAAAGTGAACCGCCCGTTGAACGACCAAATATGGTATTACACAAAGTGGGCGGCAAAGTGGGCGGCGCGTCACGCGACCAAATATGGTAATGAGCAAAGTGTGCGGCGCGTCACGCGACCAAATATGGTAATGAGGAAAGTGTGGGGCGCGTTACGCAACCAAATATTGTAAGTAGCGAAGTAGTCGGAGCGTCACACAACCAAACATGGTAATGAACAAAGTGGGCGGCGCGTCACACGACCATATATGATGAAGATCAAAATCGGGCGGCGTGTCACCCAACCAGATATGGTTATGAGCAAAGGGAACGGCGCGTCACACGACCAAATATTGTAATGCGCAAAGTGGGGGCCAAAGTGGTCGGCAAAGTGGCCGGCAAAGTGGGCGGCAAAGTGGGCGGCTCGTCACACAACCAAATATGGCAATGAACAAAGTGGGCGGTGAGTCATGCGACCAAATATGGTAATGAGCAAAGTGGGCGGCACGACAAGCGACCGAAGATGATAATGAGGAAAGTGGGTGGCGCGTCACGTGACCAAATATGGTAAATAACAAAGTGGGCGTTGCCTCACGCAATCAGATGTGGTTATGAGCAAAGTGAACGGCCCGTTGAACGACCAAATATGGTAATGCCCAGAGTGGGCGGCAAAGTGGGCGGCAAAGTGGTTCGCGCGTCACATGACCAAATTTGGTAATGAACAAAGAGGGCGGAAAATCACGCAACCAAATATAGTAATGATCAAAGTGGGTGGCGCATCATGCGACCAAATATGGTAATGACCAAAGTGGGCGGCCGTCACGTGACAAAATATGGTAATGAACAAAGTGGGCCGCGCGTCACGCGACCAAATATGGTAGTGAACAAAGTCGGCGGCCGTCACTTGTCCAAATATGATAATGAACAAAGTGGGCGTCGCCTCACGCAACCTGATATGGTTATGACCAAGTGAACGGTGTGCTGAATGACCAAATATGGTAATGGGCAAAGTGGGCGGCAGGTCACTTGACCAAAAATGGGAATGAGCAAATTGGACGGCAAAGTGGGGTGCGTGTCAAGCAACCAAATATTGTAATGAAAAAAGTGGGCGGCACATCACGCGACCAAATATGGTAATGAACAAAGTGTGCTGCCTGTCACGCGACCAAATTTGGTCATGAACAAAGTGGGCGGCACGTCACGTGACCAAATATGGTCATGAACAACGTGGGCGGCTGCCACGTGACTAAATATGGCAATGAACAAAGTGGGTGGCGCGTCACTTGACCAAATACGGTAAAGAACAAAGTGGTTAGCGCGTCCCGTTACCAAATATGTCAAAGAACAAAGTGGGCGTCTGCTGACGCAATCAGATATGGTTTTGAACAAAGTGAACGTCACGTTGATCGACCAAATATGGCAATGCGCAAAGTGTGCGGCAAAATGTGCGGCAAAATGTGCGGCAAAGTGGGCCGCGCGTCACGCAACCCAATATATTAATGACCAAAGTGGCCGGCGCGTCACTTGACTAAATATGGTAATGAGCAAAGTGGGCGGCGCATGACGCAACCAGATATGGTCATGGGTAAAGTGGGCGCCGCGTCACTCTATCAAAAATTATAATGAGCAAAGTGGGCGGCGTGTCACACGACCAAATATGGCAATGAACAAAGTGGGCGTCCCCTCAAGCAACCAGATAAGATGATGAGCAAAGTGTACGGCGCATTGAACGACCAAATATGGTCATGCACAATGTGGGCGGCAAAGTGGGCGGCGCGTCACGCGACAAAACATGGCAATGAACAAAGTGGGCGGTGCGTCATGCGACAAAATATGGTAATGAGCAAAGTGGGCGGCACGACAAGCGACCGAAGATGATAATGAGGAAAGTGGGTGGCGCGTCACGTGACCAAATATGGTAAATAACAAAGTGGGCGTTGCCTCACGCAATCAGATGTGGTTATGAGCAAAGTGAACGGCCCGTTGAACGACCAAATATGGTAATGCCCAGAGTGGGCGGCAAAGTGGGCGGCAAAGTGGTTCGCGCGTCACATGACCAAATTTGGTAATGAACAAAGAGGGCGGAAAATCACGCAACCAAATATAGTAATGATCAAAGTGGGTGGCGCATCATGCGACCAAATATGGTAATGACCAAAGTGGGCGGCCGTCACGTGACAAAATATGGTAATGAACAAAGTGGGCCGCGCGTCACGCGACCAAATATGGTAGTGAACAAAGTCGGCGGCCGTCACTTGTCCAAATATGATAATGAACAAAGTGGGCGTCGCCTCACGCAACCTGATATGGTTATGACCAAGTGAACGGTGTGCTGAATGACCAAATATGGTAATGGGCAAAGTGGGCGGCAGGTCACTTGACCAAAAATGGGAATGAGCAAATTGGACGGCAAAGTGGGGTGCGTGTCAAGCAACCAAATATTGTAATGAAAAAAGTGGGCGGCACATCACGCGACCAAATATGGTAATGAACAAAGTGTGCTGCCTGTCACGCGACCAAATTTGGTCATGAACAAAGTGGGCGGCACGTCACGTGACCAAATATGGTCATGAACAACGTGGGCGGCTGCCACGTGACTAAATATGGCAATGAACAAAGTGGGTGGCGCGTCACTTGACCAAATACGGTAAAGAACAAAGTGGTTAGCGCGTCCCGTTACCAAATATGTCAAAGAACAAAGTGGGCGTCTGCTGACGCAATCAGATATGGTTTTGAACAAAGTGAGCGTCACGTTGATCGACCAAATATGGCAATGCGCAAAGTGTGCGGCAAAATGTGCGGCAAAATGTGCGGCAAAGTGGGCCGCGCGTCACGCAACCCAATATATTAATGACCAAAGTGGCCGGCGCGTCACTTGACTAAATATGGTAATGAGCAAAGTGGGCGGCGCATGACGCAACCAGATATGGTCATGGGTAAAGTGGGCGCCGCGTCACTCTATCAAAAATTATAATGAGCAAAGTGGGCGGCGTGTCACACGACCAAATATGGCAATGAACAAAGTGGGCGTCCCCTCAAGCAACCAGATAAGATGATGAGCAAAGTGTACGGCGCATTGAACGACCAAATATGGTCATGCACAATGTGGGCGGCAAAGTGGGCGGCGCGTCACGCGACAAAACATGGCAATGAACAAAGTGGGCGGTGCGTCATGCGACAAAATATGGTAATGAGCAATGTGGGCGGCGGGTCACGCGACCAAATAACTTAATGAACAAAGTGGGCACAGAGTCACTTGACTAAATATGGTAATGAGCAAAGTGGGCGGCACATTGCGTGACCAAATATGGCAATGGACAAAGTAGGCAGCGCATGATGCAACCAGATATGGTCATGGGCAAAGTGGGCGCCGCGTCACTCTATCAAAAATTATAATGAGCAAAGTGGGCGGCGTGTCACACGACCAAATATGGCAATGAACAAAGTGGGCGTCCCCTCAAGCAACCTGATAAGATGATGAGCAAAGTGTACGGCGCATTGAACGACCAAATATGGTCATGCACAAAGTGGGCGGCAAAGTGGGCGGCGCGTCACACGACAAAATATGGTAATGAGCAAAGTGGGCGGTGCGTCACGCGACCAAATATGGTAATATGGTAATGAGCAAAGTGGGTGGCGCGTCACGCGACCAAATACAGTAAGTAGCGAAGTAGGCGGAGCGTCACTCAACCAAATATGGTAATGATCAAAGTGGGCGGCGCGTCTCACGACCAAATATGATGAAGATCAAAATCGGGCGGCGGGTACCGTGGCCAAATATGGTAGCGAGAAAAGATGGCGGCAAAGTGGACGGAGCTTCACACAACCAAATATGGTAATGAGCAAAGTGGGCCGTGCGTCACGCCACCAAATATGATAATGAGAAAAGTGGGCGTCGCGTCAAGCGACCAAATATGGTAATGAACAACGTGGGTGGAGCGTCACGCGACCACATATGGTGATAAACAAAGTGGGGGGCGCGCCACGCCACCAAATATGGTAAAGAACAAAGTGGGCGGCGCATCACGCGACCAAATATGGTAATGAGCATAGTGGGCGGCGCGTCACGCGACCAAATATTGTGATGAGCAAAGTAGCCGGAGCGTCACACAACCAAATATGGTGATGGACAACGTGGGCGGCGTGTCAAACGTGCAAATTTGGTAATGAACTTGGGCAGCGCGTCACACGACCAAATATGGTAATGAACAAAGAGGGCGGGGGGTCACTCGACCAAATATGGTAATGAGCAAAGTGGGCGGCGCATCACGTGACCACATATTGTAATGAGCAAAGTAAGCGTAGCGTCAAACAACCAAATATGGTAATGAACAAAGTGAGGGCCGCATCACGTGACCAAATATGGTCCTGAGAAAAGATGGTTGAAAAGTGGGCGGAGCTACACACTACCAAATATGGCAATGAACAACGACGGTGGGGCGTCATGCGACCAAATATGGAAATGAGCAATGGGGGCGGAGCGTCACACAACCAAATATGGCAATGAACAAAGTGGGCGGCGCGTCACGCGACCAAATATGGTGATAAACAAAGTGGGCGGTGCGTCTCGCCACCAAATATGGTAAAGAACAAAGTGAACGGCGAGTCATGTGACCAAATATGGTTGTGAGAATAGATGGCGGCAAAGTGGGCGTCGCGTCACGCGACCAAAAATGGTTTTGAGCAAAGTGGGCAGCGTGTCACGTGGCCATATATTGTAATGAGCAAAGTAGGCGGAGCGTCACACAACCAAATATGGTAAGCAACAAAGTGGGCGGCGCGTCACGCGACCAAATATGGTCGTGAGAAAACATGGCCGCCTCGTGGGCAGAGCTTCACACGATGAAATATGGCAATGAACAAAGAGGGCGGGGCGTCACGCGACGAAATATGGAAATGTGTAAAGGGGGCGGAGCGTCACATAACCAAATATGGCAATGAAAACAGTGGGCGGTGCGTCACGCGACCAAATATTGTGATAAACAAAGTGGATGGCGCGTCACGACACCAAATATGGTAAAGAACAAAGTGGGCGGCGAGTCACGCGAACAAATATGGTCGTGAGAATAGATGGCCGCAAAGTGGGTGGTGCGTCACGCGACCAGATATGGAAATGAGCAAAGGGGGCGGAGCGTGACACAACCAAATTTGACAATGAACACAGTGGGCGGTGCGTCACGCGACCAAATATGGTGATAAACAAAGTGGGCGGCGCGTCACGCCTCCAAATGTGGTAAAGAATAAAGTGGGCGGCGAGTCACGCGACCAAATATGGTAGTGAGAATGCATGGCCGCAAAGTGGGCAGAGCGTCACGCGACCAAATATGGTAATGAGCATAGTGGGCGGCGCGTCACGCGACCAAATATTGTAATGTGACGCCAAGTATTGGCGTCACATGGCCAAATATGGAAATGAGTAAAGGGGGCGGAGCGTGACACAAAGAAATATCGTAATGAACAACGTGGGCTGCGCGTCACACGACCAAATTTGGTAAAGAACAACATGGGCGGCGAGTCACACAACCAAATATAGTAATGAACAAAGAGGGCGGCGCGTCACGTGACCAAATATTGTAATGAGCTAAGTAGGCGGAGCTTCACACAACCAAATAAGGTAATGAATAAAGTGGGCGGAGCATCACGCGACCAAATATATTTGTGAGAAAAGATGGCGGCAAAGTGGGCGGAGCATTACACGACGAAATATGGCAATGAACAAAGAGGGTGGGGCGTCACGCGACCAAATATGGTGATAAACAAAGTGGGCGGCGCGTCACGCCTCCAAATGTGGTAAAGAATAAAGTGGGCGGCGAGTCACGCGACCAAATATGGTAGTGAGAATGCATGGCCGCAAAGTGGGCAGAGCGTCACGCGACCAAATATGGTAATGAGCATAGTGGGCGGCGCGTCACGCGACCAAATATTGTAATGAGTAAAGTAGGCAGAGCGTCACACAACCAAATATGGTAATGGACAACGTGGGTGGCGCGTCACACGACCAAATTTGGCAATGAACAACATGGGCGGCGAGTCAAACAACCAAATATGCTCGTGAGAAAAGAGAGAAAAAAGAAATATCGTAATGAACAACGTGGGCTGCGCGTCACACGACCAAATTTGGTAATGATCAACATGGGCGGCGCGTTACACAACCAAATATGGTATTGAACAAAATGGGCGGCGCGTCACGCGACCAAATATTGTAATGGCTAAAGTAGGCGGAGCGTCACACAACCAAATATGGTAATGAACAACATGGGCGGCGCGTCACACGACCAAATTTGGTAAAGAACAACATGGGCGGCGAGTCACACAACCAAATATAGTAATGAACAAAGAGGGCGGCGCGTCACGTGACCACATATTGTAATGAGCAAAGTAGGCGGAGCTTCACACAACCAAATATGGTAATGAATAAAGTGGGCGGAGCATCACGCGACCAAATATGTTTGTGAGAAAAGATGGCGGCAAAGTGGGCGGAGCTTTACACGACGAAATATGGCAATGAACAAAGAGGGTGGGGCGTCACGCGACCAAATATGGAAATGAGTAAAGGGGGCGGAGCGTGACACAACCAATTATGGCAATGAACACAGTGGGCGGTGCGTCACGCGACCAAATATGGTGATAAACAAAGTGGGCGGCGCGTCACGCCACCAAATATGGTAAATAACAAAGTGGGCGGCGAGTCACTCGACCAAATATGGTAGTGAGAATAAATGCAGGCAAAGTGGTCGGCGGGTCACGCGACCAAATTTGGTAATGATCAACATGGGAGCGGTGAGTCACACAACCAAATATGCTCGTGAGGAACGATGGCGGCAAAGTGGGCGGAGCTTCACACGACGAAATATGGCAATGAACAAAGAGGGTGGGGCGTCATGCGACCAAATATGGAAATGAGTAAAGGGGGCGGAGCGTGACACAACCAAATATGCCAATGAACACAGTGGGCGGCACGTCACGCGACCAAATATGGTGATAAAGAAAGTGGGCGGCGCGTCACGCCACCAAATATGGTAATGAACAAAGTCGGTCCCGCGTCACGCGACCAAATATGGTAATGAGCAAAGTGGGCGGCGCGTCACGCCAAAAAATATGGTAATGAGCAAAGTGGGCGGCGCGTCACGCGACCAAATATTGTAATGAGCAAAGTAGGCGGTGCGTCACAAAACCAAATATGGTATTGAACAACGTGGGCGGCGCGTCACACGACCAAATATGGTAATGATCAACATGGTCGGCGCGACACACAACCAAATATGGTAATGCACAAAGTGGGCGGCAATTTGGGCGGCAAAGTGGGCGGCGCGTCACGCGACCAATTATGGTAATGAGCAAAGTGGGCGGCGCGTCACATGACCAAACATGGTAATGAGGAAAGTGGGCGGTGCGTCACGCGACCAAATATTGTAAGTAGAGAATAAGGCTGAGCGTCACACAACCAAATATGGTAATGAACAAAGTGGGCGGCGCGTCACACCAACAAATGTGATGAAGATCAAAATCGGGCGGCGCCTCACGCAACCAGATATGGTTATGAGCAAAGGGAATGGCGCGTTGAACGACCAAATATGTTAATACGCAATATGGGCGGCAAAGTGGGCACCGCGTCACACAACCAAATATGGCAATGAACAAAGTGCGTCGGTGCGTCATGAGACCAAATATGGTAATGAGCAAAGTGTACGGCACGTCACGCGATCGAATATGGTAATAAGCAAGGCGGGCGGCGCGTCACACGACCAAATATCTTAATTAACAAAGTGGGCGGCGCATCACTTGACTAAATATGGTTATGAGCAAAGTGGGCGGCAAAGTGGGCGGCAAAGTGGGCGGCAAAGTGGGCGGCGTGTCACTCGACCAAAAATGGTAATGAGCAAAGAGGGCGGCAAAGTGGGCGGCAAAGTGGGCGGCAAAGTGGGCGGCAAAGTGGGCGGCAATATGGGCTGCAAAGTGGGCGGCGCGTCACACAACCAAATATGGCAATGAACAAAGTGCGTCGGTGCGTCATGAGACCAAATATGGTAATGAGCAAAGTGGACGGCACGTCACGCGACCGAATATGGTAATAAGCAAGGCGGGCGGCGCGTCACACGACCAAATATCTTAATTAACAAAGTGGGCGGCGCATCGCTTTACTAAATATTGTTATGAGCAAAGTGGGCGGCAAAGTGGGCGGCAAAGTGGGCGGCAAAGTGGGCGGCAAAGTGGGCGGCGTGTCACTCGACCAAAAACGGTAATGAGCAAAGAGGGCGGCAAAGTGGGCTGCAAAGTGGGCGGCAAAGTGGGCGGCGTGTCACTCGACCAAAAACGGTAATGAGCAAAGAGGGCGGCACGTTGCGTGACCAAATATGGTAATGAACAAAGTAGGCGGCGCATCTCGCAACCAGATATGGTAATGAGCGAAGTGGGCGGCGCGTCACGCTATCAAATATTATAATGAGCAAAGTTGGCGCCGCGTCACTGGACCAAATGAACAAAGACGGCGTCGGTTCAAGCAACGAGATATGATTATGAGCAAAGTGAACGGCGCGAGGGCCGACGAAAAATGATAATGCACAAAGTGGGCCGAAGAGTGGGAGTCAAAGTGGGCGGCAAAGTGGGTGGCAAAGTGGTCGGCGCATCACCCGACCAAATATGGCAATGAACAAAGTAAGCGTCGCCTAAAGCAACCAGATATGATTATGAGCAAAGTGAACGGCGCGTTGAACGACGAAAAATGGTCATGCACAAAGTGGGCGGAAGAGTGGGAGTCAAAGTGGGCGGCAAAGTGGGTGGCAAAGTGGGTGGCAAAGTGGGCGGTGCATCATGCGACCAAATATGGTAAAGAACAAAGTGGGCGGCGTCAATCGACCATATATGGTAATGGATAACGTGGGCGGCGCATCACGCGACCAAATATGATAAAGAACAAAGTGGGCGACCGTCACGTGACCAAATATCGTAATGAACAAAGTGGGCGGCGGGTCACACAACCAAATAAGGTAATAAGCAAAGTGGGCGGTCGTCACGTGACCAAATATGGTAATGAACAAAGAGGGCGTCGGCTCACGCAACCAGTAATATGGTTATGAGCAAAGTGAACCGTCCGTTGAACAACCAAATATGGCTATGCGCTATATGGGCGGCAAAGTGGGCGGAAGAGTGGGCAGCGCGTCACGTGACCAAATATGGTAATGAACAAAGTGGGCGGCGCGCCACGCCACCAAATATGGAAATGTGCAAAGTGGGCGGCGCGTCATGTGACCAAATATTGTAATCAGCAAAGTAAGCGGAGCGTCAAACAACCAAATATGGTAATGAACAAAGCGAGACGCCCGTCACGCAACCAAATAAGGTAATGAGCAAAGTGGGCGGCGCATCACGTGACGTAATATTGTAATGAACAAAGTGGACGGTGCGTCACGTGACCAAATATGGTAATGAGCTAAGTGGGCGGCGCGTCAGGCGACCAAATATTGTAATGAGCAAAGTGGGCGTCGCATTGCACGACCAAATATGGTCGTGAGAAAACATGGCTGCCTAGTGGGCAGAGCTTCACACGATGAAATATGGCAATGAACAAAGAGGGCGGGGCGTCACGCGACCAAATATGGAAATGAGTAAAGGGGGCGGAGCGTCACACAACCAAATATGGTAATGAACAACGTGGGCGCCGCGTCACACGATGAAATTTGGTAATGAACAACATGGGCGGCGAGTCACACAACCAAATATAGTAATGAACAAAGAGGGCGGCACGTCACGTCACCAAATGTTGTAATGAGCAAAGTAGGCGGAGCGTCACTCAACCAAATATGGTAATGAATAAAGTGGGCTGAGCATAACGCGACCAAATATGGTCGTGAGAAAAGATGTCGGCGAAGTGGTCGGAGCTTTACACGACGAAATATGGCAATGAACGAAGAGGGTGGGGCGTCCCGCGACCAAATATGGAAATGAGTAAAGGGGGCGGAGCGTGACTAAACCAAATATGGCAATGAAAACAGTGGGCGGCGCGTCACGCGACCAAATATTGTGATAAACAAAGTGGATGGCGCGTCACGACACCAAATATGGTAAAGAACAAAGTGGGCGGCGAGTCACGCGACCAAATATGATCGTGATAATAGATGGCCGCAAAGTGGGTGGTGCGTCACGCGACCAGATATCGTAATGAGCATAGTGGGCGGCGCGTCACGCGACCAAATATTGTAATGAGCAAAGTAGGCAGTGCGTCACACAACCAAATATGGTAATGAACAACGTGGGCGGCGCGTCACACGACCAAATTTGGTAATGATAAACATGGGCGGCGAGTCAAACAACCAAATATATTAATGAACAAAGAGGGCGGCGCGTCACGTGACCAAATATGGTGATGAACAAAGTAGGTCCCGCATCACGCGACCAAATATGGTGATGAGCAAAGTGGTCGGAGCGTTACACAAACAAATATGATAATGAACAAAGTGGGCGGCGCGTCACGCGGCCAAATATGGTGATGAGCAAAGTGGGCAGAGCGTCACACAACCAAATGTGGTAACGAACAAAGTGGGCGGCGCGTCACGCGGCCAAATATGGTCGCGACAGAAGATGGCGGCAAAGTGGGCGGAGCTTCACACGACGAAGTATGGCAATGAACAAAGAGGGCGGGGCGTCTCACGGCCAAATATGTAAATGAGTAAAGGAGGCGGAGAGTGACACAACGAAATATGGTAATGAACAACGTGGGCGGGGCGTCACACGACCAAATTTGGTAATGATCAACATGGGCGGCGCGTCACACAACCAAATATGGTATTGAACAAAATGGGCGGCGCGTCACGCGACCAAATATTGTAATGAGCAAAGTAGGCGGAGCGTCACACAACAAATATGGTAATGAATAAAGTGGGCGGAGCATCACGCGACCAAATATGCAGTGAGAAAAGATGGCGGCAAAGTGGGCGGAGCTTTACCCGACGAAATATGGCAATGAACAAAGAGGGTGGGGCGTCACGCGACCAAATATGGAAATGAGTAAAGGGGGCGGAGCGTGACACAACCAAATATGACAATGAACACAGTGGGCGGTGCGTCACGCGACCAAATATGGTGATAAACAAAGTGGGCGGCGCGTCACGCCTCCAAATGTGGTAAAGAATAAAGTGGGCGGCGAGTCACGCGACCAAATATGGTAGTGAGAATTCATGGCCGCAAAGTGGGCAGCGCGTCACGCGACCAAATATGGCAATGAGCATAGTGGGCGGCGCGTCACGCGACCAAATATTGTAATGAGTAAAGTAGGCAGAGCGTCACACAACCAAATATGGTAATGGACAACGTGGGTGGCGCGTCACACGACCAACTTTGGCAATGAACAACATGGGCGGCGCGTCAAACAACCAAATATGCTCGTGAGAAAAGATGGCGGCAAAGTGGGCGGAGCTTCACACGACAAAATATGGCAATGAACAAAGAGGGTGGAGCGTCATGCGGCCAAATATGGTCGTGTGAAAAGATGGCGGCAAAGTGGGCGGAGCTTCACACGACGAAGTATGGCAATGAACAAAGAGGGTGGGGCGTCACATGGCCAAATATGGAAATGAGTAAAGGGGGCGGAGCGTGACACAAAGAAATATCGTAATGAACAACGTGGGCGGCGCGTCACACGACCAAATTTGGTAATGATCAACATGGGCGGCGCGTTACACAACCAAATATGGTATTGAACGAAATGGGCGGCGCGTCATGCGACCAAATATTGTAATCACTAAAGTAGGCGGAGCGTCACACAACCAAATATGGTAATGAACAACGGGGCGGCGCGTCACACGACCAAATTTGGTAAAGAACAGCATGGGCGGCGAGTCACACAACCAAATATAGTAATGAACAAAGAGGGCGGCGGGTCACGTGACCAAATATTGTAATGAGCAAAGTAGGCGGAGCGTCACACAACCAAATATGGTAATGAATAAAGTGGGCGGAGCATCACGCGACCAAATATGTTTGTGAGAAAAGTTGGCGGCAAAGTGGGCGGAGCTTTACACGACGAAATATGGCAATGAACAAAGAGGGTGGGGCGTCACGCGACCAAATATGGAAATGACTAAAGGGGGCGGAGCGTGACACAACCAATTATGGCAATGAACACAGTGGGCGGTGCGTCACGCCACCAAATATGGTAAGTAACAAAGTGGGCGGCGAGTCACTCGACCAAATATGGTAGTGAGAATAGATGCAGGCAAAGTGGTCGGCGGGTCACGCGACCAAATTTGGTAATGATCAACATGGGCGGTGAGTCACACAACCAAATATGCTCGTGAGAAACGATGGCGGCAAAGTGGGCGGAGCTTCACACGACGAAATATGGCAATGAACCAAGAGGGTGGGGCGTCATGTGACCAAATATGGAAATGAGTAAAGGGGGCGTAGCGTGACACAACCAAATATGCCAATGAACACAGTGGGCGGCACGTCACGCGACCAAATATGGTGATAAAGAAAGTGGGCGGCGCGTCACGCCACCAAATATGGTAATGAACAAAGTCGGTCCCGCGTCACGCGACCAAATATGGTAATGAGCAAAGTGGGCGGCGCGTCACGCCAACAAATATGGTAATGAGCAAAGTGGGCGGCGCGTCACGCGACCAAATATTGTAATGAGCAAAGTAGGCGGTGCGTCACACAACCAAATATGGTAATGAACAACGTGGGCGGCGCGTCACACGACCAAATATGGTAATGATCAACATGGTCGGCGCGACACACAACCAAATATGGTAATGCACAAAGTGGGCGGCAAAGTGGGCGGCAAAGTGGGCGGCGCGTCACGCGACCAATTATGGTAATGAGCAAAGTGGGCGGCGCGTCACATGACCAAACATGGTAATGAGGAAAGTGGGCGTTGCGTCACGCGACCAAATATTGCAAGTAGAGAATAAGGCTGAGCGTCACACAACCAAATATGGTAATGAACAAAGTGGGCGGCGCGTCACACCAACAAATGTGATGAAGATCAAAATCGGGCGGCGCCTCACGCAACCAGATATGGTTATGAGCAAAGGGAATGGCGCGTTGAATGACCAAATAGGTTAATACGCAATATGGGCGGCAAAATGGGCGCCGCCTCACGCAACCAGATATGGTTATGAGCAAAGGGAATGGCGCGTTGAACGACCAAATATGTTAATACGCAATATGGGCGGCAAAGTGGGCAGCGCGTCACACAACCAAATATGGCAATGAACAAAGTGCGTCGGTGCGTCATGAGACCAAATATGGTAATGAGCAAAGTGGACGGCACGTCACGCGACCGAATATGGTAATAAGCAAGGCGGGCGGCGCGTCACACGACCAAATATCTTAATTAACAAAGTGGGCGGCGCATCACTTGACTAAATATGGTTATGAGCAAAGTTGGCGGCAAAGTGGGCGGCAAAGTGGGCGGCAAAGTGGGTGGCGTGTCACTCGACCAAAAACGGTAATGAGCAAAGAGGGCGGCAAAGTGGGCGGCAAAGTGGGCGGCAATATGGGCTGCAAAGTGGGCGGCGCGTCACACAACCAAATATGGCAATGAACAAAGTGCGTCGGTCCGTCATGAGACCAAATATGGTAATGAGCAAAGTGGACGGCACGTCACGCGACCGAATATGGTAATAAGCAAGGCGGGCGGCGCGTCACACGACCAAATATCTTAATTAACAAAGTGGGCGGCGCATCACTTGACTAAATATGGTTATGAGCAAAGTGGGCGGCAAAGTGGGCGGCAAAGTGGGCGGCAAAGTGGGCGGCAAAGTGGGCGGCAAAGTGGGCGGCAAAGTGGGCGGCGTGTCACTCGACCAAAAACGGTAATGAGCAAAGAGGGCGGCAAAGTGGGCGGCAAAGTGGGCGGCAAAGTGGGCGGCAAAGTGGGCGGCGTGTCACTCGACCAAAAATGGTAATGAGCAAAGAGGGCGGCACGTTGCGTGACCAAATATGGTAATGAACAAAGTTGGCGTCGCATCTCGCAACCAGATATGGTAATGAGCGAAGTGGGCGGCGCGTCACGCTATCAAATATTATAATGAGCAAAGTTGGCGCCACGTCACTGGACCAAATATGGCAATGAACAAAGTCGGCGTCGGTTCAAGCAACGAGATATGATTATGAGCAAAGTGAACGGCGCGTTGAACGACGAAAAATGATAATGCACAAAGTGGGCCGAAGAGTGGGAGTCAAAGTGGGCGGCAAAGTGGGTGGCAAAGTGGTCGGCGCATCACCCGACCAAATATGGCAATGAACAAAGTGGGCGACCGTCACGTGACCAAATATGGTAATGAACAAAGAGGGCGTCGGCTCACGCAACCAGTAATATGGTTATGAGCAAAGTGAACCGTCCGTTGAACAACCAAATATGGCTATGCGCTATGTGGGCGGCAAAGTGGGCGGAAGAGTGGGCAGCGCGTCACGTGACCAAATATGGTAATGAACAAAGTGGGCGGCGCGCCCCGCCACCAAATATTGTAATCAGCAAAGTAAGCGGAGCGTCAAACAACCAAATATGGTAATGAATAAAGTGGGCTGAGCATAACGCGACCAAATATGGACGTGAGAAAAGATGGCGGCGAAGTGGTCGGAGCTTTACACGACGAAATATGGCAATGAACGAAGAGGGTGGGGCGTCCCGCGACCAAATATGGAAATGAGTAAAGGGGGCGGAGCGTGACTAAACCAAATATGGCAATGAACACAGTGGGCGGGGCGTCACGTGACCAAATATGGTGACAAACCAAGTGGGCGGCGCGTCACGCCACTAAATATGGTAAAGAACAAAGTGGGCGCCGAGTCACGCGACCAAATATGGTAGTGAGAATAGATGGCGGCAAAGTGGCCGGCGCGTCACGCGACCAAATATGGTAATGAGCATAGTGGGCGGCGCGTCACGCGACCAAATATTGTAATGAGTAAAGCTGGCGGAGCGTCACACAACCAAATATGGTAATGGACAACGTGGGTGGCGCGTCACACGACCAACTTTGGCAATGAACAACATGGGCGGCGCGTCAAACAACCAAATATGGTAAAGAACAAAGTGGGCGGCGCGTCATGCGACCAAATATTGTAATGAGCAAAGTAGGCGGTGCGTCACACAACCAAATATGGTAATGAACAACGTGGGCGGTGCGTCACACGACCAAATTTGGTAATGATCAACATGGTCGGCGCGTCACACAACCAAATAGGGTAATGAACAAAGTGGGCCACGCGTCACGCGACCAAATATGGTAATGAACAAAGTGGGTCGCGCGTCACACGACCAAATTTGGTAATGATCAACATGGGCGGTGAGTCATACAACCAAATATGCTCGTGAGAAAAGATGGCGGCAAAGTGGGCGGAGCTTCACACGACGAAATATGGCAATGTACAAAGAGGGTGGGGCGTCATGCGACCAAATATGGAAATGAGAAAAGGGGGCGGAGCGTGACAACCAAATATGCCAATGAACACAGTAGGCGGCACGTCACGCGACCAAATATGGTGATAAACAAAGTGGGCGGCGCGTCACGCCAACAAATATGTTAATGAACAAAGTGGGCGGGGCGTCACGCCAACAAATATTGTAATGAGCAAAGTAGGCAGTGCGTCACTCAACCAAATATGGTAATGAACAACGTGTGCGGCACGTCACACGACCAAATTTGGTAATGAACAACATGGGCGGCGAGTCACACAACCAAATATAGTAATGAACAAAGAGGGCGGCGCGTCACATCATCAAATATGGTGATGTACAAAGTGTGTCGCGCGTCACGTGACCTAATATTGTAATGAGTAAAGTGGGCGGAGCGTCACACAACCAAATATAGTGTTGAACAACGTGGGCACCGCGTCACACGACCAAATTTGGTAATGAACATGGGCGGCGCGTTACACAACCAAATATAGTTATGATCAAAGAGGGCGACGCGTCATGTGACCAAATATGGTAATGAACAAAGTGGGTTGCGCGTCACGCGACCAAATATGGTAGTGAGAATAGATGGCGGCAAAGTGGGTGTCGCGTCACGCGACCAAATATGGTAATGGGCATAGTGGGCGGCGCGTCACGCAACCAATTATTGTAATGAGCAAAGTAGGCGGAGCGTCACACAACCAAATATGGTAATGGACAACGTGGACGGCGCGTCACACGACCAAATTTTGTAATGAATAACATGGGAGGCGCGTCACACAACCAAATATGGTATTGAACAAAGTGGGTGGCGCGTCACGCGACCCAATATGGTAATGAGCAAAGTGGGCGGCGCGTCACACCAACAAATATGGTAATGAGCAAAGTTGGTGGCGCGTCACGCGACCAAATATTGTAATGAACAAAGTAGGCGGTGCGTCACACGACCAAATTTGGTAATGATCAACATGGGCGGCGCGTCACACAACCAAATAGGGTAATGAACAAAGTGGGCCGCGCGTCACGCCACCAAATATGGTAATGAGCAAAGTGGGCGGAGCGTCACGCCACCCAATATGGTAATGAGAAAAGTGGGCGGTGCGTCACACAACCAAATATGGTAATGGACAACGTGGACGGCGCGTCACACCACCGAATTTGGTAATAAATAACATGGGAGGCGCGTCACACAACCAAATATGGTATTGAACAAAGTGGGTGGCGCGTCACGCGACCCAATATGGTAATGAGCAAAGTGGGCGGCGCGTCACACCAACAAATATGGTAATGAGCAAAGTTGGTGGCGCGTCACGCGACCAAATATTGTAATGAACAAAGTAGGCGGTGCGTCACTCGACCAAATTTGGTAATGATCAACATGGGCGGCGCGTCACACAACCAAATAGGGTAATGAACAAAGTGGGCCGCGCGTCACGCCACCAAATATGGTAATGAGCAAAGTGGGCGGAGCGTCACGCCACCAAATATGGTAATGAGAAAAGTGGGCGGTGCGTCACGCGACCAAATATTGTATTGAGCAAATTAGGCAGAGCGTCACACAACCAAATATGGTAATGAACAAAGTGGACGCCGCGTCACGCGACCAAATATGGTAATGAACAAAGTCGGAGTCGCCTCACGCAACCAGATATGGTTATGAGCAAAGTGAACGGTGCGTTGAACGACCAATTAAGGTTATTCGCAAAGTGGGCGGCGCGTCACGCCACCAAATATGATAAAGAACAAAGTGGGCAGTGCGTCACACACCCAAATATAGTAATGAACAAAGAGGGCGGCGCGTCACGTGACCAAATATGGTGATGTACAAAGTGGGCGGCGCGTCACACGACCAAATTTGGTAATGAATAACATGGGTGGCGCGTCACACAACCAAATATGATATTGAACAAAGTGGGTGGCGCGTCACGCGACCAAATATTGTAATGAGCAAAGTGGGCGGCGCGTCACACAAACAAATATGGTAATGAGCAAAGTTGGTAGCGCGTCACGCGACCAAATATTGTAATGAACAAAGTAGGCGGTGCATCACACAACCAAATATGGTAATGAACAACGTGGGTGGTGCGTCACACGACCAAATTTGGTAATGATCAACATGGCCGGCGCGTCACACAACCAAATAGGGTAATGAACAAAGTGGGCCGCGCGTCACGCCACCAAATATGGTAATGAGCAAAGTGGGCGGAGCGTCACGCCACCAAATATGGTAATGAGAAAAGTGGGCGGTGCGTCACACAACCAAATATGGTAATGGCCAACGTGGACGGCGCGTCACACCACCGAATTTGGTAATAAATAACATGGGAGACGCGTCACACAACCAAATAAGGTAATGAGCAAAGTGGGCGGCGCGTCACGCCAACAAATATGGTTATGAGCAAAGTGGGCGGCGCGTCACGCGACCAAATGTTGTAATGAGCAAAGTAGGCGGTGCGTCACACAACCAAATATGATAATGAACAAAGTGGGCCGCGCGTCACACCAACAAATATGGTAATGAGCAAAGTTGGTAGCGCGTCACGCGACCAAATATTGTAATGAACAAAGTAGGCGGTGCGTCACACAACCAAATATGGTAATGAACAACATGGGTGGTGCGTCACACGACCAAATTTGGTAATGATGAACATGGCCGGCGCGTCACACAACCAAATAGGGTAATGAATAAAGTGGGCCGCGCGTCACGCCACCAAATATGGTAATGAGCAAAGTGGGCGGAGCGTCACGCCACCAAATATGGTAATGAGAAAAGTGGGCGGTGCGTCACACAACCAAATATGGGAATGGACAACGTGGACGGCGCGTCACACCACCGAATTTGGTAATAAATAACATGGGAGACGCGTCACACAACCAAATAAGGTAATGAGCAAAGTGGGCGGCGCGTCACGCCAACAAATATGGTTATGAGCAAAGTGGGCGGCGCGTCACGCGACCAAATGTTGTAATGAGCAAAGTAGGCGGTGCGTCACACAACCAAATATGATAATGAACAAAGTGGGCCGCGCGTCACACCAACAAATATGGTAATGAGCAAAGTTGGTAGCGCGTCACGCAACCAAATATTGTAATGAGAAAAGTGGGCGGTGCGTCACGCGACCAAATATAGTAATGAGCAAATTAGGCAGAGCGTCACACAACCAAATATGGTAATGAACAAAGCGGACGCCGCGTCACGCGACCAAATATGTTAATGAACAAAGTGGGAGGCGTGTCACGTGACCAAATATGATGAAGAACAAAGTCGGCGGCGCGTCACATGATCAAATATGGTAATGAACAAAGTGGGAGTCGCCTCACGCAACCAGATATGGTTATGAGCAAAGTGAACGGTGCGTTGAACGACCAAATAAGGTTATTCGCAAAGTGGGCGGCGCGTCACGCCACCAAATATGGTAAAGAACAAAGTGGGAGGCGCGTCACACACCCAAATATAGTAATGAACAAAGAGGGCGGCGCGTCATGCGACCAAATATGGTAATGAACAAAGTGGGTCACGCGTCACGCCACCAAATATGGTAATTAGCTAAGTGCGCAGTGCGTCATTGGACCAAATATTGTAATGATCAAAGTGGGCTGCGCGTTGCGCGACCAAAAATGGTAATGCCCAAAGTGAGGGCCGCATCACGTGACCAAATAAAGTAATAAGCAAAGTGGGTGTCCCGTCATGCAACCAGATATGGTTATAAGCAATGTGTGCGGCGCGTTACACGACCAAATATGGTAATGCGCATAGTAAGTGCCGCATCACGTGACCAAATATTTTAATAAGCAAAGTGGGCGTCGCTTGACGCAACCAGAAATGGTCATGAGCAAAGTGAGCGTCAAAGTGGCCGGCAAAGTGGGCGGCGTGTCACGCGACCATATATGTTACTGAACAAAGATGGCGGGGCGTTACACGACTAAATATGGTAATGAGCAAAGATGGCGGGGCGTCATGCGACCAAATATGGTAATGAACTAAGTGGGCGGCGTGTCACGCGACCAAATATGGTGTTGAGCAAAGTTGGTTGGGAAGTAGGCGTCAAAGTGGGCGCAGCATCACATGACAAATATGGTAATGAGCAAAGTGGGCTGGCACATCACGTGACCTAATATGGTAATGATGCAATTCTCACTACAAACACCACACCTTGCTTACTTTTGCAGAACCCATTGTATAATTTGGTGAAGCAAGACGAAACACTTATGATATGTTTTTTGAATGATAATGCTGTTCATGAATGTGCCTTGATGTTTTGTAAAACATTTAAATGCACACTTTTTGCTCTTTCAGAATACAGTCAGATGGTTGGACAAGGTGGTTATCAGCCAGTCACAACAGTTAATACCAAGAGTCCAAGGGTCCTGTTTTGTCATTACGTCATGTGGATATTTAATGCAAATATACACCTTCACTGTGGATGTGTTTAGTCGATTTTATCATATTGCAATTGGGAAAGCAACAATGCGTAACATTTAGACATAAATACATTATTTTCATGTTTTCTGAGAAGACAGGTTTCAGTATGAACGGTCACAAATCCCGGAGTCAGACTCTCCAACTCTCTGTTAAACAATCCCTACGACTGTGTAAATTCTCTGGGCGAGCCGCCCAGATGCGTATTCTGAGAGTGGTGTCACTGCCCCAACTCCAACCCGACCGCTACACTTTAAGGCAGAAGGGTAGAGCAACCTCGAAAGCGAACTGTCATTCATTGTCTGCTAGTCAGAATATTGCAGACGGCAAAATCTCTCCACTTTTAACACTCTGATCAAGTGCCTTCTCCTCAGAATAATAGGTATGTATGTATGCTCCTTATTGAAACACGCTGAGTCATGATGTAATAAAGCTAGACAGGAAAAAAGCTTGGTTCTTATTCATTCTCCGGTTTTTGTTCCCCTGTGCTCTCTGTTATGTTTCCCGACAAATTCACAGAGAAAAACCAGCGCAGAATCATAATATGGAAATGCATTTTTTTGGTTTAAATTAGTCTGAATCAGTTTAGTGAATGTGCCACATTTTCGTGGAATTAAATGAAACATATTCACCGTGCATGCATGCGGGCGCACGAACGTTCGGTCAACAAATTTTTAAACAGGCATTGTCATCCGCTACTATGCTGTCTATTAGACTGTCACTGCCTGATGCGGTCAGCTGGAAATTCTGGGACTGGAACCGGAAATTGCGCATGTTTTACCAACTGACGTTTACTGGTAAGCGCATCCATCCATGGTTATATCACGTACAGGTGATGAAAGTTTCTTTTTTAACTACTTAAAATTTTTACTTCTACAGTCTAGATTAAGGGTTCTGGTTAGGTTTAGGTCTGTGCAGTCCGACGCCCTCAAAGAGAACCAGAGGGGACATTTTGCATTCGCTTTTGTAGCGAACAGATCAGTAATCCGAACCGGCTCCAAACAGATGTTATAATTCGAGGCGACAGCTCCCACTCCTGCATCAGGGCACCCCCTCGGGACATACCGTCTGCTCCCACATTGAGCAACACCGGGACGTGACGTGCTCTCAGTGACAGCAGATGACTGTCCGCCTATTCTAAGATGGATGCTGCCACCTTGTGGAGAGCGGGTGACCTGACACCCCCTTGTCTGTTCAGGTACGCTACAGCAGTCGAGTTGTCCGACCTGATCATGACATGGTGCCTTTCCACGCGAGGAGCAAAGTGGCGAAGAACTAGGTCCACCGCCATCAACTCTAAAACATTTATGTGGCGGACCTGACCAGACTCCACCCACGCTGTCTCCGTCCAGCGCCCTGCCCCAGCCCGACAGGGACGCGTCTGTGAACATGTGAAGATATCGAGGGACACAACTGATCGGCATGCCCCTTATCAGACGTGCGCGAGAGTCCCAGAACATCAGATCCCGACGTGCCTGTCCGGACAGCACCAGACAGCGATTCTTGTCCTTCACTGGGTCCAGCTTCAAGCGGCTGAACTGGGTGCGCTGCAGACATGAGCCGCGACATGACATTGCAGGCTCTCACACGGGCGTTGTCTCTGGCTGTCGCTACCTCATCATCAAAAAAACCCATCTTCCTGATCCACTCTCGCCCCTTTTTTTTTAATAAAGACGAGACTTCCTGGTCGAGACATTCTCTCTCCTGCACTGTGCAGGGTGGAGAGACAAAATGCCCGAACCTCCCGCGTGAGCCACACTCGTCCGCTAGGGGTCGCACAAAATGGTCGGTCGTCATCTTCCCCACATCAGAACCGGTGGTCCGTGAAGATGGTGACGTCCTAACTCCTACTCGAAAAACGCGTCGACAAGCAGGAACCGTTGTATTAGGCCACAGGGGTCAAGCCAGGACTGCAGAACCACGTGCAAGTACATGAATTACCAGGCAGAGAATACTTTTGGGATTTTTCATTGAATCTGAAGTCAGATGAAGGAGTCTTTCGTCTCCTCCCTCCACAGAGCACCGCTGCTGGAAGGGCCTGGTCTCGGCTAGCTCACCTCCTGTTCATGGGTCCGTGATGGTTGCCGCCTCCGGTCCTCACTGCTCTCCTCCTGGCGTGTACCCCTTCGGTCCTCCCTGCAATCGGACTGGGAACTAGGCCGCTTGCACGGGGGAGGCGCCTGCCTCTTCTCCGTGCCCACTTTCAGCATGCCAGAAAGCGGGGCCGCCGTCTTCCGTGAGCTCTCCAGCTTCTCCAAATGTTCGGTGATCCCCTCACCTTGTAGGAAGGCCGCCATCGTTACCTGGGCCTCCTGTAGCTCCTCCCTAGTCAGGTCCTCTTTGCTGTACAGCATCCTGTCCATCGAGCAGGCCAAGAGCGACATGTTGATGGCCATGCCGTGAAAACCCTCTATACTACTATTTCATCAAGACCCACAAAAGAGTCTGGGTCGAAACAGAAAAATCTAAGCATCATATACATTAACCGATCAGGTAACACAAAGGCAAAGAATATAGCATGATGTGATCAAAACATAACAAAAGCTTTTCATTATTTTTAAATCTTGCAATGTACTGTGGAATAACAGGTAACATGTGCAAACGTCATAATACTATTTCAATGACACCCACAAAAGAATTTGGGCCAAAACAAAAAAAAAAAAAAAAAAAAGAAACAAGTGTCATATACATAAACCGAGTGGGTAGTATGACAATAAAGAATAAATTGTCCCTAGAAATGCGAGCAAAACTCTACAGACACTTTTATTATTATAAAAATAGCAATTTACATAAGAATTGCACGCGAGATGAGCAAACGTCACAATACAAGTAGTTCATCGAGACCCACACTAAAAAAATAAAATGAAAAATAGAACGGATGTTCGCCATATTTTGTGTTCAGACAGCGGAGAAACCTGAAAGCTATTGAGAAGTAAAATATACCAAGGTGACGTTTTTTGAAACATTTCTGTCAAATGGATTGACAAACTTCATTATTGCATGTTTTTCAGTGAGACTGGGTTGTCAGAGACGTGACCTTCCCAACCCGACCCTTTGAGGACCAGTTTTCCCACCACAGGGTTAATGCCTTTGGTTCAAGAACAACGATCAGTTTGGGATGTGATTTGAAACTTTGAGTTATCACAGTTCATCTCAACAATGCTCACTACTACCTGTCATGTTCCGTTCATCAGTGCGTTCATTAAAAAATACTTGAACTGTTCATGGCACTCGATGGTTCGGTGTCTTTCATGCCATCATTTGAAAAAAAGGCTTGTCATGTATCTGCAGTGTGGTGGTTAACACATCTGCCCAACGTGTGGAAGGTCCTCGGCTTGAAACCAAGCACAAACCACTTTGGCTTCTTACAGAGGGGAACCCTGACAACTTGCCTGTGATTTCCACCGTATTATCCACCCCTCTGGAACTCGGATTGAAACCTCTGATAAAAAGTGCCGAACAAACGAAAAAGTCTCACAAACCCTTGATGACAATGTCTTGAGTTGATGTGTGGTTCAAAATCTGAATCAAATCAGTTTTTAATAGAGTTATGGTGGTCCTACACTCTCTGCAACAGCAGAAGTGAAGTTCTGCCAAGGCTTCATGAAATACTGCCATTATTTTCACAGCTCAGTAGGTGGCACTCTAAAAATTGACACGAGGCTTCACTGACATGTTTGTTCAAATCAGAAGAAGTGTGCCATCTGAAAATTAAGGCTGGTATGTTGAGCTGGTTCTCTTCTTTGAGATGATATATCCAGTTGCTGAGAACAGGCGTTCATTTGCCTTCCACCAAGAAAGGAGACTCTCAGTCTTCAGAAGAGGCTGCCCTACAAAGTATATCAGCACCTGTAACGGTATAACAAATGAAAACAAATATTTTGACAACATTGGGATAACAAATGTTAAAAAAAAACACTTATTCATATAAATACAACTTCCCTCATTTGCCATTGCATGATTTTGAGCATCCAGTGAGTGATAGAGTGAATAATGGCAGACATGAGATACAGTACGACTGTGCTTTCCTGTTGTCCATATATATGTGAAAGGATATAACTTAATGGCGACGAGGCATGGCTTCACGTTGTGCTTAACCGGTGTAGAGTTGGCGTTAGGGTTAGCCTAACCTAACCCTCATCACTAGCAAGGCGTGTTAAGGCAAGAACGCGAAGCACACTGGTAAGCTGATTGTTGTGACATGAATAAAGACACTGGCATCACGCAAGCCTGCAATCTACATATACCCATCCCGCCTTTTCACAACAAAAAAAAGTGTGTGTATTTGTGCAGTTACGGTAGCGACACCGAAAGCTCCAGTGAAGTGTTGAATGTGTCGAAATGTTTGTTGTGTTTTCTGAGATGACCGATAACAATGTGCTGTGTACTGAAATAAATAGACTTTATGTATTGTAAGAATATGGCTTCAACGTCTTTTACAAATAAATACACACATTGTCATATAATAACATGCATATTTTAAAAAATATATAAAAAGTACCACAAGGGGTTAGTGGAATCTTTCATTGGATTCACATTCAGGATGCCTGGCTAATATACATGTTTTTTTGTTTTGTTTTTTTAATAGAATTCTGAAGTAAAGTGGTGGGATTCGATTAAAAAAATTGAGTTAATGACAGAATTTGTGATTAATTAATCTCAATTAATCACTGTTTAATGGTATAAGAATATTTGCCACAAGAAGCCACATTTTTCAATTTGGATGAATTTGGTATATTACTGAAACGAATGATGGAGCCATACATACATTTAAACAACAAAATATTGTTTATTTTCAGTTTGACAATAGCACAATAAATCATGATGGTGTCAATAAGTTTTTATATCACCTTTTTGAAAAAAAAGCTCTTTTAATGTCTTGAAAATATTTGTAGTGTAGTAGTGGAAACCCTGGCCATTGTGTAGTGAAAAACCTCCCTGAACAAAAGCAAACACGTGCTTTTGTTTGCTTTTGTTCAGGGATTCCTCCATGTTTGTTGTTGTTGTTGTTGTTGTTGTTGTTGTTGTTGTTATCATCCTAGCTGCCACGTGTCTTGTGCATCAATGTGATCAGTGGACCAGGAACTCCTGCACTTACAAAGGTTCCCTGTTGTCTGGAGAGCAAACTGTTAAATTAAAAAAAATAAATAAATAAATAAAGTTGTAATTAATTGTAATGATGTTGTAATTAATTAATCGTAATTGATTCGTCAAAGTCCCACCATTTATATATATATATATATATATATATATATATTGTCTTCGCCATGGAGGAGCCTGAATGTCTAGCCTTAATGGTAAAAGTATTTCTAGATTTGTTTATTATCTAGATTTTATGTTTATGTAGATGTATGTTTCCCCAAATTCATATGGCATTGGTGGAAATTAAATTATTCATAATTATATTTATAGGGTAATGACATGGAACCTCTGACCACATCATCAGATCCCAGTGATAAAGAACCATATTTCATATGTCAAATGCCACGTCTGCCCCGTTTTTTTGTTTTTTTTTTGTCAACAAAAAGGAATGGCTTGACTTAAGGAAAACTCAAAAAGGACGAGGCTTTACTGGGCTGCAATGGACTGATGTCGTTTCGAAAGGAATTATAACAGTCCATCCACACTGCAGCTTTACATTTAAACAGCACTCATCAAAAACATTACATTCCCCTAAAACCAGTTCACTTTTTAAATGCTTTGGTTATTGCCGATTTGAGGATTTCCGAGGATTGCCCTGTCACCTTCACCATCGACATAAAAGATGAGCACACCCTGAAAGCTGATGTGGTGAGGTGTGCCATATTTCCTGCAGGCATTCCAAACAGTTTTCCTAAGGCTGTATTTAACTCAAGCAGTGAGGAGGCCTGTCATGTTCATTTGTGATGGCTCTCTTGTTTCACTGTATTCCATCTCATTCATCTCCTGTGGGATGGCATTACAAGAACTTTTACAAAAGTACTATGAAGTGGACGCTGGCCAATTCCAAAGTGAAAACTCACTAGCATAATAATCAAGAGCATCCTTTCACTAACCCCTTGTGGTATTTTATATATATATATATATATATATATATATATATATATATATATATAATCATTTCCAAGCCTTGTCTCCTTCCATTCTAATTCAAATGAATTTCAAGGTATAATTTAATTGAGAAAATTTAAAAACATTGGAAAAATGATTTCATTGTATACAGTAGTTCACCAAATCAGTGTCAATTCAGTCTGTCAGGTAGGTGGCTGCAGGGATTTTTTTTATGTCCAGCAGATGTTGGCATTCAGTGACAGTATCAACACAGTGTGTCATTGTGTGGAAACGCTTGATGCGTTTCCACACAATGATCACTACACCTTGTGTGTTTGTTCGCTGGTGAGTGTACCTAAAATTCTGTGCTTAGAGTAAAGTTACATATCGGTTATAGCTGTACAATTAGTCATTTGTGATTTCCTAAACGTATTTAGAGTGAGCTAAAGGTGCAATGGCAGTGCGAGTGTCACGGCTCAGACAATGTGGAGAAGCCAAGCGCAGGAAGTATAGAAAGGCTGATACCAATATGCCCACAAAGAGTCCAAGACAAGAGCCAACACAAATGGGGCCTGGCCCGAGTCCAAACAAATAACTAAGAGGAACTCCAACGGAGCAAGCTCAACCGAAATCCAGGGAGCATCAAAAGAGTCCAGAAACACACTGACAACAGGTCGGGCACGAGTGACAAGGAACTAAGAAACAAGAAAACATCAAATAGAATAAACTTACAAAAATTCTCAGGCACAAAGGCAAAAAAAAAAAAGTCAATCCAGGAAGAAAAAAAATATGTGGAAGTAAAAGGCCAAAATGTTCAGAACAGGAGTCCAAAAGCAAACCACCGTGTAGAAACATTCACAATGTGGAGCTGCATCAACCTCCAGCTTCTCCTTTAGAGGTGGAGATTCATCAGTGAGAAATTGATTGCAGCTGCTGATCGCGCCCGACACTGTCAAGAGAGTTAAAGACACACACACAGGAGCAGGAAGTAGCTGACAAAATAAAAGCATGGTGTGAGGGGCCATGACAGTGAGAGCAGCTGAATGAATGACAATATTGAAACTTTTGATAGTCATATTTATTGTAATTATTTAGAGTATAACCTATACTTTTAGCAGTGAAAACAAAAATCAAGTCTTTTACAGAACAAACAGCAGCAAGAACAAACAATAGTGCAAATAGTGCAATGCTGAGAATCATAAAACAGAAACACAACTATACCAAACTGGGAAATTAACTGCAGTGACAATGGTTTGGTAACACAAATATTTTCAGCCACACAAACAAAATAAATTATTTTCGTAACTCTAGATATTATGATAAATAAAATAACAAATTAAATAAAAAATGCTGCATAAAGTGCTTCAGTAGTGGTAGTAAGACATTTAGGAATTTCACTCATCAACATTGCTATCCCACAAACCAATGACTGTACCTCATGTGGAGAAGCTTCTCAAACTTGAGCTCTGACGGCGTGTTTCTCTTTGGAGGGAGAATCAGTTCTCCCAAGGCTAAATAGACCTTATACTGGGGCAACGGAGGGAGTGGCTGCATTAAGTTTGAGAGACATTTTTTTATCAATGGAAATTGATTCAGAATGCCTCAACCTGTTTCTTCTTTGATTTGAGGTATGAAGCTTCTTTGTTCTCTGCAAAGCCAAAGAACTCCTCCTCTCTGCTGGTAGACAGTTGCTGTGTGGTGGTGGTGGCAGCAGACTTGCCTTCACCAGATCCCTCCGCTTCGGATCATGCAGCCAACGAAGCTTGAATTTTGGTAGCGTCACAGCACCAGGACAGAATCCTCACTTCCGAGGACACGTGCAAACCTTGTTTTGATGGCCTACAATGACACATGACAAGAAAAAGTAACTATTCAATATTCCATGAGACAGTAGGCATTGTTTAAAAATGCACTAAACATCAGCAGCATGCCATAATTTTATACAGAATCTATTTTAATTAGGCGTGGGACTTTAACGAGTTAATTACAATTAATTAATTACAACTTATTATTATGATTAACTAATTACAACAAAAACATAATTAAATTGAATTGAATTGAACAGTTTGCTCTCCAGACAACAGGGAACCAAAAGCAAACAAAAGCATCTGATTGCTTTTGTTGAGGAATGTTTTTCTCTAACAATGGCCAGGGTTTCCACTACTCTGGATGTACTTGAAATTCTTATAAAATTGAAATTTTTATACAAATATTTTCATGACATTAAAAGAGCTTTAGTTTAAATAAGGTGGTATAAAAACTTGAATATCGCCACCATCGTGATTTATTGTGCTATTGTCAAACTGATGTAAAATAAACAATATTTTGTTGTTTAAATGTATGTATCGGTCCATATGGGTCCAATTGAAGGATGTGGCTTCTTGTGGCAAATATTCTTGTATGATTAAACTGCGATTAATTGGGACTAATTAATCAGAAATTATCCAAATAATAAGATTCTTTTTTAAATCGAATCCCACCCAAAATTATTTTATAATATCCACATCACAGACACTGGCATCTGTGATACAGTATTTTCCGATTTTCACTTCTTCCATTTGTTTCAGTTTGCCAAACACCAACCTCCCTCTACCTTTAACCAGGACACTGTTCCTGAACTCCTGCTTCTGCTATCAACTTTGGAACACAGACCTGACTTTACTTGAGCTTTTTGTCATGTCCATGTTCAGCACTTTTATTTTGTTGTTCCCCAGTTGTGTGTTTTTCTGTTTCCTCTCCTGCTTTCCTGCAGCTTCACAGCTACACAGCTGGGACCAATTTTGCAATCAAACCTCGCTGATTTCAACACCTTGGCTCCAGACTGTGTTGGCAGAAGGTCACTTCACATCCACAGGTAATGATCTTCCTCTTGTGCCATTGCTTTCCTATGTGATTGATAGATTTGGCTTGTGTCAGTTGATCAGTCGAGGCCTCATTTAATAGCTCATTGCTGACATCTGCTGGTCATTGGATGTAACCCAGATGTTATGTGGTTAACTGTCCGTTGATTTGTCAGTTGTATGTTCAGTTACTTGATGTGCTTGTGTAACTTGGACATATTCAATCATTTTCACTGTGTTGGGGCTCAGTCGATTCCTTTTTTCGGATATGATTTCCCATGCCTTTGAGAAAATCTTCTCGCAGGGAGAGAAGCAGGCGTGCAAAGGAACCAAATTGCCAACTGGTAAAGGTGTGGATATGTGGTTTTGTGGTCCTTCCAAAACAACAGTGGGTCCTCATTTCTTGAAATGTATTTTTGGATGAGGTACCGTTGCACTTCCACAATAGCCTCAGCTTCAGCATTGGACACGCCCCGACTCTCATTTACCGACGTGTCAAATAGACTCCACAGGTTCCCACCACCTAAAAAAAAGACAGCACTTCATGATAGTATTATAGTAAACATGAAAACAGATATAAAATGTTGATTGTGCTGCCGCATTTTCATCCTTCACTTGAGGCCTTTGTGGAGGAATTGATGGCAGAGAGATTATGTTGGCGCACTCCGTTTTCAGTCTTTCTACGGCCTCATTTGCTCTCAACTCACTGTGGAATCCAAGTACTTTCAACCGTGGATCCAGCAGTGTTGCCAGTGTCATTACACTGGCAGTCTCTAGTTTGGCCAGATGATCCCTCAGCCTTACTTTTAAAATGTCTGTCAACATTTTTGGTGTTTCTGTGGTCACATTAGAAGCTTCGCAGTTCACTGCATGCAGAAGCATTTTCATCTGTGGTATCACTTTAGACCCGACACCCGTTTCTCCTCTAACAGCTTAACAGTGGCCTGGTGGAATGGGCCAAGCACTTTAATGATTTCTTCAATTGTTTTGAAGTCACTGGATGTGAGTTGTGACAGTAAAGCAAGGGCAGCCCCCATGGCTTCCCGCTGCTCAAAGACACGCTGGAGCATAAGCAGTGTGCTGTTCCAGCGTGTTTCTACCTCCATTAGCAACTTATGTTTTGGTCTTCCCATGGACTCTTGCATGTGGCCAAGGCGTTCTTTAGCAGTTGTGGAGGTCCGGAAGTAGGCCACAATTTTTCTGGTTTTTGCTCTTATTTCAGACAATATGGGGACCTGGTCAAATGACTTTCGCACAATCAAATTAAGGGAATGTGCAACACATATGCTTTGCCTTACACCAAGAGTGTGTGCACAGGCTATCATATTGGATGCCGCATCTGTGACCAGGCGTTTGACCTAATCTTTTATTCCCCATTCTGCCATAATTTTTGTCTTTGCCTGGGCTAAGTTCTCTGCTGTGTGGCTCTGTGGAAAGTGTTCCACTCCCAGCAGGATGGTGTTCAGAGTGTCCTCCTCAGTAATAAAGTGACACGTCACACCAAGATAGGCCTCCATGTCCATAGAGGTCCACATGTCTGCAGTCAGACTGCAAGCTTTAGCTTTCTGGACCTCTTCTTTTGCCTTCTGCATTTCGGCATGGAATCTCTCCTCGACCATTGCCTTTAGAGCCTGGAAAATAAAATAAACAATAATGCCTCAGATTTATATAGCGCTTTTCATGACACTCAAAGCACCTCAGAGTTCATTCACACGAGGCGAGGGAGATTAGGTCTAACCCAATGACACTATGAAAGCAACTTGGTGGGAGCGGGATTTGAACCGCCAACCCTGCAGTCATTGGACAACCTGCTCAACCACCTGATCTACTGCTGCCCACTACTATGGCACCTGTCATTTACCATACAACAAACAGCATAAATTATGGATATACAATACTCACCTGTCTAGTTGGAATAATATAGGTAGGCTCGAGGAGATCCAGGAGGCTCCTAAATCCCTGATCTTCCACCAGTGTGAAAGGCTGGGAATCCTTCACAACCATGGCAACCGAAGCCTGATCCACAGCATGTTTCCTGGTACCTACACAGACACATTACATTCGATCATGTTGTTATGTTTCGGCCACAGTGAGGGACATGGCATTTTAAATGATTGTGGGTTATTACTTGGCGCGGGTTGTGCACGTTCATTTTCATTCAAGGCTCGGTACTGCCTCAACATGCATGTGGTGTTGTTTGTGTAACTCAGCTCCTTCGAGAAGAGCAAGCACTTCACCTGAAACCAAAAGATTGTTTGAAGAATGAGTGTTGGGGGTGTGGGGGTTAAAATTTCTATCTACATATATGTTATAATGTATTATTATTATATCATGTGTCACAAACATAGTGTACAGAAGGCTCCCTTTAAGATGACGTCACACGTTGCGTGGCAGTTTTGACATGCGCAGTAGTGGTTGAAGTTCGCTCTGAGAGTAGTTGGCTGCCGCTCGTCCTCCTGGGTTTTTTGTCTTAAGTTCCAAGTACATGACCAAAGTAAGTGTTTGTTTTCACCATAGTTGCCTTTCAGTGTTTGGTTAGTCCGTAGTTGTGTGCGTTGCCTTGTGTGCATTTGATATAGTAGTAGTAGTCCGTCGTCGACGAAGGACGCTCCAGCAATTAGCCACCGCCCTTTGCGGCGTGTTAAGTGGTCACGTGATCCAATGGACCGTGTGCGGGTAGTGGCGTTTGTCCACCACACGATGGTGCCCGTTCCCACGGAATGAGAATCGGTTTCTTTGACATGTTTTGTCCATTAAGGTGTGACCATTGTATTGTAATTTGTATAATTTTGTATAATTGTCTTCTGTGTGTTATTTCACAGAAACTATATATATATATATATACATATATATATATATATATATATATATATATATATCAAGAACTTGGACAAATAAACCACACAGTTTACACATCTCTTGAACTCCTGTGCTCTGACCGGCCAACCATCGTGGATTCTTTATCAGTTATCCGAACCAGCATCATCATCGTCCTTCCTCCTCAACATTAAGTGGTCCTTCGAGCTGGATAAAGAATCTACGATGGACCCTAGAGAGATGTACCCGGACGTGCGGCCAAAGCGAAGACCACAACGTCCAGCGAGATTCCAGGACTTCCAAGTGGACTACATTGGCAGTCGGCAAGAAGACCGTCCTCCACCAGGCAAGCCTACACCTCAATCATGGGAGACCCCAACCCAGAGGAGACAAGTATCACCGCCTTACTACGGACGCTACCATGAGGATGCGGCTCATTATGAGATGCCTCCGCTTGCTTCAGTTTGCTTCCAGGACAGTGAGCTTTACAGCGATTTGTCAGCTTCTCCAGGACCTCCAGACTGGGACCCACATTACGAAGGAAGAAGTAGCTATGACGAGAGCTCCCGACTATATCATACCCAAAGAGCCTTCGAATCAGGTCTGAAGGAGCTACATGAGACACAAAAGGAGATGAAAGAACTACTGGATGTAACCCGTTCCTTGCATGCCGTTATGGGTCAACCTGGAAAGCATGCAGGGAAGAGTAACAGCTTTGAACTATCAGTAGAGGAGGATGAAGGAGACTGGCCTGAACCTCCACCCTGGCCTGAAACCAACTGTAGACCTTCGTCACAGCATGCAAAACCTGAATATTGATGCACATCAGATTCGGCCCCTCCCAGCTCCACCCGCAAATGACTGTGCATCCAGCACCTATGTTCAACACCAGTCTCAGCAGCCCGTCCACAGTTTTGCCCCTCCTCCTCCAGTAGATCAGGTCTACAGAGGACCCCCCCCCCCCTCCCCCCCTCCCCCCCCCCCCCCCCCCCCCCCAATTCATCCAACCAGACCCCAGTGAGTTCTCTCGACTACATATTGCTCTGGAGAACCTACTTCCTCCAACAGCCTCTGAGCTCTTCAACTATCAAGTTCTGCTCGACCATCTGAAGCTGGAAGAAGCCAAGCTGATTGCGGACGCCTACTTGAATTCCCCAAACCCCTACACTGAGATCATGGCAGCTCTCCATGACAAGTTTGGACAACCTCACCAGCTGGCACTTCGGACAATAGCCACAGTTCTTGAAGCTCCAGAAGTCAGGTGTGGAGATAGCACAGCCTTTCAGAAGTTTTCCCTCCAGATTCAGTCCTTGGTGGGTCTTCTACAGACACTAGGTTCAGAAGGGGAAGTTGAACTCAAGTGTGGTTCTCACGTTGCTAGGCTGTTGAGTAAGCTTCCCCCAGAACTGCGGGCAGACTTTCGCCGCCACCATTACAATTCCATAACTAGTCACACCTTGACTGACTTAGCTGAGTGGCTTCGGTATGAATCCTGGTGTCAGGGATATGATAGTCATGTCGCTGTGCGTAGTGGTAAGGAGAGGTTCACCACCAAAGGGGAGGGTCGTGCAGGAAGGCAGACAGTAACTGTTTTACACGAAAAGGACAATGAAAGGACAATGCTGCTCGCAGAAGCAGCAAAATGTCTGAACATGAACGGCAGTCCAGAAAACCTCCCTCTCCGAACAGTTCGCCACGATGTCCAGGTATTGCATGGACAAACTGTGTCATTCCAAGTTTCCTCAGTGGATCGTCCATCCATACAGCTAACAACCTCAGCCTTGCCCCATACACCTATCCAATGGAACGTCTCCAACGGAAGTTCAAGCACATGCATGGTCTTCCGATCCCGGCCTTTAAGAATGCTACCCCCTTCCTGCTGATTGGTTCTGATCAACCTCACCTTATAACACCGGTTGAGCCAGTCAGGCTGGGCCCCCCCGGGGGGCCAGCTGCTGTACATACAAGGCTGGGCTGGACTCTTGAAGGTCCCGTTCGAGATACGGGGGGGCTATCTCACAGTACGCAGTGCCTCTTGACCACCTCCCCACCACACCTGGATGAGATTTTCCAGCATGTTGAGAGACTCTGGAAACTGGATGTCGTACCCCAACACCCTGAGAGAGAAGTGACTCGCTCCAAGCTTGATAATCATACTGTTGCACTGCTTAAGTCCAGAACTGCCAGGGTAGAGGTGGATGGTATTTTCAGATATGCAACTCCATTACTGCGTCATGAGAAAATGCCACTGCTACATGCCCCAAAGGAGTCCGTCATGCCATTGTTGCGCAGTACGGAACGTCGGCTCCTCAGAGAACCTCAGAAAGCCAAAGATTACTGTGCAGAAATGCAGAAGCTCATCACGTCTGGCGCCGTGCAAGAAGTGAAAGAAGCGAAACCGCCAGAGGAGTGCTGGTACATTCCCCACCACCTTGTGCACCATAATGGGAACAATCGTTTGGTCTTCAACTGCTCCCATTCCTACCTCGGACAGACGCTGAACCAACATCTGCTGTCTGGTCCAACCCTTGGTGCTTCGCTCCTTGGGGTTTTACTGAGGTTCCGAGAGCACCCTGTGGCCATCAGCGGGGACATCAAAGGGATGTTCCACCAAGTGCGCTTGCTCAACAACAGACAACAGAGTGAACTCCTTTCTTCTGGGGGCTTTGAACTCCTCCTTTGAACTTCCTGCAGAACTCCTACAAGAGTGGTGTAGCTGGGAAGCGGAACTGGACCTACTGTGCCACATCACCTTTCCTAGGCCATACCTTCCGAAGGATGTCAGTCACAAGGGTGTGACATATGAAGTCCATATATTCGCTGACGCTTCTGATCGAGCCTATGGCGCTGTGGCGTATTTGAGAACTGAGGATAGCCAAGGCCAACGGCACCTGTCCTTCATCCTAGCCTGCTCACGCGTGGCCCCAAAGCGCCTTCAGTCCATCCCGCGCTTGGAGCTTTGTGCAGCACTTGTAGCGGCTCAACTAGCCAATGTCCTGAAGAATGAGCTATATATCAAGAACTTGGACAAATAAACCACACAGCTTACACATCTCTTGAACTCCTGTGCTCTGACCGGCCAACCATCGTGGATTCTTTATCAGTTATCCGAACCAGCATCATAATCTTCCTTCCTCCTCACCACATAGAGACCTGTGCTTCATTATACCTGTCTGTTATACCTTTGTGGGAGATATGTTCTTCGCTTCTTGGGTGGCTCCATCGTCACTCTCTGTCAGTCGAAGTAGCACAGCAATGATCAAAGACTCTTCCTGGTTTTTCTGTGCCTATTTAAGGAGCGCGAATCATGACGCGAGCCAGTTACGTGATCGCTGAAAATGGGGCCTCATTTGCCTTCGGTCTTGTGATATGAGGAAAAAACGAGACGGGCCTCGATACGGGCTCCATTTAATCATCAGCGGAATGGGTCCCAGCTGTGTGTCGCCATTAAGCTGAAGAAGGACAGATGAAGACGCGGAAGCGGGGAGACAGGAAGTAAAACAATAAAAGCACAAACGAACACGAAACCTAACAGTACACCCCCTTCGAGGAGGGCCTCTAGGCACTTTTCCAGCCTTGTCTGGGTGGGTGCCGTGAAACTTGAGATTAAGTCTTGGTCGAGGATGAGGGAGCGGGAGATCCAGTATTGCTCCTCAGGGCCAGTCAATCGCGTATCGCTTTGATGGCGGCGCCTTGTCAGGCAGCGGCTACTGAGGCTCCCGGTAACAAAGCCAAATGTATGTATAATACAATGAAAATGAAACAATCAACGAACGAACGAACAAACAGTGGAAACGGCGCAATGCGTTTATTAGGATATGACCGGCAAACGATCATTAATCTGAGGGATTTCAACGGCTTTTATCCCGTTAGGGCGGAGACACGGACGACCCTACACGACCTCGGTCTGTTCCACCGGTCGGATCCAAGGATCTACAGCATAGCGAAGCCCCGCCAGTCAGATTCAGAGTCCTACAGCACAGCGAAGCCCCTCCCCAGCAGCAGGGATCATCATCACGGGGGACATCGGAGGCGGTGCGAGAGGAAGCAGAAGCGCGGTTGCCGCGGCGGAATTAAGGCTAAGATAAATGCTAACCCGTTCCGCTCGCCGCTCCCGTCGGTCCTGCTCTCTAATGTGCGCTCGCGAGAAAACAAACTGGACTATTTGAAACTGGACTTGAACACCCGAAGGGAGACACGGAACTGTTGCGTGCTGATCCTCACGGAGACGTGGCTCAACTCTTCTGTCCCGGACACCGCCATTAGCCTGGAAGGGCTAACAGCGTTCAGGGCGGACAGGAACAACGTGCTCACAGGTAAAACCCGGGGAGGGGGTGTCTGCATCTACATCAACAACAACTGGTGTATCAACACAACTCCGGTCTCCAGTCACTGCTGTGTGGACATAGAGTTTCTGATTGTGAAATGTAGACCCTTCTACTTGCCACGTGAGTTCACCAGCGTCACAGTGGTGGCCCTGTACATCCCTCCAAGCGCTGACTGCAAACAGGCCCTGAGTGTCCTCCATCAAGCCATCAGCGACGTGCAGTCCACACACCCAGAGAGTGTCTTCATTGTGGCAGGGGACTTTAACCAGGCCAATATGAAGACTGTGCTTCCAGCCTTTCACCAGCATGTGGACTTCGCTACTCGTGGGGAGAACACCCTGGACCTGGTCTACACCAACATCAAGAAGGCGTACAGAGCTGTCCCTCGTCCTCACCTCGGCTCCTCAGATCATCTCTCTGTGTTGCTGGTCCCTGCATACCAGCCCCTGCTCATGAGAGAGAAACCAGCAGTGAGGACAGTGAGAGTGTGGCCAGAGGGAGCCATATCAGCCCTTCAGGACTGTTTCGAGCGTACTGACTGGAGCATGTTCAAGGATGCTGCTACGGACTGCAATCAGCAAACAGACGTGGGGGAGTATGCGACCATCGTCACTCGGGCCAATCAGAAGCCTTGGATGACGAAAGAGGTGCGTGATAGACTGAGGGAGCGAAATGCTGCGTTCAAATCTGGAGATGGAACGGCACTCAGATCAGCCAGGGCGAATCTGAACCGTGAAATCCGGGCAGCGAAGCGCACCCACAGTCGGAAGGTCCAAGGCTTCTTTCAGAATGCCAGCAACACCAGACAACTGTGGCAGGGCATCCAGACGGTCACAGGCTATAAAGCCTCTCCCCCTCCTTGCCGTGACGACATCAGCTTCCTCAATGAGCTGAATAACTTCTTTGGAAGGTTTGAAGCTCTCAATACCAACCCTGCGAGGAAAGCTGCCCCCCACTCTGACGAACAGACGCTCAGACTGGACACCGCTACGGTGCAGAGAACTCTGAGGAAGGTGAACGCAAGTAAAGCTGCAGGCCCTGACAACATTCCTGGACGACTGATTAAGGAATGTGCTGACCAGCTGTCCCAAGTGCTCACGGACATCTTCAACACCTCTCTGACCCAGGCGGTCGTCCCTCCATGTTTCAAGTCGGCCATAATTATTCCTGTGCCCAAGAAACCGACCACCACGTGTCTGAACGACTTTCGCCCCGTTGCACTAACATCCACCATCATGAAGTGCTTCAAGAGGGTGGTTGAGGACCACATCGTCTCCATACTCCCCGCATCATTCGACCCGTTCCAGTTTGCGTACCAGCCGAACCGCTCCACGGAGGACGCCATCTCCACTGCTCTCCACCTGAGCCTGGAGCACCTAGAGAAGAAGAACACTCTGGTTCGGATGCTGTTCCTGGACTTCAGCTCAGCTTTTAATACCATCATCCCACAGGACCTGGTACATAAATTGGAGCAACTAGGAGTGGAGACCTCCATGTGCAACTGGCTGCTGGACTTTCTCACCAACAGAACCCAGTCTGTCCGAGTAGGAGGTAACACGTCAAGTGTTATCTCCCAGAACATTGGCTCCCCTCAGGGATGTGTCCTCAGCCCACTGCTGTTCACTCTGCTGACCCACGACTGTCGCCCCAAGTATAGCAGCAACCACATCCTGAAGTACGCGGACGACACAATGGTTGTGGGTCTCATCCAGGACAATGATGAACTGGCCTACAGGGAGGAGGTGCAACATCTGGTGGACTGGTGTGAGACGAACAATCTGGCCCTGAATCTCGACAAGACGTCGACCACCGTCTACAGAGGGACAATCGAGAGCCTGCTGACCAGCTGCATCTCCGTCTGGTCTGGGAGCTGCAGTGCATCAGACTGGAAGTCTCTGCAGAGGGTGGTGAGGACAGCGGAGAAAATCACCGGGACCCCGCTCCCTGCCATCAAGGATATAGCAGATGTTCGCTGCTTATCCAGGGCACAAAGGATCATCGCGGACTCTACTCATGCAAACTATGCACTGTTCTCCCTCCTGCCATCTGGCAGACGGTTCCGCAGCATCCGATGCAGAACCACCAGATTCAGGAACAAGGGAAACAAAGTGTGCCATCTTAGAAAATCTATCCACAATGGTCATAACCGTTGTCATACCTGCAGACGGGGGCAAGCGCTTGACAAAATCGACGGCAATGTGTGACCAAGGTCGGCCAGGAAGAGGCAGAGGCAGAGGTTGTAAGAGACCAGCTGGAGGACGATGTGAGGATTTGGAACGATCCAACGATACAGGTCTCAGGAACAATGGTCTCCATTTTCTCTTGGGAGAGAGGATTCTCATGGAGTCTGGACAGAGCATCGGGTTTAGCATTCTGGCTGCCTGGGCGGTAGGTTATGGAAAACCTAAATCTTCCCAGAAAAAGAGCCCAACGAGCCTGACGAGAGTTGAGCCGTCTGGCGGACTGGAGGTACAGAAGGTTTTTATGGTCTGTGAATACCAAAAAAGGGGTTTGAGCCCCCTCTAACCAGTGCCTCCACTCCTGTAGTGCAGCCACAACGGCCAAGAGCTCAGGGTTGCCAATATCATAATTTCTTTCCGCACTTGACAATCCTCGGGAAAAGAAAGCACATGGGTGTACCTTTTGGTCAGACGGATCCCTTTGTGACAGGATAGCGCCGATTCCTGAATCTGAAGCGTCTACCTCCAGGATAAACTGCCGGGAAGGGTAAGAATGACGCAGGATCGGAGCAGAGGAAAACAGAGTCCGGAGCTTGTTGAAAGACTCCTCAGCCTCAGGAGTCCAGACGAAAATCATCTCAGTGGAGGTGAGCGCCGTCAGTAGAGCAGCAACCTTGCTGTAATCTCGGATGATGCGTCTGTAAAAGTTAGCGAAGCCCAAGAACTGTTGGAGTTGCTTACGGTTGTTCGGTGTCTTCCAGATTACCACAGCTTCGATTTTTGCAGGATCAGGAAGAAGGCGTCCCTCTCCCAATATGAATCCCCGGAAGCTGACCTGTTTCATGTGAAACTCAGACTTCTCGGCTTTGCAATAGAGTCTATTTTCCAGAAGTCTTTGTAGGACCAGCCGCACATGCTCCTTGTGTTCCTCCTCCACCCTTGAGAAGATCAGTATGTCGTCCAAGTAGACGTATAGAAAATGATTAATCATATCTCTGAGGATGTCATTTACAAGTGCTTGGAATACGGCAGGAGCGTTAGTTAACCCGAATGGCATGACACAATATTCGAAATGACCCAGAGGCATCTTAAAAGCAGTCTTCCACTCGTCTCCCTCTCTGATGCGAACTAGATGAAAAGCATTGTGTAAGTCAAGTTTCGAAAAAATAGTTGCCTGGTTTAGGGGCTCTAAAGCAGGGTTAATGAGCAGAAGTGGGTATTTATTTTTAACATGGATCTGGTTCAAGCCGCGATAGTCAATGCATGGACGAAGAGAGTTGTCCTTTTTGCTGACAAAGAAAAACCCCGCACCCAGAGGGGAGGAGGAAGGGCGAATCAAACCAGCTGCTAGGGACTCATTTATATATCTTTCCATTGACTCTCTCTCTGGGCAGACATTATATAGTCTACTCGAGGGGAAAGGAGCCACAGGAATTAGATCGATGGCGCAATCATAAGGGCGGTGAGGGGGAAAAGAGAGAGCTTGGTCCTTATTAAATACCTCCCCAAGATCGTGGTAACAGGTAGGAACCTTTGAGAGATCCGGAGGTGAGGGTGGGGAGGAAGGGGTGGTCTGAAGGGAACCAGGAGCAGACCTAAGGCAATGAGCATGACAGTGGGTGCTCCAGCCAGCAATCTTGGACCGTCTCCAGTCTATCTGCAGATTGTGTGTGGAGAGCCAGGGAAAACCGAGAACGAGTGGAGAAGAAGAAGCAGGGAGAACCAGAAACGAGATCACCTCAGAGTGGTTTCCAGACAGTGTGAGGGTCAGGAGGGAGGTGCGGTGGGTGACTTGTGGGAGCAGACTGCCGTCAATTGCCGAAAGAGAGCGAGGGGAGTCCAACCTGACAAGAGGAACGGATAATGAGTCAGCAAAAGAGGCGTCGATAAAGTTATCATGAGCACCTGAATCTATGAACACCTCGACCGGAGAGTTCGTCTCTCCCTTGCGCAGGGAGGCAGAAAAAATTATTCTTCCCACTCTAATAGGTGTTTTACTGACCTTATTTTGGGAGACGAGTGGAAGACGGCAGCCTGTAGGACGGACCGGACAAACACGGATGATGTGACCCGGTTGACCACAATATAAACAAAGGCCCCGAGAGATCCGGAGTTGGCGTTCTTCCAGTGTCAGTCTCATTCTCCCCACCTGCATGGGCTCAGAGTCTTCAAGTCAGGAGGAGACTTCGGGCTGAGGGTTAGTTGTAGGTGGAGAAAACGGAACCGGCAACACCATGTGGTGAGTGGGACGTTTCTCTCTGGAATGCTCTCTGATCCTGTTATCTATTCCAATAGCTAGGAGGATGAGCTCCTCCAGAGAGTTGGGTTCGTCGCGGAGAGAGAGTTGGTCCTGTATGTTGGAGGCTAGCCCATTAATAAATATGGACATGAGTGCTGGTTCATTCCATCCAGTCTGGGCTGCTAGGATCCTGAAGCGGATCGAATATTCGGATACCGATTCCTTAGGGATGTCTTGAGTGACAGATACTAAGTGCTTGGAAGCGCAAGAGCCACTTTTGAAGGGAGCATCAAAAACTCGACGCCTCTCTGAGGAGAATGTGTGGAAATCATTCAGAATGGGAGAGTCTTGACTCGCAAAGAGAAGCTGCCCACTGGCTGGCCTTGTCGCGGAGAAGGTTTATACAGTATACAATCCGGGCTCTGTCTGTCTGGAAAAGTGAGGGTTGAGAGTCAAAAACAGGCGAATATTGAAAAAAGAAGTTCTTACAGAAGCCTGGTTTACCTGCATAAACCTCTGGCGTAGGAATGGTCAGCTCTCGAACATTGAATAGTTGTTGTACTGGGGCAGGAGCAGAAGCAGCGACTGGAGCAGGTAAGGTTGAGTCTGCTCCAGTAGGAGGAGGCGAAGATCGCTCACAATGGGCTGAAATATTCTGCAGCTGCTCCAGGAAACCCTGAGTCACTCTCTCTAAATTAGAGATTCTAGTGCCCTGGGAGCCTACAGCCTTCTGCAAATTCAAAACCATTGCTGAGTCAGTTCAGTGGCTAGACGGTTCTGTCATAGTGTAGTTGTAAGGTGACTCAATTCATATGGTTTTAAATTCGCAGATGACTTGAGACAAGCAAGGTTTCTGTTAATCAAGAAGTTTAATACAAAAATAATACACGAACAAAAACAATGAACTGAGGGCGGCGACACCAAAGTGGAGCGCGGTGGACACAACACCAACGGTGGGGGAATAACCTACAACAGAAAACAGGCGTGAGTTACACTGCACTGTAAAACGGGGACAGCAGAAAACTATGCGCTCGGTAAATACACTCACGAGGCTGAATATAACAAAGGACGCTTGGCAGAAGCGAAAAACAAACACTCTAGGCAAGGAAAAACTAGCAGAAAAGCTCACCGAAAGAGTAAACAAACACTCAAAGAAGCAAATGCGGAGCTGAGGAAAGAGCAAACAGACAGTGGTATAGATGAAGAGAAACAAGAGAGACGCGGAGCAAGAACAAGGAAAGACAAACCAGGGACAAGAGAATCAGAGTAGCAACAAGAGATCATACCACGTATCAGCAGCAGACCATCTAGCGACAACACAGTGGGCAGAAGGGTAGATATCATCGGCGGAATGGGTCCCAGCTGTTTGTCACCATTAAGCTGGAGCAGGACAGACGAAGACACGGAAGCGGGGAGACAGGAAGTACAACAATAAAAGCACAAACGACCACGAAACCTGACATTTTTGTTACTTTAGCACAGAGATTAAAAACATGGAAAAGCATTGTTTTCTTTGTCTCAGAGGATGCATTATTCACGTGTCAGCATTATGTGCTAAATAAGTGTATTATAGATACTGTCATACAAATTCAATCAGTGTTTAACTGATTTTAACACTGGATGTCAAGGGGGACGTGAACTTGCTGCTTTAAATAGCAGCTTCTCGCTTATCATGACAGGTAAACATACTTGGGGTCTCAAGGACACTGTCTCAAGGTGTTGCAATGACTGAAAGGGGTCCCAGGACTTAAACCCAAAATAGCACTTAATAAGTGCTGGTGGACAGAGAGATGGCAGGATGAACACTGACGATCAACTCCTTCATAGGGTTCATAAAGTTAAGGGGTGTGGTGTCCAAGACCTGGACCATCATCTTCCTTGCCAAGACTGTCTTGGGTGGATGTTGGCAGGGAAGATGAACGTTTGAGCTGATGCACGGGAGAGAGTCGCCGAGGCTCTTGGAACTCCAGATCTCCGGCGAGTGTTTCTTTGGGTCTCCCATGTGCACATGAAAAACAACACCTGATTCAAGGTCCAGCTGGGAGATATGGAAGCCCGGACCATTGACCAGCACAGACCGGTGAGCCAGGGGTAGTTACTGCAGTTGCCCGGCTCCCTCTCTCGCCGCTCCCTCCTTCAACTTGTGGTTCATAAGATATATAGAAAATATCTTGTTTTTCTCTTTCTGTGTCCTCGGTTGTTGCTTGTGTTAACATCTTGAATACTAAGCGTATGGTCGGCCACCTATTTTTTATATAAAATGATTTACTGAAAGATTTGTCAAGCAAAACATGCAGTCGTTAATTAAAAACAGAATTTTTGCTGAATGTGGGATTTGAACATTAACAATAAAATCACTTATGGAGGCAGCAACTAGTTCCCAGGATGTAGACACGCTGTATTTAATGAATAATGGTCACACGTGGTGACTTAGCTAATTTATTGGTGAAGCGCTTTGTGGGTGTGAGCTGCATTTTTTTGAATAAAGTTATAGTGTAATTGGTGGTTTGGATTGTTAGATGTCGTTTTTACATTGGCTCACACAGTACCCCAATTTATCTCTTTGTTGTTAATCTAGCTAGGTCTCGACACCATGCAGCACCACTGAGTGACCCCACTCCTCCGGTGAGCTATGCTGGTTATATGGTTTATGGTTTATATGGTTTATAGATAGTATGTGTTCGGAGGGGTTTGGTCCATGGTATGCCACATGCACACATTGTGGGAAGTTGGGGTGTCCAGAATCGCTCTGTTGGGCTCCGACGTCATCACCACCAAATCTCGAGAGAGAGCCCCGAGAACAGGGGTGGGATCCAGGCACCCCGCAGTTGCTTCTGAACCACTGCGCCAGTGTGACTTCCGCCTGGAAGTGCATTGGAAAGCAATTGCAAAATTCCCATGGAATGTCAGCTTGAGTTCTAGTTTAAATGACAGTTTGAAGTTTGAAATACAATTTGACCTCTGCCATTTGCTTAGAAACACATTAAAAAGGTGAGACATTTCAAGTTGCGCTGCTGCCTGAAGCTGCTGTTTCATTGGATCATTGCAGAGTATTAATCAGCAATTAAAACCATTTGTTAGAAAAAGAAACTACAATAATGAACTTCATTTGCTTGAGGTTTTCCATAGCATGTTGGTTTTACACCAGGCAGGTGTGCAGCGTGTGCGTATTGACTAGCTATATAAGGAACTGACCAAACCTGGGTTATTTTGATTACACGTGATGGAGAAGGTCACTATTGGTGATGCTGTGTCCAGATGCAGGTCTGGACACAGGAGACTGCTGAAAGACTGAAGATGGCAAGGTAAAACATGGACTATGGAATACCATGTTGCACATTTACTGAGTAGAAGTGCATAAATGTGCAACAGATAATTCTAGACATGTACAAGAAGTTGTGAATCATGTTTGGTCATAAAGTAGTCGACATGCATGAAAGAGAATGGAATACAGCTGTTACAATAATTTAGACTCTTTCACGAAGTAAAGATGAAGAACAGCCTTAGAGCTGGACACATGTTCATCTTCATGTGTTTCTGCACTGACAATAATTTGGCCTCTGGGGTTTTGGCACATATCAGAGATGCACGTCGTCATTTAGGTGAAGTACATTCAATAGCGGACAATATCAGTGTATAGTGTGCTTTGGATGACACGTTCTCCATAGTGCCCCCAGGTCCCAGTGTCATGGAGCTGACTCCTCAGTCACCTGAAGAGACCTCAGCTCATGAAGGTCCTCCTGACCTCACTCAGGTCCCCTCCACTTCCACCTCATCAAAATAGAAACGTAGAGTTACTGTTTGAATCAGAGTTATAGGGGATGACACACTGTAATTCTGAACAACATTCATGTTACAGAGTCCACACATGATGCCACCTTTCTGCTGCGGGACTTCACACGCAGTCTCCTTGGTCTCCACCACAAAAACAAGTTGGCTTTATATAAAGAAATGCAAGGTCCAAAAAAGCTAGGAAACCTGATGACCACCTACAAACGGGCAAAGGACAGGTCGAAACGAGGGGAAAGAGGAAATGACAGGCAATAAAGTCAAACAGAAAACTTCTGTCACCAACCTCCACTTGTTCTCTTCTTAGTCTGAAATGGCTCTTGAAGTCTGACGGACTGAATAAGGAGACTACATCCTCCTCAAAAGAAATTACTTCATCAACTGACCTGGGAAAATTATGGAGAGTCCGTTACAACCTACGGATTGTTTCATGGCGACAAATATATATATATAAACAGTGTTATTTTTAGAATGAAGGAAATGTCATCACATTCAAAATGTTATGGTAATTTGACTTGATGCTGGCAGTTTCTTGCCTTTTCTTGATTCGACAAAACTACTTACCTTCTCTGAGCGCATTCTGATAAAGAAGTGTTCCCCCGCCTCCAATTCATCAGCCAATAAATCGAAAAAAAGTGATTCTCTCCATCACGTTCTTCGTACCAAGTACAATCCGACTACAACAATCCGAGATTTCCCGATGTATCCGCCCCCTTCGTCATCATCTGGGAAGCACCCCGCGCAGCCGCCGCCTGGTCTCACAAGCCCATTGGTGCTGCTGCTGCCTGGCTGTTCCTGAAAAAGCGTTTCGACACAGTGACACACTGTGCTGATACTGTATTGATACTGTGTCACTGAATAGTGACATCTGCTGGACATTAAGAATCCCTGCAGGCAACCGAGTTCTACATTTACACTGATTTGATGACCTACTATATATATTAATATCAAATAATTCTTTGCATTCATTATTATTCCATATTTTTAAATAATGTGAAAATGTGCCATCATGTGAAAAATCCAACGTTTTTAAATTTCCTAAATTAAATGATACCTTGTAAAATCATTTGAATTAGAATGGAACAAGACAAGTCGGAAATCTGAGACAAACACACAGATCGAAATAACTACATTATTCTCCAACAGGAGATCAAAATGGTCCTACACGGCAGACAGCTTGCGTTTCCCTTGGAGCTGCCCCCTAGATCCACAAAGACATTCACAAAGAACTGTGAGATTCAACTGTTTCACCAGTTACATCCTGTTGACAGGTGCACTTCCTTAGAAAATGATGGTTAGTCTATTCTATGAATATGTGCGTAACCCTCTAACGGCCTTCGCTATTGGTTAATCCACATCGAGGCACTGGCCTCGGCCTGAGACTTTGATTGATTGGCTCTCCGCCCAGGAAGGCACCACCCACTATGTATAACTCTCCCCTGCGCCCGCCGTTCTGCTCCCTTTGGAACTCAGCGGAAACAGGCCTGCTGGGCAGCCAGTTAGAGTGCTACGCACATATTGATAGAACCTGGGTTACGTGAGTAACCATCATTTCTATGTCATATGTGCTCCGCCCTCTAACGGCCTTCGCTATTGGTTAAAAACCCCGGTGAAGGCTGTAGGGATTAGTTCACTCCCAGCATGGCCTTACAGAAGACCAGAGAGAAAAGAACCAAATCAACGACCAGAGGGTCCAGCCATGGACGACGATCCCTGAACAGACAACACAGTGTGAGCTACTGAAGTGTCCGTCATGTCTCTCAGATTGTTCTGTGCAAAGGACGAAGCAGAAGACCAAGAAGCAGCTTGACAGATGTCTTCCATAGAAGCACCTCCGAAAAGCGCAGCAGATGAGGAGATGGCCGTAGTTGAATGAGCCCTGAGGCCCTCTGGGGCCACAGAGCCTTCAGCTTTGTATGCAGCAGACATGGCCATACACACCCAGTGGGCAAGGCGCTGCGATGTGACAGCTTTGCCTCCCAGGTTCCCTCCATAGCAGACAAACAGACTATCGGTCAGACGAAAGTCCTTTGTCCTGTCCACGTAGCAAGCTAGGGCCCGCACTGGGCACAACCGGTGCATCCTAGCCTCCTGATCAGACTGATGAGGTGGGGAATAAAAGGCCCTCAACATCATGATTTGAGACCGATACGAAGCCGTGATGACCTTCGGTCTAAAAGCCGGGTTTGGATGAAGGGTCACAGAGGTCAAACCCTCACCAAAAGACATACACCGTGGGCTCACTGACAAGGCTTTCAGATCGCCCACTCTCTTAGCTGAAGCTAAGGCCAGAAGAAGAGCCGTCTTCAAGGACAAAATGTCCAGCGAAGCGGCAGCCAGTGGTTCGAACGGAGGTCTCCAGAGCCCTTCTAGAACCACCTGCAAACTCCAGGGCGAAATTAGGTTCCTCACAGGAGGCCTAATGCGCCAAGCGCCAAGCAGAAATCTCTAAATGACCGGGTGACTCCTCACGGAGACCCGGTCAAAACCTTGGTGCCCAGCCGAAATGGCGGCCGCAAACACATTGAGTGTAGACGCCGCCCGGCCCTTGTCCAACAGCTCCTGCATGAAGGACAAGATCTCCGCCACAGAGCAAGCAGACGGCGAAAGCTGTCTCGCTGCGCACCAGCTAGCAAACACCCGCCACTTGGAAGTGTAAAGTTTGTTAGTCGCTGGCGCTCTGCACCATCTGGATGACTGCGTCCGACAGCCCAATGTCCAGCAGTCTCACCCTTTCAGCAACCAGACCTTGAGAGGTCGACCCAGGACAGGACGGAACCAAAGCCGGCCCTGATCCTGCACCAGAAAACCGTGAGAGTCTGGAATCGTCCAGGGTGGACCCGCCACCAAGCTGACCAGGTCTGGAAACCACCTGGTGCCGGGACTGTCGGGGACCACCGTGATCACCGTCAACTTCTGCGTCCTCACACGAAGAAGGCACGGCATCAACAGTCTCAGTGGAGGAAACGCATACAGAAGTCCCTGCGGCCACGTCGCGTGCGCCAGAGCATCCACCCCCAGGGTGGGGTTGTCCGACGCCCTGAAGGAGAACCACAGAGGGCCTTTGTAGTTCATCCTTGATGCGAACAAGTCCGCGACCGGAGCCGCAAAGCGAGCCCAGACCGCCTCTGTCATGTGTGGCGCGAGACCCCACTCTTCCGCTGACACGCCTCCTCTGGACATTCTGTCTGTGTCCACGTTCAGCACACCTGGAACGTGACGCGCTCTCAGAGATAAAAGATGAGAGGCCGCCCACAGAAGAATGTAAGCTGCCACTCTGTGCAAAGAGGGAGCTCTCACTCCCCCCTGGCGGTTGATGTAGGTAACCGTCCTTGGAGTTGTCTGACCTGACCATCACGTGATGACCTTCCAGACGCGGCGCAAAGTGTTCCAGCACTTTCTCCATCGCTAACAACTCCAACAGGTTTATGTACAGCGTGGAGACGACTGCTGGAGGCCGAAAAGATCAGATCCAGATGAACTTGGGCCGGAAGGACCACAAACTTCGATCTGTCCCTGACTGGGTCGAGCCTGAGACGCGCGAACCAACGTTGAAGGCGTCTCATGTGCAAAAGACCCAGTTTGACTACCGAGTGAGCCGCCGACATGAGACCTAATAAGGTCATCACCTCGCTCACTCTCAGTCTCTGGCACTTCTCGCCACCGTCACAGCATGGAGAAGTCTCGACAACCACTCGTCTGACAGCCGCGCTATCATGGACCGAGAGTCGAGAAGCAACCCCAGATACTGAGTGCAAGTGCTGGGCTGCAGCACACTCTTCTGGAGGTTGACCGCAAAGCCCAGACGTGTGATGTGCCGCAGCACCATCTCCGTGTGACGTCGTGCTTTGTTCTCCGAAGCCGCTAGAATGAGGCAGTCATCCAGATATGTCAGGATTCTTATTTCCACAGATCTGAGCGGCTCCAACGCAGCATCCACCACCTTCAAAGAAGAGCCGTGGAGTACCCGAAGGGCAGCTGGTCGAACTGGTAACAGTTGTCCCCCACTGTAAACCTCAGGTAGCGCCTGTGGCGCTGTAGGATGGGATCGTGGAAGTACGCATCCATCAGATCCACGGAGGTCATCCAGTCCCCTGGCCTGACACACTCGAGCAGTTGCTTTATTGTCGGCATCCTGAACGAGCGCGAGGAGATGAAGGCATTCAGCCGTCGCAGATGCAGAATTGGTCTGAGACCTCCCGATCTCTTGGGGACCAGAAAGTACACAGAGTAGAACCCTCTCTCGCGGTCCTCCTGAGGCACCAGAGAGAGCTCGTTTCCGAAGGAGCGACTCCACCTCCTGCTCCAGACACAGACGCTCTGCTGGGGAGCGAGGAGACGTGAGACGGACTCCCGTGAACTCGGGGGGACGGCGACAGAACTGGAGTGCGTAGCCCCTGCTTAATGATCTGTTTAACCAAGGGGCGAGGGGGCCGCACAAATCCACCCACACAGAGTGAAAGTCTGTAAGGGGTTGAGCCAGAGACAGAAAATGCCCGCCCACCTCATCTGGTATGTGCGGGGGGCACCCTCCGAAAGGGCCGGGTGCCGCCGTCCGGGTTCGCTGAAGACACCGTGGGTCGTGAATTTCGTCATCAGCATGGGAACCGGGAGATGTAGTCCACTGCTCGACACGGTGACGCTCGGTGCAGCCGCACTGGGTTCATTTGACTCAGACGAAGCAAAATGGCCACCAGTGACGACACTCACCCAAGCGCTTGGAGAACATCGACGGGACCTCCCAGAGGCAGGCGGTGCAACATTGCTGCCAGAGACGACAGCTTCAGAGGCCGCTGGGAAACTAAGTCCCTTAAGCCGGCCAGCACTCACCTGTGCGTTTGAAGAGTTCGAACCAGGCCGACTTGACACGGGCGGTGAACGATGGCCGGTGGCCGAGGAAGCTAGTGTTAGCCTAGCCTTTTTAGCTAGCGAACACGAACCTTGGCCGACGACTTCTGCGTCTCCATCAGCTCCATGAGACCCGAGACGTTGCACGAGACGCGGCATCTTCTGAAAGGCCGCCGTAGAGGCCTGGATCCTCCGGAGCTCGTCCCCTGAAATGGATTCCTTCTCGAACAACAGCCTGTCCATGGAAGCTGCCACGAAGGCCATGTCGTTCGCCAGGGTCCGAACGTGCATACCGCATGCATAAGCTCGGTCCAGGAAGGTGGCGGTAGTACGGTCTTTCTCCTCTGGGTGCCATTGCTTACCGCCAGTCCAGAGAGAAGAGTTGGGTGCCAGACAAAACCCAAGCGTGTCCCCCAGAGGTGGCAGCCCCCTGGTGGGATCGACGCCTTCCACAGTGAATACACGGCATATCCCCTAGGCGGCGCCATTGACGATCAAGGCGGTGTTTAGCCGAGTGGGCCCAAAGCCTGGTCATTTTAGGGACCGTGGCTGAGAGTCTGGATGCCTTCTTCACAACCTTTGCGTACAAAGGTACTGAGAAGTCCTCTTCTTCTGGTTCCGCCTGGACAGGGAGGGACACTCCTAGTGTCTCCGCTGCCTCACGGAATAATTGGGGCATTTCGTCCATCGGGTACCTGCTCTGGCTAGGCCCCGCTGGAGTACTCTCGCCCTCATCCACCACCCCCAAGTCGTCGTCGTCGTTGGGCAAAATCTTGAGGTGGACCTCCTCCTCTTAAAAACGACACTCACCCTCCTCTGTAACGTCCGCCCAAACCATCTTCGCTGGAGGTGGTTTAGGAGCGGACTGAGGAGGCTGAGTAGCTGGAAGAGAGGCCGACTCCTGGTCGACTCCCTTCCAGCATGCTAGACCCGCCCGCCTGTGCCGCTCCTCTCCTGGAAGAGCCACGCAGGCGGGACACGAGTCCAGCAGTCTCAGGTGTTCAGGCCCCAAGCAGACGACGCAGGAGTCATGCTTGTCGGACTCACCGAGAGAATCAGCGCAGGACGAACAGGAACGCTCCATGTTAACCCGATGGTTGTAGTCACAGGCTGAGTTCCAAAAGGATCAGAGTGGCGGGAGCAGGGGAGAGTAATACATGGTGGGTTTTGCCTTCCTGGGCGGAGAGCCAATCAATCGAAGTCTCAGGCCGAGGCCATTGCCTCGATGTGGATTAACCAATAGCGAAGTCCGTTAGAGGGCGGAGCACATATGAAATAGAACTACATTATTTTCCGACAGGAGATCAAAATGGTCGTGCACGGCAGACAGCTTGCGTTTCCCTTGGAGCTGCCCCGTAGATCCACAAAGACAATCACATAGAACTGTGAGATTCGACTGTTTCAGCAGTTACATCCTGTTGACAGGTGCGCTTCCTTAGAAACACAGTTCCGAGTCGGCACAGTCACGTGACGGTCTCAGATCTGTGAGCTCGGCACACGCGCCGACGCATCGCTGTCTCAGGACCCGTCACTTCCCATTGCCGCTGGTTGTGTTGCACAGTGCTGCTCTACTCACAAAGCGAGTGTAAGTGAAGAGTTTTGATGAACAGTACTACTTGCTGAAGCAGTGTTTCATTATATCTCACTGAGGGGTAAGTTATGACATCAAATGACTAAACGAAGATCAGAACACGACGCACCCGGTAGCCGTTAGCAGCTCACGCTAGTTAACCTTAGCTCCAGTCGTTACCAGGCTCTATATACAGCGCTAAACTGCAAAACACTCAGTTCAGAGAAGACTTTTAAATGATTTGATCTTGAATTTAAGCCGTGTCAGCATCAACAAAGAAAATCCACTTGATTTGAAACGTGATTTGCATCGCCTGTTTTCGGTCAGTAACAAGTGTTCACGACCTGGTCCAGTCATCAGATGGTACATTAGGGATGGTCCGATTTTAATTTCGGAACACAATAACGCCTTGAAATAGCGCCTTGTGATTATGGAGATGTTTCTGCATCAGTCATTGAAGCATCTCGGTTGGACTGACTTCTGTGAGTGAGCGAATTTACTTTGACATACTTTTATACAGCAATAATTTTGTTATATGTTGATGTTACAGGTCCCAGGACGGTCAACCGTCACAGTATGGGCTGAGATGAGCACTAACAGCGTTTACAGAGGGGTAAGGCTGATACATCGGTGTGCCAAGCGAGGGATTAGGTGAATGTCTCAGCCGGCCTTTTCTCTCTAGTGGACCTTCGCAGTGAGTTGTCAGTTGTCTAAAGTACCACCACTTTCTTGTGGGCATGACACTTCTAACTCCTTTCCAACCACATTCCCAATGTTTTCCCCTTCCAACTCGTTTTGACCATTGCCTCGCCCAACATTTTCATCAAACTCCATTTGCTCAGACTCTCAAAGATCTAACTCTGACTGTATTTCAACTGGTAATAGTCTCGCTTTCGGAGCATCTGGATTGAAATAGGATTGTCTGGCTTGGTGTTGTACCCCTACAGCGGCTCCTAAACTTGGACAGGATCTTTCCTCCACTTGGCCTATCCTGCCTGCTTGATGTCGCTGTTGATTCAATCCATTTGAAGTCTGGAATAACACAGGGGTTATAGAAGTAGGTACACTTATTGACCTCTTTAACCAATATCCCCTTGGTCTCTCATCATTTGACTCAGATGTGTCAGCGTTATCCACTTGCGTTATGACAGAGTCTGTTTCTCTGTCACCATGTTTTCGCTTGTGATGTCTTTGCTGTGTCGGTGGCTGAACTGCAATTGGAAGATCATTCACTAGTAAAAGCAAGTTCCTGTGCAGCGTCTTGGTTTTTCCTGAGGCATTATTCTCTAGTTGTATCACATATACTGGGTTATCTGTCAGTTTTCTCTTCACCATATAAATTGTCTTTTCCCAATAAGAGCGCAGTTTTCCAGGCCCTCCACGTTCTCCGACATTCTTAACTAAAACTCTGTCACCTGGTTTTAGTACAACCCCTCTCATTTTCTGATCATAATAGGACTTTCCCTTAGCACTCGAAGCAAAACTGTTTTTGCTAGCAATATGGTATGCTTCAGTCATTCTTCTCTTCCATTTTTCAACATACCCGTTTTGAGTCTCATTTTCTGTCTTTTCTGATAATTGAAACAATAGATCCAAATGATATAAGAGAAAATGTGGAGAGTAACCTGTGGCTTCGTGGCGCGTACAGTTATATGCATGTACTACCTTTGCAAGGTGTTCTTTCCATGATTCTTTCTCTTTGTCTGTCAATGTACGAAGCATCTGAATAAGCGTTCGGTTCAATCGCTCAGCAGGGTTCCCTTGTGGGTGGTAGGGAGATGTTCGGGAATGTCCCACTCCAGTCAGCTGTCCCAGGGTCCTAAACAGCTCGTTTTCAAACTCCTGCCCCTGATCATGATGGAGTTTGTTAGGGAATCCAAAATGGGGAATTTTTGTATATATCCTTTCCGCTGCAGTGCGACCAGCCTTATTTTTCGTCGGGTACGCTTGTGCAAATCTTGTGAAATGATCGACTATGACTAATATGTACTCATAACCCCCCTTGCTCTTCTCAAGGTGTAGGTAATCTATATAAATTAGTTCCAATGGTGAGTTGCTCATGGGGGCACGTATATGGGTCAACACAGCTTTTCTTTGAATCAGTTTAGCAACTGCTCTGCGCTTGGCACAAATTGACATGTCAGGCTGTTCATAGCTTTTGGTTTGCTTCTCAACAAAGGAGTCAGTTAGCGGAGGAGGTGATTGACATCCTGGTTGATGGTGATCCGTCTGGGGCATTCCTTGACTTCCGATCACTGGTTCCCCTGTTGCAGTGTCCGGCTCTCGTTTCCCTGGTTCTTTTGCCTTTTGAGACAACCAACGGCTCTGTGACCCTCCTCTCCACACACAAAGCAGTGATTACAGTCCCGTCTGTTACGTTCACGACATGTCTGGCAGTCGACCTCTCTCTCTCTCTCTCTCTCTCTCTCTCTGGCGTTGTTCTGGGGTTGGCGATTCACAGTGGTCGGCTGGGATAATGCTTGTGGTTGTTGAGACTTTACCAGGTTCGTCAGTTCTTCCACCTTAGCCGTTAGCTCTTTAACAGGATGTGGTTTTGTTTTGACTTCTTGTCAGCTTGGCTGTGTTACTGCGAGAAGACCCTATTCTCCTCTGTCGTTCACTTTCTTCACTGGTGATCTGTGTTACTAGGCGCAAAATTGCCTCATCACTGACATCACAGTTTGTCAGGAGGGGTTTCAACTCAGAATGTAGGCTGCTGTGTTTCGCTCCTAGACCCTGATAAACCGTGTGTAGGAACACATCCTGAACTGTGGCAGCGGTGTATTTAATGCCTGCATCTGACAACTTGGACGTAAATAAGACCCTCTGTTTCAACCCAATGACTCTATAGAGAAATTGTTGAGGCGCTTCACCATCTTCTTGTTTAGCACACATTAACTCTTGAAATAATTCAGTACTGTTTTCCTCCCTCAGGTGTGCTTACAGGAACCCCTTCAGCTCCACTACAGTCAAGTCATCCTTATCAATAAGCATGTCTTTGAAAATCCCTGGTTTCACTATTCGCAGTACCCCGCGAACGTTTCTCTGTATCAGAAAACCCTTCTTTTACTCCTTCCTCAATCTGTTTACAAATGTTATTGTAACTAATATCAGAGGAATGGTCTCCAAATTGACCACCTTGAATCTTGAACTCTTTTCTTTGAAAGTATGCCATGTCTCGAAGGGAGAAGCTTCCCTCACACCCTGGTTGAGGAGCAGATGGGGTTTGTGGCCCATTAAAGCCAGGCTCACAAGTCTGTGCTGATGACATAATAGTCTCTCTCAACCTCTGTCCCAGTTGCTCATAATTATTTATCATGTTCACCAACTCGTACCATCAGGCACACCCACTGTGACAGGACTAGCTCCGGCAACACCACTGTGAATGCTGGACATGGTCAAGCTAGTTGGTATAGTATTGTCTGTAGCCAGCATCATATGAGATTCCTTCACATTTACATTTACAATAACATTTCCTTGGTTCTGAGTAAGAGTCACACAAGATGTCTCAGAATCATTCCTTCCACTCTTAAGGGCATCAATAGTATCATTGAGTATCAACAATTTGACCATCCCGCTATCTTCTAAGTCAAGTAATTGCTTACTGTGCAAATATGAACTGATGAAGTCCAAACACCCTTCATGATCAGTCGACGAGAGTTCGGGTTGGTCCTGTCCCACCTCCGTACTGACGTCCTTGGCAATATGGAACAGCTCCTGTGCCGAGAGGGTGAGAAGACTTTTCCCAATGTCCCACAATAGGCTCTTCCTCTCGTTCTGCGACATCATAGCAACTCTTCCACTCTTGAAATGGGTCACAGCTTCAGCAATGACAACTCAACAGCCCACAACAGCTCACCGCTCCAACCACAGCAATTTTCTGGCAGTGTCTTGTCTTGCTCCCAGGTATGATGAATGGATCCGCAATACCGCCTCTGGTTAGGAGATGGCGCTAGATTCCGGACGAGCCCCCAAGATTTGTTACGGGTCCCAGGACGGTCAACCGTCGCAAATACTGTGTGCAGATGAAAGAAGACAACACGATATAAACAGGTGTCTCGTATGGAGTCCAAGTAGCGTCTGATGAAACGTGTTCCCAGAGCGCAGTAACACTTTGTGTCCCCCTCGCAACTCCGACCCCAGATAATAGTTCCGCTTCACCGTCTTATATCAGTAATTAAAAAAAAAAACACTCGCAAAACTCCAAGAGAACACAATAGCCAAATGATCAACATAAATAACATATTACATTTTTGGCAGATTGTGGTCATCCATTTAGGGATGCCACATTGACGGGATACATTGTACGACTGAACAATTTATATCCCACTAGTACGCATTATTGTTAATTATGGGGGTATTGTGAGTTGTATTTGTTGGCAATATAGGAATATTGCAGTTGCATAACATTTTGTGAAAAAAGAAATGATCGTGAATACTTTCCAGATCTTTCATTCATCATCATCATAGTTTTTTTGGAATTGCAGTTATGAACATGATGGCAGCTGACGTGTGTAGCCACGTCAAGGTGGTGGTACGAGTAAGGCCTGCCACTGAAAATGAGAAACGCCGGAACGTGATCCAGGTCGTCGATAACCACATGCTCGTATTTGACCCCAAAGAAGAGTACCAGTCATGCTTTGGCACACAAAGAGTCCGAAACAGGAATATTAACAAGAGGGCTAACAAAGACCTCAAGTTTGTTTTTGACAATATTTTTGATGAGTACTCGACACAACAAGATCATTTTGAGAATACTGCCAAAGGTGTTCTAGATGGTGTGATGAACGGCTTCAACTGCACAGGTAGTTAAATGACTCTTAGTCAACCGTGGTACTCTGATGGATTTTGTCTTCCATTGACATATAGCTTTAAGTATATGTTGATACATATTCATTGTGGAAGATTTTTTTAGTAATTTCAAAATAGGTTAAATATCTTCGTTTATCATATGAATCCAGCTGTGCATTAAATGGTTTTAAAACACAAATACACTGTGCTGTTTCCATGAGAGCTGCTCATCTATACTGAAATTTCACCTCTGACCCTCGATCTGATCTCTTTCCATGAATTGTCAAGGACAAGTTAGCATCCATTTCAATAGAAAACACCATTGGATTTTTTTATTTTCAACATTTATTTTAAGTAATATATTATATGTATAATCTTAATACATTATGATGGCGGAAATGGGATTGAATAAGTATAACGCTGGTTAATAGCCGACCATTCTGACTGAAAAGTTTCAGTTGGAATTTTTCTTCAAACTAACAAGTGAAACATCAGTTTCTTACTCGATATCAGGAAACGATGGCTCGCGAGCCGGATGTGGCTCTTTTGACAACCGCATCCAACTTGTAAATGGGAATAGCACGAGGTGTCATCACTCTAAAGCTCAGTGAGAACTTCCTATGATGTTGTTTTTCTTGAAAAAATCTCCAGGGTAGAATATCCTGGAATAAAAGGCCAAGTTGTGTTGTCAAGGAAGGCGGCCCTAGGCAAGGCCCTATTTCAGGGTTTCTTGGACATTTAAGTTTTCTAGGCGTGTTTGGGACGTTTAGGATGAGGAGAGTGACGCCACGTGAAGACATGCTGTTGTCTGGCGTGCTCGGCAGTAAGTCGAGCGGAAGTAACATCACGCCATACCTCTGGGCGACGGAGTGCTGTTGCTACATGACCTTTTCTTTGCTTTGCCATTTGCACCTATGGACAGTGGATTAGCAAAACAAAAACACAACACCAAAATGTCCAAATAAGTGCACAGTCACTGCAGGGCAAATTCTCGTGGTCCATGAGACGAGAAAAAGATAGGAGCGGTGCCAGATCCATGACACTCCCACCTCCTCTACTGTCATCCAAGTTCCTTGGTCTGTCACATGTCATGTCAGCATCCCGTTCCTCCCACTGGTCGGCGCCAGCCACCTCTGTCATGTGCAGGACCATTTTCTTCAGCTCCTGGTGCTCCAGCTCCTCCACTGCTCTCAGGGACCCGGCATCATGCTCTGATGTGAATCGCTGAGTGTAAGTATGCAGCAAGATGTTGACCATTCTGGTGGGGCAAAGGGCGGTTCGTTGAATCAAACACACACACACACACACACACACACACACACACACACACACACACACACACACACACACACACACACACACACACACGACCGCACAGCAGAATGTGAAATCCTCAAGGCAACACACTTTTGCTTGCGCTTGTTCTCCTGGTCCTGCAGCGTGGTGGGTCGGATCGTGGATGGGTCGGGAAACTGAAACTCACTGACTGCCCAAAATTAATCCATGGTTCAATTCAAAGGCTCAATATAAAGAATATAAATAGTATCTTATTGTGAGCCAATCAGAGGAAAGTCATGTGTCATTAAAAAGTAGAATTCTGTTCTTTTTGGATAATGGAAAATGTGTTAACTGCCTTTCCAGTATTTTCGTTGGCACACAAATATTGGATGTGCATTCTGTCGTCCTCGCAGTAGCGCTGGCACAGCTCCGTCTCCTTCAGCTGTCTCTCTAGTTGCAGATGCTCTCTCCTGATTTGGGCACGGCATGAGAATATTTCATGCAGAGCCTCTGCAGCGGTAACATCACACGGTTAATATCCAAAAAGGATATGACGGCAAAACTGAGACAAACAAAATGCGTTTAACAACTGACCACTAGAGAACACGAGCCATGTTTCACTTGCTGGTGGTGGTGGTGGGGATGGCGTAGCTTTCAGTCAGATTCTGTGCAACCTGACTCTGTTTTAAAATCATTGTTAAATATGCATTCAGAGACAAGACATTTGCACTTAACATTGCTATTGGTAGCTTGAAAGGACTTGTGATGTCATTTCCTCAAAGCAAATCAAACTGATCCTGCATTTGAGGACTAAAATCAGGACAGCGCAAAGGTGAGCGGAGCCTGAAGCAACACACTTGCGTCATCACAATCCACACCACCACTCATACTGTATTAGGGCTGCAACTGGGGACCATTTGGATAGTTATTTGGAGCAACCGCCAAGATCTAAAAAAAGCAAGCTATTCACACGTCTACTGACTTCTGGTACGTCTCACCGTTTTATCTCTGCTTGTTGCTGAGATGGGAGGGTGTTGGCGGTGCAAGGTACAGTTCCCCTCTCTTCATACTGTTTAAGTTTCTGCTTTAATTGCACAATCTGGAAGACCAAATTCAAAGTTAAAAGAATAGACATGCGAGACATTTGTGACAAATGCATCTGTGAGTTTCACTAGATAAAGAGAGTAATAAAACATTTTTGAACCGTATTAATACGTGAAACTATTAACACTCGTGAAAAATTACAGAGAAGTAGCCCAGTAAAAGCTTGGGAAACAACATCAGGAATTAGCACAAGAAATCACTTTAAAAAAATAAAAATAAAATCGAGATTTTGACATCACGCCATTTACCTCTTGCCACTGCTTCTCACATATCACTGCGCACTGGCCGATGTGACTGTCCAGACTCGTAACATTCCTCTTAAGCTGCTGGATGAAAGGGTGACGAGAGAGAGAGAAGAAGGAAACTCCAAAATGTCAAACCTGTATTGATTTATGGCCCCCTGGAGGTAATAAAACCCCCTCCCCTTCCGGAGGTCATAAAACCCCCTTGCCCCCTTTTTTATGTGAACAAGAAATTAAAATAATAACCCTCCCCTTTTTTTATATCAACAGGAAATTAAAATAATAACCATCCCCCTTGTTTTATGATAGGAAGGGAAATAATTAACCTTATCCTCCCTTGTTTTATAACAGGAAGGAAAATAACGAAGGGAGGGGTTCGGATAGCTGTATAAACATCACCCTGTGTGTATATATATGTACCCTTCAGACTGTTGCAAGCAGCAAGGAACCGTCGAACACAAGCAACTTGCAATGTTTGTCCCGACACTGAAGCGTGGATCACCAGTGATCAGCGACACGGCTGTGACTGTTATCAAGGACCCGTGGATGGGTGCTGGGGCTCCCTGTAAATCTATAATGTACCTACGGCGTACGCAGGCACCACCCGGGGAATCATTGCAGAATGAGTGGTCTCTAGAGCCTTACAGACGCCGAGGGAGATGGGGGTACACGTTCAAGTATGAAACAGCTGAAATGTACATTTATCAGTTGGGCGATGACGAAACCTTGAATGCCTATACGGAGATGGCTGTTATCGTCTAACGACTGGGGTGTGCTGAGCCGGAAAATCTTCCAAGGGCTGAAGAAGAACAACAACAACAACGTCAGAAGCCTGGAGCCGTGACTAACAAACCTGATCGAATGGAGAGCAAGCCGTCCTTCATGGCTATATGGCTGGCTAAAATCTCAGGATCAGGATGATGGTCCTTCAGGGCCATCCATAAAGTATCAACAGGAGTCACGGGTGAAGAAGAAGATTTCGTCCTGGAGTATTTTAATTCTGATTGCGGTGTATTTCGTACTCCGTTAGCAACACCGATGGATGCTTGGAGTAATAAAATTCAGGAGATTTCTCCGAAAATCGACGGCCTCTTCGACCATAGCCGCTTATGGAATGATGCCCTTGTGCTGAAAAAAGCACTGACCTTTTAGTCCTGCCCCCTTTGGACCGCCTACTCGCTGATGGCTGCTATAAAGAGGATTTTTTCCAGAGCGACACCCTGCAGATGTACCCTTTGGAACAAGCACGTCCAAGACAACAATGAGGACAGAAGGTATTATGAGACGTATCGCCAATATCTTCCTCGGAGCTGCTACAGGCGGCACTGGGTACGGAATGAACAACTCCTCGACGACCCCTCTATTTACTGTGGAACACGTTACGGGTGATGGTCATGAGTACGTCGGTTCTAACAACGACACGACAGCCGGAGCCTGACCTTCGTTGACCATCAAAGACGACACAGACGACTCTGATGCAACTGAAATGGATGAAGTGGGTGATGAGGAGGAACCTGTAGGGAGAGCAACAACCTCCTACCCCAAGAACGAAACTGTCGGCGTGTATCCGCCTGCTTCATCCTCAGCTTCTCAAGACCAAGAACCAGCAGCTCATGATGAAACGGATGGCTGGAAAAGCGGTTTCTTCCTGAAAGCTGTAAAGACAGTTGTATTTCATCTACTAGGTAAAACCATGCGCAGGTATTGGAGGGAGATCTGCTGCGGTTGCCAAGTAGATCATCCCAGCCAACTACAACACAGCTGTCTTGAAGAGGTGGAGGATGTTTTCTACAGTCTTAACTTCCACCCGTTGATGAAGAGACTCTGTAACAAGAACTTTCTGCCTGCTATACAACACTACTTGACCCTGAATGACATACAACCGGAGAAAATGAGAACCAAGGCTACGGCTGAGACAGTCATGCTCGAAATGAGGTCTCCAAAGTCAAGTGTCTGGAATGAATACATCAAACATGAGCCAGAGGATCCTCTAATTGAACGTCTGGAATCAACAAGTAGAATCTGGAATAGAACGCCGGTCCTGGTCCATGTCACAAACACGAGATTCCCTCGTATGTGATACTTTTTTTTTTTCTCTTTGTATAACATTACGTTTGAATCCTGACATAACCTGTTTAATAAAAAACATTAAGAGGCATATTCGGATCTCAGCTCTTTCATTTCTCGTTTAACATGTCGGTGAAACACATCATTAAAGAGTTTCTTACAATCCTCTTCACCCCGGGAGCTATGGAGGTGTGGATCGCCTTCGTGGAGGGGTGCAGGTTGAGACTGGAAAACCAGTCAGTTCTAAATCTATTAAAGTTTTTTATCAAAACAGGATGCTTTGCATAACACCTTGCATAAACCAGCGAGAGTAAACTTTCCGAGAAACAGAGTATTTGTTCACAGGCCTCTTCAACAATTCCAGGCCGACCTATGCGACATGCAGGCATTGGCTAGATATAACGTCGATCAAAATTACTTCGATTGAGATTGAGACAGTGAAGGCGTTTGAATCAGTGCTGGAGGAGAGCTGGACGCCTGCAAAGCTACAGAGGATGACGGGAAATAATTTTTCAACAAGAGTTTCCGGGCTTTGATGGAAAGGATGGGTATTAATCATTTTTCAACAGCGAGTGACGTTACGGCCTCTGTGGTTGAGAGATTTAACCGCACTCTAAAAAATCGGATGTGGAGATATTTTACAGTTAAAAACACCCTACGTTACATCAAGGTTTTACAGGATATAGCAAAGAGTTATAATCACAGCTATCACAGTAGTATAAAAATGACACCGATGGAAGTAACTAAAGAAAATACTCTGTTTGACAATCTTTACAAGCCAAAATTTAAGGAGGGCGATCATGTTAGGATATCAAAACTACGAGGTGTATTTGACAAAAAGTATGAGCAGATTTTTACAGACGAGATATTTACGATAACTGAACATATTCACTGCAACCCGCCTGTGTATAAATTGAAAGATTTCGATCACAAACCCATCCAAGTATTTCACGTTGAAAAGATTCTCAAGGAACCCGTCGTTAAAGGAGGTGACAGAACTGGCCTGAAAAATTCAACAGCTGGGTAAAAGCTTCAGATATAAAAAATATATAAGACGATCGTTCTTTACACCAGGCATCATATCATTATGTACGGCTCAAAGAACGCTGGCTTCTATGTGACTTTACCATCAAACGCCAGTGCAAGAGTTTTTAAAGACAACTCGATTGGTACTTTCCGTGTTGATTTAGCATAACATATCGATTTAAACGGAAAATGGGAGGTTGCTTTGACGGAGATTACATGCCCTCACACATGGCATAATATTCCAGAGGATGCGGCGTCATTTTACTGGACACCGAACCCTGGAGGACCTGATTCCAACACAAACACGGTTCCCACGAGAGGTTCAGATTTAGATGCTAACACGTCGCCGCGGCATAAAGATGAATTTCATACAGCCATGGCGAGACTTAGGGCTCCGGATCCTGACGCCAGCGCCTCAGCTCAGAGGAAAAAAGACAAATCGCGAGGGGTTGATTGACATTTCAAAACTGCGGGAACAGATATTTCCAAACTGAAGTTCAAGGGTGGATATTACAGCTCGGTCAGAACCTAGTGCTTTTTAACTCTCCTTTGGCTTACATGCTAGGTGTAGAGCCTGGTAACTGGATCCATTTTTGCGAGTTCAGAGCGCCCCGTCCAGTTGATTTAAAAGCGGGGTTTTACCATCTCTTCTGTTACAGCGACGTTGTAAAGAGACGCCCTCCAGGACGACGTGTAACACAGAGCTCTAATAAACGTACAAACAAAAAAAGAAAGAAGTCAGTTGACAGAAGCAAACGGGCCAAGAGGAAGTCCAGAGGGAGCTCTGATATATTTTAAAAAACCTTATATACAGTAACATGGCACTCATACACCAGAAATCTGCTGAATGCACATTGGCAGAACTGGATTTATTCACGCCGCCGGTGACGCAGCTTTCCATCGAGGACAAAGTTTACACTGAAATTGCTCCAGTAGCCGCTATCAGCGATGGAGGACCGATTGAGTTTTTTATATCGGGAGACGGCGAAAAGTATCTAGACCTAAATGACACCCTTCTGCACGTGCGTGCAAGATTTACTAACGCCGATGGCACACCGCTGGCTAATGACGCAGCAGTCAGTCTCATCAATTACCCTCTAAACACAATCTTTGAGCAGTGCGAATGATTTCGCAGTCCAGTTCCACTCACTCATACAGAGCTATGATCGAAACACTCAACTTTTCAGGCGATACTCTTAAAACACAGTTTAGCGCCGGTCTTTTTTACCAAGACACACTTGGGTCAGTTGACTTGATCATCACTGTAAACGGTCCCAACACTGGCCTTAATAAAGGGCCAGAATTCACGAGAAGATCCAGAGAAGTACATCTTCTCGGTCCTCTCCACAGCGACATATTTTTCTGTGAGAGACTGTTATTAAACTCGGTCGATTTAAGAATTAAACTCACCAGGGCGAATGATGCCTTCTGCCTGACCGGACCCCGCGATTCCAACTTTCTTCTGAAAATCCTCGGCGCCTCTCTGTTTGTGAAGAAAGTCACTGTTTCACCAGCTGTGGGAATAGGTCATGCAGCGGGTTTGTTAAAAGGAAATGCTCTCTACCTTCTCTCACGAGTCAATGTAAAAACATACTCCATTCCAGAAAACTCAAGAATATGCACCCAGGAGAATTTATTTCTGGGTTCAATACCTAAATACATGGTTTTAGGGATGGTGCATCATGAGGCATTTAACAGTAGGAAGATCTCTCCCCGTTTTTCATCATTACGATACTGAATATCTAGCACTCTGTCAGGATGGCCGACTGATCCCCGCAAAAGCTTTTCAACCTCAGTTTAATAACAGTATAGCGGTCAGAGAGTTTTATAACATGATTGTAGCTACAGGAAGAAATTTGAAGGATCTACCCTTAAGCATTGACCGCGAAGGTTTTAACGGTGGTTATTCACTGTTTGCATTTAATCTCAATCCAGCCGACGGCAACGACGCTCTCTCCCCTGTGTCAAATGGGAATTTAATACTGGAGATGAGATTCAGAGTACCCTTACCAAACACCCTAACACAAAATGTGTACGCTTGTTATGATTCCATTCTGGAGATTGATGCGAAAAGACAAGTGCTGGTGGACTACTATTAAAAAATTATGGATAGTCTCCAGTTACAGAGGCTGCTGAGAGGTCTTTTGGGCGACACATTTTATGGTGTATGACCGTCGGATAAGTTGCCTCAATTGACACACCCCCTCAGACTGCCTGCATATTTCATTGTCAACACACATCCGGCACATAAACCAGGAGAGCAGTGGCTGGCTTTAAGTCTCGAAGAAGACGGTAGAACAACTTTCTTTGACTCATTTGGAATGGGACCCTACTTTGCACATTACCCTGAAAATATTTTAAAGTTTCTCAAGAAACATTCAGGCGACATCAAGTACAACAATGGTCAACTACAGCACCCTCTATCGTTTGTATGTGGTCATCATTGCGTCTTCTACCTCTGTTATCGTGCTTGAGGGCTGTCTATCGAAGAAGTATTATGTCTTTACAGTGACGATACCAAAATGACCTCTTGGTAAACAACTTTGTGAAAGGACATCAACAATGTCTAAAAAGATGTGCACACTTTCCGTGGAAACAACAAAACTGTTCTCTTCTGTATTTTAAAGACTATTGTAACGTGTGACTAATCTTATTTTGTTTGTGCGTGTGTTTAAAAAAAAATCTGTAATCTCATAGTAATTCAATAAAACATTTTATTGATGAAAAGACAATAACTGTGTACAAGACAATTATTCAGGAAACCCATCGATGTGTTAGAGACAATTTCTTCCCTTTGGTCATTACTCGCATCAAGCGTCGTTGAGGTGTCACTTTAGGGTCCTTTGGGTCGGGAGACCAGCTCTCAGCTATACTTTTCTTTCGCGAGATAGACTTCGATTTAAGTCTCTGATATTGAGCCCTCGCTTCAGGATTGGACAGCAGTGTGAGAGGGATGTTTAGCTTTAATAATGAGATGAGAAACTTGGACCATCCCTCAGGTAATGATGAACTTGTTTTCTTATACGGTTGGGAAAGGTACTTGAATATATCACACGAGACCCTTTTACAGCATTTCCTTCATACATAAATTGGCCATTCATATTCCAACCATCACCGTTTTTGGATATCCTCAGGATAATGTAATGTATATGATAACGCATATATACTTTTGACGGAAGGCTATTTAGAATATCCTTACCCAAGTCATCTGTAACAGAGGGTGTTTTTAGAACACTTTCGACACGACTGTCAGAGTCGTGGGGATGATCGCTGACTCCGTCTCGTTTTAAAGTCAGAGTTACTCTCCTTTGGTCTCTCTGATCCTGTTTTGTAAAGGTTAAATATCTCTGCAATAGAGCATCATACTTTTTAATCTTCTCATACGAGTTTAACTGAGAATCATTTAGAATGGTCCTCATCTTCTCATTCAGTTCGTCTTCGGCAGTTTCACGGATGTGGGAGGTTGGAGGTTGGTGATAACTGGTTAATTTGCTGAGGAGAGACGAGATACATTTTCTGGATAGTCTTCATAGTGTTTTACTTCTTTACAAGTCCTCCTATTAGATTCCCAATGATTGGAACGGCAGCCGATAGCAACGGCAACAGGGATCCTCCCGATTGCTTTTTAAGAATCCTTCATTTACGCTTCACGCACGCCTTTTTATTAGCCAAGAGTCTGATGTTTTTCTTCTGTTTTTTTCAGTTTTTTGAACTGAGCCTGCGACAACGGTAAAAAAGAAAAAAAAAAAAAAAAAATCTGTCAAATCTGCCGAGGCCTGCCTCCAATTATCCGCCCACCACGCTGGAATCCCAGGCAGCCTTAGTCCAGCCGAGCATTTGATGTTGCCACTCAACATTTGATGGAGAACAGGGTGGCTTTGAAAATTGAGTGTAAACTTGCCTGCCAAGTTTGACGTGAAGAAGGAGGGGACGGCGCTGGTGGGGAAGAGGAAAAGTGGGGAGACAAGGAAAAAGCCGCTGGATGGAAAGCAGCTGCTGACGGCTGGAAAACATCATTTTAAACGGACCCAAATGTGGCACTGGAAACCGGTGCCAAGTAGTCAGCGTTTCATTTTGCTGATGCATAGTAGAGCTGGAGACGATGTTTAGAAGAAGGCAGAAACCTCCATTATTCTGAGGAAATAACCTGGAGTCTCCCTCAAACGTGACTCAGTTAAGCTTTCTTCATTCACACTGGAGCTGAGGCAGTGGGCAAAATCATGCTATCAGTCCTGTAGCTGTGAGGACCGACAACAGAGAGGATTCTGACAAACATGACGAATGAGTTCCTGCACTCGGCTTCTCCTCGCTCGCGAGAACCATGAAGCAGCCACACTGTACTGGCGCCTTGCGTCATTATTCAAAGGCAACATGATGGAATGCGTCAACTTTTTACCCTCATGTTGGCTTCTGACAAGTTCTGACAACTTAAATTAGGGTTTGCTTGTTATTCTACACTTTGAGTCGCTGAAAATCTAAGCAAAAAGCTGAAACATCAGAAGGTACAACAGGAATGTACGCGATTGCTTGTCAGTCTACCTGTGTCCTGCGTGTCATTTTGCAGTAACTAAGGTACACAGCTACAGCAAATCCTGCTGCCTTTGATCTTTGGCGTATGTTTCTGTTTAGCCCAGAATTTCATTCAAAAATTAAGAAGTGCAAGAGGGAGCAGCTGAGCTTGAAGCTTGGGAATCTAAACACACTCTGAAGGCATTAAATAGTAACCATGCAGCTCGAGGTGACACTGAAGTCAGCATGTCCCGTGGCACATCCTGATGTCCTGAGCACTGTGTCATGTGGAGGAAGATGGAGGTTGAGGCTATGCCATGGGGTGGCACTTTAAGTCTAAATACTCTCATGTCACCAGGACTTTGTGATGTGTTTAAGTCTTGAGGAGATATTTGAGTAAAGAGAGAACCAGGTCTCAAGACTCAATCAAAATAAAGTAATCAATCACTCGTCCATACTCTTCCATTTCAGCATCAGAACCTTGGGATAGTAGTGGGATAAGTCACTCACCACCCCATTATTTAAAACAGCGGAGAAGTTTATGAATCCAAAGTATTTTGAATGAAAGACAGAACAAAGTGAGAAGCCTATTCATCAGCCCCTATTTACCTCTGAGTCATATTCATGAAAAGCAATGACCTCACTCCTTGTTGGCTCAGGCAACAGGTAAGTGAAGAGGCTGAACCGGTCGTGTTCAAACTAATGACTGCTGAGGGCAGACCGATGACGGTAAAGTGAAACTTTTTTTTCAAAACATTCAGGGTGATCTCACCGAGAGCTTGAATAAAGTCTAAAGTTAAGGAGAACTATGCATCAAAATGTCTTTACGTTTCTTTGATGGAGCATGGTATTGTTCCTTCAGTAAACCTGCGTTTCTTTTTTTACCCGCTGACATAACTTAAGCAGACGTTTTTGGTATGTACACAGTGTGACGTTGATGAGGAAGTATCCCAGTCCTTAGTCTGTAGCGTTCTGGACATGAGGGTGTTAGATCAACAATTAAGTGCCTGTGAGCGCCAGCTGTAGTGTCTTCAATGCTTTCTAGAAAGAAAGCTCTTTGAGACGGTTAAACCTGTTGAGCAAGAACTTTCATCTGCATTTTATTGCTATTCTTAAACAATACAAAGTAATTGCCATTCAGACTAATAGTACGACTATATTGACCACGATGAAATAAGTTTTGCGTCAGCATTATAACACTCGTATTTTTATGTTGTCTGTACTGGGTAAAAATTCGAACAACCTCAGGGTTTTCAGAAGCTTCAAAAAAACATTGTCAAGAATAATCAAATGTTTTCTATCAGAAGGAAATACATCTTCATTTTCAAAAGATTCATGTAAACCTTCAATGAATTTGACATTTTTATTCATCTTTTGCAATTCACTGTACATAGGTTGAAAAGAAGTATAAATCCATACAATATTTACATTGACATCATCCATGACATGTTCACAATTTTCAAGTATACATTTTACAAAATGGGTCTTTCCTGACCCTGATGGTCCCACCCCAACGTGGATCGAAATTAATTTATTCCATAATGACCCCTCATCCACTCAAAACTCAGAACCCAAAAGGTTTGGTTGTGCCGTCCGATAACAATCGCCTCTTATCGTACACGACCCGGAGTTTTTTCGTAACTGATCTGTTTTTTAAAGCGATGTTCTTTTTATCCCTCACAATGATGTGTTGACAGGTCTCAAGCACGCCGTCAGGAGAATACTCTAAAAACAAGTCATCCAGTGTCACCACAAACAACGGGGAACCCTTTACACATGACTGTTAGATTGTGGATGAAAGGTTTGAGGCCATCCTGAAAGAGGGATCATTGTTCAAGTTTTTTGATCCTCAGATTATCAATTAATGTGTTAATATTCTTCTGCGAGACGTACAGTTACTCTCTCCTCACTGGCATCAACAAGAAATATCTGTAAGGTCTCCTGCTGGTCCAGAACTCAATCATTGTTTCTCTGAATGAGCACCTTTGAACACATGTGTAACTTGTTGAATCGCCCAGGTTCTAGGTCTAAACTGAGGATACCACATATTGTTGTACTTGTTATTTAGAAACAATACAATACAAGGGACCTGCCATGATGTATGGTTGAGAGACTGCTACACAGGCAGACAAGCAGAGTCACATGTGTCTGAATTGATGGCCTGGTTTTCATAGGCGGAGTGAGCATCTAAGATCAAGATGGAGGTCGCCGATTTGTGATGGCTACTAGTGAGGAACAGATAAAATGTCATACATTGAAGATTTTGCAAGCTACTCACAAACATTCAACATAAATATTTGCCTGCATTCAACTTTTAATTTTCAATTTTTATCATTTCTATCTTTTGCAGGAGATAACTATTCCATCACTTATGTTTAAACCACATCATAGTGAGAATATATTCCAACAGCATTAGATTTAGCTCTTTCAAAATTTCAGATTTTGTTCAAGGATATTGTCGATATCCATTTGCCTTTGGAATTAATTGAGATTCCTTGCAAAAGTATCCTATTGACGCAAATGTTGACAGTAACGTTTGAAAATCGTAACATGGTCCTAGAAATTGCAGCACCTTCAAGAGTTTCTCCACAACCAACAGAAACACTACATCATTACAAAATATAACCCAAAAAGTACTGTAGTAACATGCAAACATGAACGTCAGTCTACACTTTGACTCCAAAGATCCAGTGGAAAAGCCTCATAGAACTTCATATCCAATATGTGTTCCTTCCTTCCGTTTAAAGTTCTTAAAGATGTTGATGAGATGTTTATGAGATGTTCATACAAATTCTACCAAGAAGAACACACCCAAACCAATGACAAGCATTGTCTAGGAGTTGTAAGTGATATGTTCATCAATTCCGCATTTACCTACGGATGCGTAGATCCAACAAGTCCAACATTTCCCCGCTGTGGGACAAATAAGGGGCACTCTGTGCTCAAGATTCAAGATTGTATTAATCACCGTGGTCACCCTCGACATTTTGGGTCCTCTCATTTGAAATGATATTTTCTATGTTCATATTTCGTCGTATGCAGTTACACTTTAAAACTTAACTGACTGATGGATGGATAGGTAGATGCAAGTTCATAAAAAGGAATAAAAGCCTTCTGCAGGATTCAGTGCCTCATTGAGAGACTACTAGCGTAAAAAAAAAAAAAAAAAATGCTTCCACGCAATTCGTACACCTTGTGAATGTAAACAGATAGAAGATAAAATACTATCCAGCTTGAAGATATGTAAAGAAAATGTAAGTCTAGGACGATTAAAAATGAAAAAACTGAACGTATGTCAGAAACTACAATGTCAACCCTGTGATTTGTTGTTTGTCAGTTAAAATTGGCAGTGATTAGTAAAAAGTTTTACTTGTAAAAAAAAATAAATATATATATATATATATATATATATATATATATATATATATATATATATATATATATATATATATATATATATATATATATATATAATTTCATACTATTTCGTGAAAAAAGCGGGGGTTTGTGACTGGTAGCGAAAATAAAAAGTTCTTGACATCTCAAAAGTTATACATCTTTTATGTTTTTCAAATTTGACAAATGGCTGAACAAATGAAAAAAGTTTGTCAAAATTTTTAAATAAAGTATATCTAGTTTCTAATAATATTTCTAATAATATTCATCTATTTATCCTATCGTAGATGGTTGTACAAAAACGTCAGGCTTTAATTCAGGATTACTAATACAATTTGTGTAAACAGACAGTTTCAGGTACATGAAAAGATTAAGAAGATTGGGAACATGCCAACACGTTTGTACATACTAAAATGGCTTGTTGTCTTATAGTGAGAATGGAATGTCTTAAATTTGATGCACGTGTGTGTGTGTGTGTGTGTGTTGAGAATCTAATGGATGGAGAAAAGCTTGAAGTAAAAGGAAAAATGTACTTACAGACTTCGGTGCTGCGATTATATTTTATAAGATGAACAGCCAGCCTACCAAAACTATTCTTTTATGGTTACTTGAGAACACAGACAAAACAGACAAGACAAAACCAGTTTCACAAACCTACAATGTCAACCAGTTTAACAAACAACTGGCAAAGTTGTTTGTTTTTAAAACACTGAAAAAAAAGTTTTAATATTTGAGACACAGGTGATAAATAATAACTGAGAATACACCTGTAACTTGTGAAAAAAATATGAAAATACAACATCTGAATTTGTTCACAAGCTTTACTTCAGCATTAAAATTTTGTGAAAATGAACAACAGAAACACTATTTTTTAAAATGGAAAGATTTAATCTAAACACTCGGGTTACTTTTTTATAATTCTCAATTCATACATTCAAAGTTTCACCTCAGCTCGAAGCAGGTTAGTCTCTGGATCTGATCTAACTATCACATATGATGTTGGAGTAATTGCGTCATTGAGTTTCCTCCGCAGGGTGGCTGAGTGCACCCTTAGAGATAGGGTGAGGAGTTCGGTCATCCGGGAGGAGCTCGGGGTGCAGCCGCTGCTCCTCCACGTCTAGAAGAACCAGTTGAGGTGGCTCGGGCATCTGATCCGGATGCCCCCTGGACGCCTCCCTGGGGAGGTGTTCCGGACATGTCCTACCTTGAGGAGACCCCGGGGAAGACCCAGGTCTCGCTGGAGAGATTATGTCTCCGGTCTGGCCTGGGAACGCCTAGGATCCCCCGGGAGGAGCTGGAGGAGGTTTGTGCGGACCGGGAAGTTTGGGCTTCCCTGCTCCAAATGCTGCCTCCACGACCCGACCCCGATAAGCGGTAGAAGAAGGTGAAGGTGAAGGTAATTGCGTAATGCATGCATAATTGGTTGATTCATCCTGATAATACAAACTATGATATTTGTTTTTATCCTTTGGTGCAACTTTTAAAGAGTTAAAACATTCAATTACTTCTACACTTGTTGCCTGGTTTTGAATAGATTTTTTAATTTTTTTTTTTTTAATTAGCATTTTTAAAAATGCTAAACACAAAATGCACACTACAAAACTAACATGTCGCACCGTACTGCTCCCGCATTTGGCTATTTTCACCTGAAAATAAAGAATGAAGACACATTTAAATCAATGAAAAGCATGGCTTGTAATATACACATTTTAGCCACTTGTAAGGCAAAAAAATAAAATAAAATAAAATTAAGGGTTAACATACTTTGGATATTTCTACACTACTTGTCTTACTAGCGATAGCATCAAGTATAAATGAATGTTCATTCAATGAATGTTCTGTCCCTCCTACATTGTAGATGTGTTACATGACAAGTTATAGGACGTTTGTATAGCTATTGTATCGCATTGCTTCACAATTGTTACATTGCAGGAACACATTCAGTCATTTCATCTTGCATGATATAGGGACTGAAAAGAAGCAGAGTGAAGAACAGTTCTTGTAACTTATTCTCACTTTCCCTCATTTTTGCCACAGTGTTTGCGTGTCGCTGTGTGAGTGTTAAGTTTGTTGTGTGTTAAGGTCTATTTTGCGCTCTCGAAGGCTCAAACGTTGTGTTGCTCAGTCTGGTCTGATCTAAATGTCACAGCTAATGATGAAGTAATTTTGTACTGCTCGCACGTTTGATCGTTTTACCCTTAAATTACAGGGTACAGTGCAAACTAAAAGTAGTCCATTTTTTTTTTTACCTTTAGTGTGACTAGATTTTTTTTGAAAAGCATGACTCAGTCAAGCAACGACTGATGAAAATAGAATGTTTCTATATTTTATCGTCTGACTTGAAACAGCATCATGTAACTTTAAAATAATAAAATCTCTCTTTGTTCCAGCTCCAGAGGTCCTTCCATCGCCACCAGAAGGTTATCGGCTGACTCGAATCTAATATTAGAAGTGACAATGCATCTAGTACATAATATCATGAGATATTAACAGAAGCTTATAAATGATTAAATATATTTACCTGTATCACTCTGCGTTAATTATTACCCAGAGGGGTAATAATTCCTATAAAAGAAGAGATGAATATGATAAACCAACATGACAAAGTTTCTATAATAGTTTTTTATATTCACCTATAAAGCATCCGTGGCTAGACTGGTATCTATTGAAGGGAGCACTGCAGTCGGATCCGCGTGTACGCCACCGTCTTCAAAAGTTGGTCGCATTATTGCTCGAATAATGAAATCTTTTTACTTGTATCACTCTGCGTTAAATGAATGTCACACAGATGGGTGACGACATCTGTGAATGAAAAGAGATGTGATAAACATGACATAACGTTTTATATAATACTTATAATACTTGTATATGTAGATACACAGATATACTGTATATATATATAGATATATTCACCTATGGCGTGCAGAGGAAGAGGCATCCATAGCGAGACTGGAGTCCGTTTGAAAAGGAGTCCGATGAAGTTCTGGCAGGCCTGGTCAACAGCAAAGGTTACCCCTGAACTGATGTAAAATGTGGTCAGAATCAGGGTCATCGAAATACTCCATTTGTGTTAGGTCTATTGTTGATTTTGGATAAAACAATGTTGGAAGAGCTCAGCATTTGCTAGATAGCTCAGAGGTGTGAACTTTTTCCCCTGTCAAATGATGCTATTTGGAAAGGAGGGGTGTGTGTGTGTGTGTGTGTGTGTGTGTGTGTGTGTGTGTGTGTGTGTGTGTGTGTGTGTGTGTGTGTGTGTGTTGTCTGAAGACAGCGAGGTTTGCCTTCAGACAGACCTCTCTGTCTTCAGATTGTCTCTTTTGAAGATTCAACCGGCCGGGAAAGAACTCACATCTCCTCAGCAAATTAACCCGTATCATGGACTCTGTTTCAGTGTCTGAGAAAGAGTCAGGCCTAGTGACTGTTGTTCCCCCACTGTTTGACCTCATTTTTGAAAGTATTTCCTGAGTAAGTAAAAAATCACTCACACAGGGTATAAAATTAAATAGACCGTTTCAACAGAAACTCATATGAGTCGGATAGCTGTGTCATTTGAACTAATGCTGAAAACTAAAAGTATTTCTTTCTTTTGTTTTATCCCTGTTCACTCAACCTTATTTTCTGAAAAACTAAAAATATTTCTTTCTTTTGTTTTATCCTTTCATCGCTTTACCCTAGTTTCTGAAATCTAAAAGTTTTTCTCTCTTTTGTTTTATCCTTGTTCACTCAACCTTATTTTTTTGAAAACTAAAAGTATTTCTTTCATTTGTTTTATCCTTTCATTGCTTGACCCTAGTTTCTGAAAACTAAAAGTATTCCTCCCTTTTGTTTTATCCTTGTTCACTGAATGTTATTTTCTGAAAAACTAAAAGTATTTCTCAAACAAGTAGAAATTATCTGTTTTAAACACATTTTGAAAAAATGGTGCATGAGTTGGGTAGCTGTGTCATTTGAACTATTAGTGAAGACTAAAAAAGTGTTTTGTTTCTCCTGTGTTATCTTTAAGAAATATTTCAAGAATGAAAAACTGTTTCATAAGATGTTAAATAACTTCTAAAATGTTTAAACCAGAAATAATATTGTAGCTACTAACACTGTGAGGATGCAGCTGACCCCTCCCATGCATCACACAGGATGTAGCATCCGCCCTCGACCTTCATTATTTTCCTTCCTGTCATAAAACAAGGGGAATGGTTATTATTTTAATTTCCTGTTGATATAAAAAAGGGGGAGGGTTATTATTTTAACTTCTTGTTGATAGAAACAAAGGGGGAGGGGTTTTATTACCTCCGGAAGGGGAAGGGTTTATTACCTCCGGGGGCCATAAATCAATACAGGTTTGACATTTTGTGGTTTCCTTCTTCTCTCTGATGATGGATATACCCCCACAGCTCCACTCCCTATGACTTATCCTGAGAGTTTTCAATCGTTCCTTATTATTATTATCCTTATTATTTCTCTTTGACTGTAGTCCGAGCGTAGCGGAGATGGGAGAACCTTGGGCTAATGTGGAGATGAACTCGCCGGGGCTCCGCCCTTAACTCCAGGTCCGCCATGCAGGTCAACTTGAGTAGGTGGAGAGAGTATCCTCACCACATAGTCTGACCTGAGATAAACCATGTGGAGTGCAAACAGGACAGAACTTCAACGTCCAGACCTCACGCCTTAAAGATTGCAGCCGAACCGTGGTGGCCACCACTGCGGATAAGTGCGCAGGAGAAGCGTCGCCAAAGTAGGTGAAGATTGACCGGTGGCCTGTCTCATATCAAAGAGGGGTGGCGTGCCAAGAGACCTGCTGCTATCTCCACACGCCAGGTCTCACGCCAGTCCTGCCTACTAGACGTCTTGCGCCAACGACCTCACCCCCAAGGTCCCTGCTCTGGCAACTACACAGGGGAACCTAAAGCCATCCCATAGCCACAGCACTTGTTTGAGACCAACGTGGATGAACACAATTGGCACAAATTAAACGTCCACATTTGAAGGGAAAACTCGCCAGTGGAGAAACGTTTGGCCCATGACGAAGCGCTGCGGAAGAGAATGATTCTTTCATCTATTGACCAGAGCTGCTGGAAGTACCTGTAAACAGGACAACATGAGGCAAAGAAGAAGCTGCTACGTCAGACAAATAGAAATCTGCAAAAGTTGAGGCGGAACCCGAGGAGGCTGCTCGGCCGGTTTCTGCCAAAGAAACTCCTCAGAAGGCAGCTATGGATGTTGCCCCTTTTTACCACCTGCCAGAGCCACCCACATCTTATCTGTTTTCCCGACGGCCTTGACTCCATTCAGACTAGCTCTCGACCTCACGGGACACACCTTGTGCAAGTGCCAGTGGTTCTCATCCGGGTGGGGGGTAGGACAGAAAGCCTTCACCGAAAAATTGCTGACCTCAGAAGAGGCACAAAGAAATTTGGGAAAAAAGACTAATCGAGAAGACACGTAGTTCTCCAAACCCTCCTGATGGAGGGCAGGACAAGTAGGAGAGCTGCTTTGTAAGCCACCAGCTCCAAAGGAGCCTGATCAAGTGGCTCGAAGGGAGCTTCAAAGAGAGACTTTAATACCAATTCAAGATCCCAATAGGGGCAGATGTGTCTGGAGGTGGGTCTTAACTGGACTAACAGTGGATGTTTACCCAACGGACAGCAGTCCACACCCATTGAGCATTATATACTTTGAGTGTTGCGGGTGCTTCAGCATTTCGAATAGTGAACTGCACCTCAGGGGGGCAGAGGACTGCCTGCTAGCCTTGAAGTAGCCATGCTTTGTTGGGGACACCCCTGGATCGGCGGACCCCTCATAATTTCTGCCCCCTGCTGCTGGACTGTTTGCAGGACTTGAACAGGTTGCAGCACACCCTCGTGTGAGTACTCCAGAACATCTCCCAGGACTCTGGAACTCCTATGAGGTCATCTTGACCACAAAGCTTAACCCCCAGCCTTGCAGTGTGGCCTGACCTGAGAACCATGGGCAATTACCATGGCCGTCCATACCGGACGTCTGACTGGCACCGCCGGCTCCTTTGTCAGACGGCTGTCAAGGAGATGCACGTTTTGCTGCACTAAACCGCCTGCAATGTCACCGGCTTTTCACTCCTCATGAAACGGCTCACTAGACGATGCTCGCCGACGGGGTGACCGTCCAGACCATTGTGTAGCATGGAAAGGGCTGCTACATATACCCATAATGTAGCACTGCACCGATGTTCATTAACCAGATGTTGGAGAAAAGAGAGGATTAGAGAATAGGTGCCGATTTTGGGGAGGCTGACAGGGTTCCACACCACTGGGGAAACAATGTCCATTTAGCATTGTATGCTCTGAGGGTTGACAGAGCTTTAGCGTTCTGAAGAATCAATGGGACATCCGGCATGTGACTGATTGTTAAGCCTGGAGAAGTCAAATCTTGAAGGGTCGTCCTTGTATTGGGGGAGCCCTCGGGGTTCCTGATGCTTGCAGAAGCGCTGACCTCGATGGAGGGAACTCCCAGGGGCCTTTGATCCGCATCTGACACATCTCCAGATACCAGCTGGAGCTGTCTGGAGCCACGAGAATCATTCTCACAGTCGGCAGCTGAATTCTCCTCATCAGAGAAAGAAGAAGGCAAGGAGGAGGAAGGGCAAACAGGAGGCCTTCTGAGTCCAGACTGAGTCCAGCATGACCCCACGAACGTCGTGCTCTGTCTGGGACTGGGACTCTGACTGGGAGTGCGCTTTTCAGGAGGTTTACTCTGTGTCTCAATAGCACGATGTGCTCCAACACCAAGCTGGTGTGCGCTCATGACTCCTGTTTCGACCTGGCTAGAATCAACCAGTACTCCAAGTACGTCAGAATTCGCAGACCTTGTCTCCTTAATGGATCGAGCCCCACCTCCACGCACTTTGCGAAGGTGCGAGGCACCAGAGTGCTGTATTAAACCTGACCCTCGAGCCCAAACCGGAAAAACTTTCTGTGACTCGGCCAAACCGTGTTGTGGAAGTTGGAGTGTGCAAGATCAAGATCCACTCTCACACTCTGACGCACTCCAGGAGTCTCGTGGTAGTCCAGAACCGCTGTCTGGTCACGAATTGGTTGAGGACACTGAGGTCCAGAACAGTTCTCCACTCTCCTGTCTTCTTGGGTTCCAGAAAGTACCAGGAGTAAAACCCAGTGTAAGGGGATGGCTTTGGCACTAGCTCGATTACTTCCTTTGACAGGAGAGCGCGGACCTCCTCCATCAGAAATGACCGCTGGTTCTCTGAGTTGACCCAGGTTCAAAAACAGACTCGCTTTTGTCAGCTGGGGAAGTAGGGTCCCAAACTTGCAGTGTACCTTGATCTGACACTGCAATTCTCCTAAGATGGACACCCGAGGGACCGGCCCAATCATCCTCAGAAAGAGATGACTCTCTCGATGACGATGTCTTGCTTGCCTACGAGAGGTTTGGAGTGCTGCAGAGAAAAGAATCACAGACAGACATCGGATCAGACATCGCACGAGGGAGCTGAGAACAGAACCGGTCTGGCATGCAGCGCCTACTGTGTGATGAAGTGGTGGCTTTCGCGGTCCTGTGGCGACCCCTGCTGGAAACTGGCAAGTCTGAATAATAAGAAGAGTTAATGGCAAAATTGAAACTCTCCCGACTTTTGGCAAGAACCGGGATCTGTTGAGAGACGGGAAAGAGTTATTTGACGCCTATGCTTCTTATTGTGGCGAAGCTGAAAAAAAACATAACTTCTTGGCTCCAGAAACTTCCCCGTCTCTAGAGACGATATCAAACAAAAACACATTTTGAAGCAGGATTCCGCATTGACTGGAACCGGAAGAGAACTTGGAGGGTGATAAACCCTAATTTTGGGCGGAGAAGAAACAGACCAAATACCAAAGTCATGCATCTTTTTTTTTTTTTTTTTTTGAGTTAGACTTTGGTTCAGATGCATACTTTTAGATACAAAGTTTTCTTCCTTCGCATTTGGAGGGTGCAGAGCTGAGAGACCGACTGGTCTCTCCAAGAGGAGCAGCGATGATCAGCGCGGCGATGATCCGGACGGCTGGGCTCACCCCTCCCCTTCGACCAGCGACGGTGTTCCCCCTGGGCGGCGGCTGTGTGAGGAGGCGCTGCGAGCAGAGCACCGACGGACTGTTGAATCTCCAAAATCTCTGGTGGAGTGAGAGAGGTTCTGCGATGGATGAGCCTGTCCACAGAGCTCATGAAGAGCCAGATCTCAAGCGCTATGAGCCGGTTGCAGACGGCGTAGACACCATTCCACTGCGCAATAGTGGCTCTGTCAGCGCCGGGTAGGAAGGTCACTCCTCAGGGGAGTAGTCGAGCTCCAGGGGCGAGGGTATCGCGCATCGCACATCGCGCATGACGGCTAAGCGAGATGAAACGCGGCGCCGCATATCCAAACCCTCCACCTGGCAGTAAGCTCTGTACCTGACCACGTGCGGTGCTAGTGCCAGTTTATTTATATTAATATATATATATATATATATATATATATATATATATATATATATATATATATATATATATATATATACTGGGTGAAGAACTAATTCAACCTGTCTGAAGTGAGAGTGAGAGTTGAGAGTTAGTAACATTTTTTTATTTTTGTCGGTCTGTAAACCATCTTTACTTTTCACTAACTACAAGCCAGGTGCCCCCCACACTCTGAACAACCTTGCTCTTGCACAGGACCAGAACAACTTCTATTGTCGCTTTGAGCAGCCATTTTGCACCAACACCTCTGTGGTCTCTCCAGCCCCATGTTCCACTTTACAACAAAGGACTATGCTGTCTCTTAGTGACACAACTAAGATGAACGATGTCACTGAGACAGCAACGTCGATCACAGACACTTTTGATGAGCCACCCCCTCACCTCCCCCCTCTTCCTCTTTCTCTTGACATCATGGAGCAGGACGTGCGCACTCAGCTCAGGAGGCTGAACCTTCGGAAGGCGGCAGGTCCGGACAGAGTTTCCCCTGCCATCCTGAAGCATTGTGCTGCTGAGCTGGCTCCAGTGTTCACTGACATCTTCAATGCTTCCTTGGTGTCCTGTCATGTACCTGCCAGCTTTGAGTCCTCCAATACCATCCCTGTTCCCAAGAAGGCCAGGATCACAGGACTGAATGACTACAGACCGGTGGCACTGACGTCTGTGGTCATGAAGTCCTTTGAGCGCCTGGTTCTCTCTCACCTGAAATCTATCACTGCTTCTCACCTGGACTCATTGCAGTTTGCCTACAGAGCCAACAGATCTGTGGACGATGCAGTGAACCAGGCCCTTCATTTTGTTATGGAGCATCTGGACTGCCCAGGAACCTATGGCAGGATCCTGTTTATGGACTTAAGCTCTGCCTTTAACAAAATTCTTCCAGCTCTGCTTGAATACAAGCTTCGCCAGCTTGACGTGCCTGACTCCCTCTGTAGATGGATTACAGACTTCCTGACCAGCCGAAGTCAGTGTGTGCGGCTGGGGACGACTGTCTCCGACACTCGGACCCTCATCATCGGGTCTCCTCAGGGCTGTGTTCTCTCTCCGTGGCTCTTCTCTATGTACACTAACTGCTGCACCTCCAGCCACGAGTCCATGAAGCTGATCAAGTTTGCGGATGACACCACCATCATCAGGCTCATCTCAGATGGAGATGAGTCGGCTTACAGGAGGGAGGTGGAGCGGCTAATGTCCTGGTGCAGCTACAACAACCTGGAGCTCAACGCCCAGAAGACAGTGGAGATGTTCATAGACTTCAGGAGAGTAACAGTTTCTCTGTCCCCTCTCATGTTGGCTGGTTTACCTATTCCTATTGTGGACTCCTTCTGCTTCCTGGGAACCACCATCACTGAGGACCTCAAATGGGAGCCAACCATCAGGTCCCTCATCAGGAAGGCCCAGCAGAGAATGTTCTTTCTGAGGCAGCGACGGAAACTACAACTGCCGACGAAGTTGCTGGTGGAGTTCTACACAGCCATCATCCAGTCCATCCTCACCTACTCTATCACCGTCTGGTACAACAGCGCCACCTCCTGAAAATGTGTTTCATGCACCGTTCACTCACTGCTCTGGGATGCCTGAGAACATGAAAATTTCACCTGCAAATATTGGAAAAACAGTCTTTCTAAAAAAAATTAATACTAAACCTATATTTCTGAACTGTATTTCAAAGGGTTATCAACATTTTTTTTTTTTTTCCTGGTCAGAAACCGAGCTTGTCTCGGGCTGAAAACGCATTTTCTGTACTGTACATTCTCTGCTCAGGGAATGCCTCAGAACATGAAAATCTCACCTGAATTTACAGCAGAAGCGGTCTTTCTAGTAGCTGCAGAATTAATTCAACATATCTGAAGTGGTTTCAGAGCGATAACATTTTTATGTTTGTCAATTCTGAAAACCACTGTCACTCCTGCTGGAAACGCAATATCTGCACTGTTCAGTCACTGCTCAGGGTTGCCTGAGAACATGAAAATTTCTCCTGCATGTATAGGAAAAACACTCTTTCTAATATATTTAACACTAAACCTACATTTCTGAAATGTTTTTAGAGGGTTATCAAGAATTTTATTTTTGACGGTCCCAAACCCACTTTCTCTTCTCTCAGGCATACCACAGAACATGAAAATTTCACCTCCCACTAAAAGCAGAAGGGATCTTTCTAGTAGGTGCCAAACAAGTTCAACATGTCTGAAGTGGTTTCAGAGTGATAACATTTTTATGTTTGTCGGTCTGAACACCACCGTCACTCGGGCTGAAAAACGGTTTACTGCACTGTTCACTCACTAATCAGAATAGCCTCAGAACATGAAAATATCACCTGCCACTATAGGAAAAACACTCTTTCTGGTACATTCAACACTAAACCTACATTTCTGAACTTTCCTAAGAGGGTTATCAACAATCAAATTTTTGCCGATTGTTGGGAAATACACCTTTAATGTATCTTCCGCGTTTTCATTTACTCGTGACAATGACTACCAAAAACCTACAAGTTAAAATCAAAAAGAATTTATTCCTTGCCAGCGGAGTCTATTCACCTACTCAGGGCCCTGGGTCATCAACTATCTCTGCCTTAGCCTCAGCTCAAGTAGAATACTGTGACAAAACTTATCTGGGCCTGACCCTTTTTATATGCTTTCAGCCCATCTTGGGGTGTAGTCTCCACTGATTGGTCCTGGTCTTCTTATGGTCCTAGTCGTCATGGGTCAAATTCAACATGTTGTATTGACTCCACTCAGTCTGGAGCGATGTTGATGAATCCTCCCAAATGTTGCCTATAATAGGTGGTAGCTGAGAACCCGATCCATTCTTCTGATTGGCTTGCTTCTGTCATCTCATCCGTTCTCCATCTGGTCATTTGGTTTACGACCCCCATGGATGATCAAGTCCCATGACAATTGCCATTCCTGCCATTTAACACACACCATTTTTAGTCCACATATTCTTCCATGGATACAGGGTCAACTTGATGATACCTTACCCTTACTCACCGCATCTGTTGAATGCAATCTTTTTATTATTATTTAACAAAACATTCTAAAGTAATTCAATTCAATGATATATCTTTTTTTAATATATTTATTTAGTAATATATCATTATTCCTATAAACCCACTTTCTCTGTGGCCGAAAACGCGTTTTCTGTGCTGTTCACTCACTGCTCAGCGATGCCACAGAAGATTAAAATTTCACCTCCCACTATAGCAGAAAAGGTATTCCTCATTGGTTCAGAACTAAGAGTTATCAACATTTTTATTTTTGTCGGTTTGTAACCACCTTTTCTTGGGCTGAAAACGCGTTTTCTGCACTGTTCACTCACTGATCAGAATAGCCTCTGAACATGAAAATATCACCTACAACTATAGGAAAATCACTCTTTCTAGTATATTCAGCACTAAACTTACCTTTCTTAACTGTATTTCAGGGGGTTATCAACACTTCTTTTACCTGGTTTGAAACCCAGCTTATCCCGGGCCGAAAAGGCGTTTGCCGAATGTGGACGTGTGTGTGCGGAGCTCCTGAGATAGAGTTGACTTTTCTCCCTCAGATCTTTATAAAAAAAAACGACTGAACACAAAGGTGCTGGAGTACTTTATTTTCTTTTGCTTTTTTGCTCTTTTGTAGAGCTGAGGCCCTTTTTGCCTCACTCGCGGATCTGGGAAGCAATGGAAAAGACTATACTGTCATGCTGGAGGTGGAAGAAAGCATTGAAGCCATGGATATCATTAGGGAGATTACCAAGCAATGTGGAAAGCTGGCGTCTCTGCGTCCTATTGGGGAAAATAAATATGAAATGACCATGAAAACTATTGAAGGAATGGAGCAAACTAAGGAAGGATTTACCTGTAGATACTGGCGACAAAAGACTTGGTCTGCAGGGAAATGGTTGTTTCCTTCCTTTATATGGCATCTTATATACCCGACGAGATAATCCTGCAGAAATTGGAATCATGGGGAGTGGAACCACTCTCCCCCATCAAGAGACGACTTTGGCCTGGAACAGATGTCGCCGATGGAACTAGATTTCTACAGGTTATATTCAACAAAGAGACAATTTCTTTACCTTATTCGACCAAGTTCGAGACAGAAACAGGTCCCCAATATATACGAGTATTACATGACTGACAGGTCAGGGTCTGCATGTCATGCATTAAGCTGGGGCACGTTTACCGCAATTGTCCAGAGCTGTCTTGCTTTCAATGTGGCTAAAAGGGACATTATAAAAGAGACTGCAACAAAAACATAGTATTAAGAAGACTTAAGGAAAGGAAGAAAGGAGCGATGAATAATATAGAAATGCAGGACCAAGATAGTGCTATACATACTGACTCCAGCGAAGAGGAAAGACAAACGGAAGAGGCGGGACAAACAATGGAGAAGAGACAGAAACAGGAAGACATGCCAGAGCAAACAACTAGCTGAAAGGAGATTGGAGAGAAAACGGAACTGACACAGCAAAGGGGGGTTTCTGAAGATATCCAGCAGATGTATGCAATGAAGATAACAAAAGCCAAGATAAAGATGCCTATTGAGAACCACCAGTGGAGAGCAAATGTGATGAAAGTGAAGATGAAGAAAGAACTGGAGCAGAAAAAAGATATTGATATTGATGGAAAAACGAAAAAATAAAAATAAAAAGATGTACAACCAAAGACAAGAAAAAAAACATGCCAGAAGAAAAACATGAAAAGAATATGTCTGATCAAGAAAAAGCAAGATCTGAGATGGACATGGACAAAATACATGACAAAATGCATGAGGAAGTAATGAGTGGAAAAATAGGAAATGGCTATAAACGAGTGAAGAAGAAAGTGAGATGAGTGAGATCTCTGGTGATGAATTGATGGTAGATATTGACGAGGAAAATCTCAATAAATATTAAAAAACCTACTGTGAAAAATAGAAGAGAGAAAGATGAGGAGAGAAAAATAATTTCTAAAATACCAACAAAGACATCAAGAAGATGATAGAAAGAATGCTTTTGTTTGAAATGTTTAGTCATCAAATACATTCAAGTGATTAAAACTTTTATTTTTTATCATTTTGGCGATTGATTTTGGGATTTATTTATTTTTTGTTATTTGGTCTTATGAATCCTCCTTTTTAAATTTCGGTACAATGACTACCATAATATCCTTTCACGTAAATGGCCTAGAAAGTAGTAAAAGAATGGAGAAAGCTATACAATTACTAAATGCGGAAATTATTTGTTTACGAGAAACACATTGGGATTCAGAGAAAATGGAATGTTTTAGAAAATAATGTGTTTTTTGTTTGTTTTTTAATGTTTTTTGTAGTAATGGAGACACGAGAACAAAAGGATATTTCCAAGGGTGCAGGAATGTGAAAAAGATGAAGTAAGAATTGTAGGCATCAAAATCATGAATGATAATACAGAATGGAAAATCTTTTCGATATATGCGCGAAATGATAAAGAAGAAAAGGTATTATTTTTTGAAAAACTGGATAAGAAATGTCATGGAAATTGTATTGTGATGGCTGATTTTAATGTATGGTGTGGAACAATAGATGTTGCTGCGAATATGGCTTTTAAAAATGATATATCAAGTAAAGTCTTAATGAATGTAATGAAAAAAAAGGATTGATTGATGTATGGAGATCAAAATTGAAAGGAAATATTCAAGGCATCAAATAGTAAATGGAGCATTAAAACAAAGTAGAATTGACTTTATTTTATGTAAAGAGGAAATGGCAAAAGATTTTAGAAATTTTAAATATATTCAAACCAAATTAAGTGACCATGTGATTTTCAAATGTGTATGGGGTAAAAAGGAAATAATCAAAGAAGGTGGGATATGGTGTATGAATGAGGACATTTTAAAGGATGAAAATTATCGAAACCCAATTACCCAAAATGTAATTGTAATTGCTATGGATTTTAAAACTGACGTGTTGAGCTGGTGGAAGAAATGTAAAGAATTGATAAAGTAAACATCAATAGAATATAGTAAAAAAAAGAACCATGAAAGAAAAAAAGATGACTTAAGAAAAAGACAAAATGAAGAGAGTAAGCTAATTGAAGAAAATAAAACAAATGAAATAGAAAGATATTTAGAAATTAAAAGATCAATTAGATAAAATGGAAGAGAGTAAATGTCAAGGAGCAATATTAAGGAGCAGAGCAAGATGTCTTGTGGGTGGGGAAAATGTACAGGATATTTTTTGAAAATTGAAAAGATAATGAGGCAAATCCACGATAAGAACGGGTAAAAAAAAACAGCAAAAAAATTAGACTGCATGTACAAGAATACTATGCAAATTTATTTCAAAAGGCAGAAGAGAAAGAGGAAGATATGAATAAAGTCTTGAAACATATAGAATGTGAATTAAACCAAGAAGAGAAGGAAAACTGTAATGAAAACGTAACTATGGAAGGGATAGAAATCGCAATAAGTGACCTATATAAAAATAAGGGTCCAGGAATAAATGGACTAGGAATAGAATTTGTTGTTTTTAAAGATTAAATGTCCCAATAATTCTAAAAAGAGTTTTCGATGAAATGGAAGAAAAAAATCAGATGGTTGAAGAAATGAACACTGGATGAACTCCCTCTTGGACATCAACAAGACTCGCCTCACTCGGAGAGCCCTGAGGATTACAAGAGACCCCACCTACCCGTCACACCGCCTCTTCACGCTGCTGCCATCAGGGTGAAGGTTCCAGAGTCACCGTGCATGAACTAGCAGACTGAAAGACAACTTCGTCCACCAGGCTGTCATGATGCTGAACTCCCTTCCTGCTCTGCCCCCGGGTCTGCACCAGGCACTTTTGGCTCCATCCATTGCACGTCTGCCCGTCCTGGGTGGGGGACCCCTCCTCTGACGCTCACCCTGAGGTTTCTCAGTTTTCCTCCCGATAGGGTTTTTTTCTGTTTCTGAGTGTTTCCTTAGCCAATGCGAGGGTTTAGGGTAAAGGATATGCAATGCTGCCCATGCTGTCATGAGCCATGTGCTCCCCCCGGTGGTTGATGGACTGATGTGAGGATGATTTTTGTTGCCATGTATCCTGCTGTGTATTCATCAATTCTTTATATTTGTTCCTGTCTGTGATTTTTATGCCATGCGTCCAGGTCTGAGAGAACAGATATTTCATCCATGCTGTATGTCTTGTACTGTAGCATATTTGACAATAAAGTTACCTAAATACCTAAATAGCTGGAAAATACGGAAACTAGGAATAAAAGGAAAAATATTTGTGACTAACGCACTATTAATAAGTAAAATTATTTATATTAGGAATGTTGTTCCCATTAATGAAAGAGTGTTAAAGCAAATTGACATTTTAATAAGAGATTTTATTTGGGAAGACAAAGGAGTAAGAATTAGTAAAGATATATCAGAAAATAGATATGAGGATGGGGGTTTAAAACTAGTCAATCTAAGGATTAAAAAAATGCACTAAGAGTTAAAACTATGTCGAATTACTTAAATAACAAGAATGATCAAATATGGAAAATGTTTTTGGGAAAAGCAATAAGTAAATATGCAGCGAATGAAAATACAGGAATTTTTATGATTTTTAGACGAAGTCTCATGGAAGATATATCGGAATACTATCAAGAGGTTCTGGAGGGATGGGGAGAAGCTCTTAATGAGCTTCATTATGATTGCAGAACACGAAAACAAATACTAATCCAACCGATCTTTCTTCACAATCAAATACGGACACTTGGGAAGGTGTTATTCAACATGAAAATGTGCAAAAGCACATTCAACACTAAACATACATTTCTGAACTGTTTTTAGAAGGTTGTCAACAATTTTATTTTTGCAGGTTCGAAACCCACTTTCTCTCTGGTTGAAAACATGTTATCCGCACTGTTCATTCACTGCTCACCGATGCCTCAGAACATGACAATATCACCTGGAACTATAGCAGAAGGGGTGTTTCTCGTAAGTGCCGAACTAATTCAACATCTCTGAAGTGGTTTGAGGTAGTTAACATTTTAATGCTTGTTGGTCTGAAAACCACAGTCCCTCGGGCTGAAAACGCGTTTTCTGCACTGTTCATTCAGTGCTCAGGGATGCCTGAAAATTTGACCTGCCAGAACAGCAGTCAAGGTCTTTCTAGAAGGTGCAGAACTAATTCAATCTGTCTTAAGTGCTTTAAGAGAGTTATCAACATTTTTATATTTGTCGGTCTGTAAACCACCTTTTCTTGGGCTGAAAACGCATTTAGTCATTGATCAGAATAGCCTCATGAAAATATCACCTGCAACTACTGGCAAAACGTTCTTTCTAGTATATTCGGCACTAAATCTACCTATCTGAACCGTTTTTCAGGGGGTTATCAACAATTTAATTTTTGCCAGTCCGAAACCCACTTTCCCTTTGGCCGAAAACGGGTTTTCTGCACTGTTCACTCACTGCTCAGCGATGCCTCAGAAGAAAATTTCAGCCGTCATGGGCGATACGTGATGCGCTCGCCCCGGGAGCTCAACCTTACCCCGAGGAGTGACCATCCCACCCGCCGCTGACAGAGCCACCATCGTGCAGTGGATTCGTGTTTATGCCGTTGGCAACCAGCTCACAGCGCTTGAGAACATCATCGCGCTCTTTATGAGCTCCGTGGACAGGCTCATCCATTGCAGAACCTCGCTCACTCCACCAGAGATTTTGGAGTTTCAACAGTCCGTCAGCGTGGTGCCCCGCTCGTGGCGCCTCTTCCACACACAGCCGCTGCCTGGGGGGAACACCGTCACTGGTCGAAGGGGCGGGGTGATCCCAGCCGTCAAATCATAGCCGTGCTGATCATCGCTGCTCATCTTGGAGAGACCAGTCAGCTGCTCTGACCTCTGCTCCCTAAGCGTAGGATGAAAACTTTGTATCTAAAACTATGCATCTGTAACAGGTCTGAATACTGTGGCCTTGTCTACAGTTAAAAAGTGGTGTCTTAATGTGGTCAGTAGAACGCCGTCTGAAACAATACGTGGAGTCACATGAGGCTTCCACATTTGTCGATGGTGAGAAAAGTAATCTTTATTTGACATTCTGTTTTTTCATTGCGGTAACCCACGCCATAATTCGATGTCTTACTGAAACATCACTCACAAACATCTCACTTTGTCATACAACAACTGTCAGACATCATGAACCACATGCATAATTCCTTTTCATCTGAATGTATAATTCTGCCATTAAACCTTTTGGCTAGTGTTGAGAAATAATAAAACTTTACTTTTCACCAAACATCGTTATTCACCACAAGCAAACCCAAGTCCACACAACTCAATCACCCGTGCCATGTCATCGTAGGTTGTCAGTATTAGCTTACAAGCGGCACATCCACGCAGAGCGAACTCAACGTACAAAGGAAACACAGTATACTTAAAAAACGCGTCACCATCCACACACTTAGATCCCAAATCAGTCAACCCCAAGTGGAACAAACAAGTAAGTAGTTATGAACAAATTTATTTGACTAACCTGAAACAAAATGTGGACAGAGTCACACGAGGCTTCCACATTTGTCGGTGGTGAGAAAAGTAATGAAAAAAACTTCACTTCCTTTTTACCCACACATCTTCAATGCCCAGCCTCTGTCCTACCCTGCCCTCTACTTACTTAATCAACTCCATGTTGAACAATTAAATGACATCTAACACACACTCTGTGACCACACATAAGTGGGCGTCACACACTCCCCAACAAACAAATGACTCCTGACGTCATTAAGTTGATGAAATATGAACTTAAATACTATTCAAAAGACCTGTGTAATATAACCGCTAGGTGTAAACACACAGCAGGGAAACCACTGGTACATCGACAAGTAAGATAGGTGGTTTGGGTTGTGCTGTATTTCCCACACTGTCCTATGTGACACACTAAAGACACTTACTGCATTTACTTCCTTTTTCGATTGGTAGGAAGGCTCACCCATAGAATCCTACGTTAACCTCACAGCTGGCTTTCTGTCACGTCCTGATTTCCTGAGTGTCGGACTAGAATCAGTGTGAAGGTCTTGGGTGTCTGACTGACATGAAGGAAATATATGAATCACGCTCTTGTGAAGAACCTTCCAACTGTGTATTGTGTCATTCCTAATATCCCGTTCAATGTGTTCGATTATTATTTGTTTCTAACATTAGTATGCATTTTTAACTGCTTACAAAGTGTTTGCTTGTAGTACTCATTATATGCTGTGTTTTATTCAACCATGTTCACCTCAATCTCATGAATTTCACTCTTTAATTACATAAGGTTTAATCTTTATTGGCACATATGACTATTTGTATCAGTGCTACTTCGTGCTGTTTTTTTCTTGTATGTTGTTTTCAACTACTCATGTTTTTAGTTGACATTAAGGAAAAGATTGCTGTTTTTAGGTGGAACTAACTTTAAAAGCCAATATCATAGCTGTTTATATCACAAAACAAATTATTATATACACATTTTAAGAATGACTGTTTTCACAGTTATCAAGAATGGCGAGTCATGATCCTGGCCGACTGGCAGCAATCGTGGTGTCTGTCATCTTCTTTGCAGTAAGTTTGGTGTTCAACGCCCTGGCTGCGGTGGGAACAGATACGTCAAACTAACCATTCAAATAAAGAAGAGGCGATGGATGAAATTACGACACCATTATTAAGATGAATTGCTATAGGTCCGTACACAACAACCACTGCCAACGTGTCGGAGGTGTTCCACACCGAGATCACTCCTTCAGGTTGGGCCTTTAACATCTGGAGCGTCATCTACGTCTGACTTCTGCTGACGTTTATCTACATCGTAGCAGGCCTTTGCAGAAAGCAAGTTATTTTCTCCCCTTGTTGAATAGCAGAACAGTGCACAAGCCACTCCCAAAATATGGATGCCTTGCACTGTTGTTTTCTTGCTTTCATAAATAGATAATATGATTTCACATCAGTACTGATGATATAACTTTATGTCAATGTTTTTGGACTAAAGGAAAAGAAAGAATTTCCTATCCAATTAAGATTATAGTTCCAAAAAGCCCATCCCAGCAAGAAGCAGGGAGCAGATTGCTGGTCCACTGGTTGCACAGAGAGAGATCAGCATCCCTTATATACCATTGTTATGACAGCATGATAGCATGATTTGCTTCATAGACAGCGAAACAGTCGTAAGTTCTTCTGCAGTTGGTCAAATGGTTTCCTGCAAGCTGATATCCTTCCACATTCGATCCATGAGAGATTTATTCAAGTGCCCACCTATGTATGAGCAGTTAAAAATAGAGAGGCATTAATTCAGGTCTTTCATCATTTTTGTTTCATTTTATTTTGTGTAGTAATTTGTACAATGGTAACCAATGTATTAAAAAGGTGTAAATAGTTAACAGTCAATTTTCTTGACTTTTTTTTCCATTCAATCAGGACCGGCTATGGCTACGTCTACTATTGTATCAAAGATGGTGCCGAGGAAGGCTGGCCTGGAATTATCGTGCATGTTATTTTGTTTATTTTTGTGTTTTGATGGAGCATCTGCGTGTTCTTACACACGAGATCAATTGATGAACATCAGGGCTATGACTCCGTCTGACTTACTACCAGTATTTTTGGTGTCAGTTGCGGAGTTAGTTCATCTTTTGGCTGGGCGGAAGAAACTGAGGAGTAGAGGGAAACGTGCCGGTGCGCTCGTTCGCATTCGTCGAAGAGGATCGCGCACTCCGCTTCCCAGGATAACCCTCCCCAACGTCCGCTCGCTCAGCAATAAGATGGATGAACTGGCGCTGATGTTGAGACGGAACAGAGACTTCTCCTCCTCTTGTGTTTTGTGTTTCATGGAGACGTGGTTGAGCGATCTCATCCCGGACACTGTGCTTCATCTGGAGGGTTTCCAGCTTCACCGCGCGGACCGGGTTCCGGAGCTCACCGGCAAGACCAGAGGCGGAGGACTGTGTTTCTACATCAACAGTCGCTGGTGTACGGACGTGACGATGATCTTTCAGCACTGCTCTCCCTCTCTGGAATGTCTGATCGTCAACTGTAAGCCGTTTTACTCCCCACGTGAGTTCGCTTCATTCATTCTGGCTGCCGTATATATCCCGCCCAGCGCGGATGTATGTGAGGCTCAGAGTGCGCTCGCGGATCAGGTTCTGCATGTGGAGCGAACTTTCCCGGACTGTCCTGTGATTGTGCTTGGTGACTTCAACAAGGCAAATCTGAGTGAGGAGCTTCCCAGATACAGGCAGGTTGTAAAATGTCCCACCAGAGAGCAGAGCGTGCTGGATCACTGTTACTCATCGCTCCGCAACTCTTATACCGCCCTCCCTCGAGCTGCACTGGGTCTCTCTGAACACTTGATGGTTCATCTTGTTCCCACATACAAGCAGAAGCTGAAGCTGGCAAAGCCTGTTGTGAGGAGCATGAAGATCTGGACAAGTGAAGCTAAAGAGGAGCTGCAGTCTTGCATGGAGACCACAGACTGGGAGGTGTTCAGGGCTGCCACCAACAATCTGGAAGAGTATACAGACACTGTGACTTCATGGATCAGCTACTGTGAAGAGTGCATAGTTCCAACGCGCACCAAGGTGAGTTATGCAACTGACAAACCTTGGTTCACAACTAAACTCAGCCAGATCAGACGGGAGAAGGAGGCAGCTCGCAAGAGTGGGGACAGGAACTGCTACAAAGAGCTGAAGTATCGGTTTCAGAGGGAGCTGAAAAAAGCTAAGGCCGCATACTCTGACAAACTCACGCAGCAGTTCTCAGCCAATGACTCGGCTGCGGTGTGGAGAGGGCTCAAGGTGCTCACTAACTACAAGCCACGTGCCCCCCACACTCTGAACAACCTCGCTCTTGCACAGGACCTGAACAACTTCTATTGTCGCTTTGAGCAGCCATTTTGCACCAACACCTCTGTGGTCTCTCCAGCCCCATGTTCCACTTTACAACAAAGGACTATGCTGTCTCTTAGTGACACAACTAAGACCAACGATGTCACTGAGACAGCAAAGATCACAGTCACTTTTGATGAGGCACCCTCTCACCTCCCCCCTCTTCCTCTTTCTCTTGACATCATGGAGCAGGACGTGGTCACTCAGTTCAGGAGGCTGAACCTTCGGAAGGCGGCGGGTCCGGACAGAGTTTCCCCTGCCATCCTAAAGCATTGTGCTGCAGAGCTGGCTCCAGTGTTCACGGACATCTTCAATGCTTCCTTGGTGTCCTGTCATGTACCTGCCTGCTTTAAGTCCTCCACTATCATCCCTGTTCCCAAGAAGGCCAGGATCACAGGACTGAATGACTACAGACCGGTGGCACTGACGTCTGTGGTCATGAAGTCCTTTGAGCGCCTGGTTCTCTCTCACCTGAAATCTATCACTGCTTCTCTCCTGGACTCATTGCAGTTTGCCTACAGAGCCAACAGATCTGTGGACGATGCAGTGAACCAGGCCCTTCATTTCGTTCTGGACCATCTGGACTGGCCAGGAACCTATGCCAGGATCCTGTTTGTGGACTTAAGCTCTGCCTTTAACACAATTCTTCCAGCTCTGCTTGAAGACAAGCTTGGCCAGCTCGACGTGCCTGACTCCCTCTGTAGATGGATTACAGACTTCCTGACGAGCCGAAGTCAGCGTGTGCGGCTGGGGACGACTGTCTCTGACACTCGGACCCTCAAAATTGGGTCTCCTCAGGGCTGTGTTCTCTCTCCATGGCTATTCTCTCTGTACACTAACTGCTGCACCTCCAGCCACGAGTCCGTGAAGCTGATCAAGTTTGCGGATGACACCACCATCATCGGGCTCATCTCAGATGGAGATGAGTCGGCTTACAGGAGGGAGGTGGAGCGGCTAGTGTCCTGGTGCAGCCACAACAACCTGGAGCTCAAGGCCCAGAAGACAGTGGAGATCGTCATAGACTTCAGGAGAGTAACAGTTTCTCTGTCCCCTCTCATGTTGGCTGGTTTAGCCATTCCTATTGTGGACTCCTTCTGCTTCCTGGGAACCACCATCACTGAGGACCTCAAATGGGAGCCAACCATCAGGTCCCTCATCAGGAAGGCCCAGCAGAGAATGTTCTTTCTGAGGCAGCTACGGAAACTACGACTGCCGACGAAGTTGCTGGTGGAGTTCTACACGGCCATCATCCAGTCCATCCTCACCTCCTCTATCACCGTCTGGTACAACAGCGCCACCTCCAGGGACAAGAGCCGACTGCAGCGCATCGTACGTTCTGCTGAGAAGGTGATCGGTTGCAGCCTGCCACCTCTTCAGGACCTGTATGCCTCTAGGACCCAGAGATGTGCAGGTCGGATCAGAGCCGACCCCTCTCACCCTGGACATGGACTGTTTGTTCCTCTTCCCTCTGGCAGGAGGCTACGGTCCATCCAGACCAGAACCTCCCGTCACAGGAACAGCTTCTTCCCCTCGGCCATCAGACTGTTAAATTTGTGAACAGCCTTGTTGTTATGTTATTCTATTTATTTTATTTAATTTTATTTTATTTGTTTTTTGTTGCACTTTATTTCAAGACACTTTCCTAGTCAGTGGGCTCCCCACTGACCATGGCAATAAATCTCATTCTGATTCTGATTCTGATTCTGATTCTACTGCAGCCCTCCTGTCCTGCCATATGGCGTCATCATCAGTTGGTGCTTCAATATCTGTTTTAACATCGGCTAGCTGCTGGTCTGGGACCGAGGGTGATGAGCTCATCTTTTTCTAAATAGTGATACGTTTCAACACAGTAAAGGCATCACAATAGTTTGTGTTGTTTTCTTCAACGCAACAGAATAATGAATGCTGCCCTGGTGTTTCTCATCCTGGTCATCCTCACAAACTACTCAATGGTCTTCTTCATCTGCCATGGACTTAAAACCTATGGAGCATGGCTCAACAAATACCACAAGGTGGACCTGTGGCTTCTGCGTATCATTGTGAGTATGATGGCTTATGATAAGGATGATACTGATACAACGTTTTAGAAATGTATAGGTTGAGGTGATGATTGCCATGTTTCAACATTGGGAACATAAGCTTAAACAACAAATTCTCGATTTTTCACAGGTTCAGAATGGAATTACGATTTACACAACCTGGACAACGCTTGCAACCCTCATCAACCTGGCTATTGTTCTCCAATATGAAGCTGAATTGTCTTCAACCTGTCTGCAACCGTGTCATACTCAATCCTGGCCTGTGTGTTACTTGTGTGGTAAGTAATGTCAACTTAAAATGTACATGCTCATTCATGAGCACGAGCTAGCCTACTATAACTGCGTTGTCTCTTCGACCCATTGCCTTTCATCTACAGTATAAGGTGATTTGTCTGCATGCCGTTATTTCCACTGTTGTGTTCATTGACCATTGACTTTGAGTATCTTGGAAGGGTATTATATTTAAAATGTGTTAATTATTTCGTACTATTCTTGTAACTTGACCAGGTTTCTTTTGGAGAACATAGTACTTGAAAAACACATGAGATACGTCCTCATCATATACCCTGCTGTGATCTTTGCACTGGCTGGCAATATGGACAAAAACTATGATAACATATCACCAAAGCAGAATGGCATTTTCATTCGTAAGAGTTGCACAGAATATTTTTTTTCCATTTCCATCCCTCCAGTCATACATGTTTGTTCATCTGTAACCCTGTGTGTCCTTCGGATTGAATTGAATTGAAGCGGCCTCTGTACGCGCATGCTAAGGTGGGGGACTTGTAGCCAATTGACATCAATGAGAGGCAGAAAAAGATATTTCGCTAAACATTTTGTCATTCACCTGGATATGTGTTGAGTTGATCTCATGTCATCTTTTTGCGTTGTGTTATTTTTACATGGACAGATTTATTTGGTCGGACAATTATCATCTGTATCACTGTACCAGTATATGTGACCCTTATAGTGACCTTTAAAATTATTAACTTCGCTCACCTGTTAATGGGCTCCAATCAAGCCAGTTACTTGTGAAACAAGGTATTAAAGTATAGTAAATGCTTGGAAGTAATTCTGACAGTTTAAAAAATTGAAAAACTTCTTTGTATATATGCATTATAGTATTATTTATTATGATTGCAGGAATCCACCTGGTTATGGTTGAATAAAAGGCAAAACTGACACACAAATATTGATGCTTGGCATGAGGCGAAATAACATTCTGTATACTTAATAATATATATATATATATATATATATATATATATATATATATATATATATATATATATATATATATATATATATATATATATATATATATATATTGTATATAATATATACAAATAATATACACATCTAAAACCTATATGGAGCTATTGGTCCATGTATTCGTATTACGGTAAGAGAGACATTGCTGGTCCTATTTAGAGCCAGAAATGGACAGCGACCAGATGATCTCCAAAGACTGCTTCAACTAACTCGTGATGAGGAGGACCAAAGAAGAAGAGGGAACCTCTATCAACTATATGATCGAACCACAATGATGTAAACGAACACTGCAACAGTGGGAGTGAAAATGTGGAACCCAAACAGCAAGGTTTTAAATACAAAGTATCTGACACAGAAACTGCAACACTACTCTCTGGTAGAGAACAGACTTCAAAGACCAATAGCAGCTGCCTGACAGTAACACACAATGCAAAATAGTGGACATAACGCGCACACACGAATATCGCACACAGTCACCTATAACCACTGTTCAGGACAGAATCATTCAGCAGCATAGTGTGAGGAGTCCTGATCGCATCATTGGAGCCCCTCTGACCTCAAGCCAGGACTTTTTTTTTGCGACTGCGCGGAGCAAAGCTGCGTATGACGCGTGCAGATGCATTTTACGCAAGTCTACACACTACCGAGAGAGGGAGCTGTAGGAATTTAGTCATCGCACTTCTTCGATTATCGAATTTTTTTTTTTGGCCGATAAATAGTCTTCCAGGCAAGTAGACTTGACGAGGAATTAAAACTTCCATCCGATTACAATTTTCGAATTGACAGTTTAACATATTGTGAAAGCTAAATAAGAATCGGGACTATTGAAGAGAACAATATGCAAATGCCCAGAGTGTGCGCTGTTCCTTACAAGCAAAACACTGGGAGTAAGAGGCCCGGTCAAAGAGTGCGTTTTTTTTTTTTTTTGTTTTTTTAAAGCAGTGTTGTTTTGTTTTCTGGTTGATTTTACGCAAGAAAGCGTAAATTCAATTCAGGCCCTGCACACCCTTTACACTTGCTAAACACAGTCCATTCTCTCTACCTCACTCTTCCCCTTTCCCACTGAACCAATTGGTCAAACTGGGTTGCAGCCTTGGATGAATTCAATTTATTTACTGTTTCACGGCTAAGCGTTGCCTCGTCTGAAGTGCCTCAATTATAGTTGAGAAGTTCAAATTTCTGGAACTTGTAAATTCTTTTATCCCTTCTCAGGGATTTTAATTTTTACTTCCTGTGCTCTAGATTTGTCATCATCCCAAATGCCTCCCGCTGAGCTGTCGATGTCTGACCTGTGTGCTCCCCCTCTCAAACCTATGGCGCTCCAGCCCGTGAACAGAACTAACCTGACCCGCTGCATGATGAGTCTTTGGTCCTCTCCTGCTGTTGGTATGATTCTTTTGTGTCTGTTTTTGTTTGGTTCAGTGCTGTGTGCACAGCGTTGTTTCTTTCACAAGTTTCTAAAATCAGCTATGGGTGACTCTGTCAGAGTCACCCATAGCTGATTTGTTTTCCTGAAGGCCTTGACTCCATTCAGACTAGCTCTCAGTGCACTCACGGGCCACACCTTGTACAAGCTCCAGTGGTTCTCATCATTCATTTGTTACCTCAGAAGACGCACAAAGAAATTTGGGAAAAACGACTAATCGAGAAGGCCCATAGTTGTCCAAACCATCCTGATGGAGGCCAGGACCAGGAGGAGAGCTGCTTTGTCAGCCACCAGCTCCAAAGCTGTCTGATCAAGTGGCTCGAAGGGAGCTTCAGAGAGAGACTTTAATGCCAATTGAAGATCCCAATAGGGCCAGATGCATCTGGAAGTGGGTCTGAGTCTTCAAGATCCCTGCAAGAACTGGACTAGCAGTGGATGTTTACCCAACGGATAGCAGTCCACACCCATTGAGCATTATATGCTTTGAGTGTTGCGGGTGATTTAGCATTTCGAATAGTGAACTGCACCTCGGGGGCAGAGGACTGCCTGCTAGCCTTGAAGTAGCCATGCTTTGAGGGGACGGCCCAGGATCGGCGGTCCCCTCATAATTTCTGCCCACTGATGCAGGACTGTTTGCAGGACTTGAACAGGTTGCAGCACACCCTCGTGTGAGTACTCCAGAACACCTCCCGGGACTCTGGAACACCTATGAGGTCATCTTGACCACAAGGCTTAACCGCCAGCCTTGCAATGTGGCCTGACCTGAGAACCATGGGCAATTACCATGGCCGTCCATACCGGACGTCTGACTGGCACCGCCGGCTCCTTTGCCAGACGGCCGTCAAGGAGATCCACATTTTGCTGCACGAAACGAATGTTGCTTTGGTATGACGGAAGGTGGTGTGCCCAGGGTATTGTCGATATCTCGGATGGCCAGGGCCTCACACCGGACCTGTCTATGAGAGTTGCTGCGCCACCGCCACGCCCAGGGTCTATCCAGCCAGAATGAATGGGTTGTGGAGATGGAGCATTAACAACCCCTCATACATGGGGTGTAATTTTACACTCTGGGTGGCAGGAGCTGCTGCCTCGCCTTTGCCACCTTAAGCTGAAATAAAAGTGGCATTAACAACCCCTCATATATGGAGTGTAACTTACACTCTGGATCAGCAGGAACTGCGTTGCCCTCTTTTAGCCACTATACGGCTGAAATAGATAGTGGCATTAACAATCCTCCATACAGAGAGAAAAAAATATTTACTGAGCAGCTACAGTCAGGGTTCTAGTCTGAGGTGAGCAAGAAAGAGGGAGTTTATTCACAAATGAACAGATAGTGATGCAGGAATCCTGTGGATCTCGGCACGCTGCACACTCCACAGCACTGGAATGAAGCAGATACTGGTGTCCCCGAGCCAGTGCTGTGAAAGAGGGCCTACTGGTCGCTGGGTTCGGCTGCTCCTGAAGACAGAAAGAAAAGAGGGAAGGAGGATGCAGACACATCAGAAAAATAGTGGTCAGCAAAAGTAGAGATTGATGACCAAGAAGCTGCCTGGCAGATTTCTGACAGAGATACTGCCTTGAAAGCAGCCACAGATGTTGCCTGGCCTCAGATCGACTGTGCTCTCAGGGATTCCTGTGACTGTTTTCCCGCTGTCTCATAGGCTTTCATCATGGCAATTCTAAGCCAATGTGACAACCTGTGAGGGGACAGTGCCTGCCCCTTATTACCACCTGCGAGAGCCACCCACAGACTGTCCGTCTTTCTGAAGGGTGGGACTCAATCCAGTTTAGCTTTTTGCGCTCTAACCGGACACATTTTGTGTAAACGCTCATGCTCCTCGTGCTGCTAACTCATGCTAGCTCCTGGGAGGCCTGACCAAGTGGCTCAAAAGGGGCTTCAGACAGTGAATTGAGTACCAGCTGCAGGTACCAGTAGTGACATAAAGGTCTTGAGGTAGGTCTAAGCCTTTTCACACCTCTCATGAAACGGCTCACTAGACGATGCTCGCCGATGGGGTGGCCGTCCGGACCATTGTCTGGCATGGAAAGGGCTGCTACATGAACCCGTAATGTAGCTCTGCTCCGACCATTGTTAACCAGATGAAGGAGAAAATTACGGGGCCGATTCTGGGGAGGCTGACTGGGTACCACACCACCGGGAAAAAAATTAGTATTGTATGCTCTGAGGGTTGACGGAGCTTTAACGTTCTGAACAGTCTATTGGACATCAGGGGACGTGTGACTGATTGTTAACCCTGGTGAAGCCAAACCTTGAGGGGTCGTCCGAGTATTGGGGGAGCCCTCGGGGTTCCTGATGCTTGCAGAAGCGCTGACATCGATGGAGGGAACTCCCAGGGCCCTTTGATCCGGATTTGACACATCTCTGGATACCAGCTGGAGCTGTCTGGAGCTACGACAATCATTCTCACTCTCGGCAGCTGAATTCTCCTCATCAGAGAAAGAAGAAGGCAAGGAGGAGGAAGGGCAAACAGGAGGCCTTCTGAGTCCAGACTGAGTCCAGCATGACCCCCACAAACGTCATGCTCTGTCTGGGACTGGGACTCTGACTGGGAGTGCGCTTTTCAGGAGGTTTACTCTGAGCCTCAATAGCACGATGTGCTCCAACACCAAGCTGGTGTGCTCATGACTCCTGTTTCGACCTGGCTAGAATCAACAAGTAGTCCAAGTACGTCAGAATTCGCAGACCTTGTCTTCTTAATGGATCGAGCCCCGCCTCCACGCACTTTGCGAAGGTGCGAGGCACTAGAGTGCTGTATTATACCTGACCCTCGAGCCCAAACCGGAAAAACTTCCTCTGACTCTGCCAAACCGTGTTGTGGAGGTAGGCGTCTGCAAGATCAAGATCCACTGAGGTCCAGAACAGTTCTCCACTCTCCTGTCTTCTTGGGTTTCAGAAAGTACCAGGAGTAAAACCCAGTGTAAGAAGATCGCTTTGGCACTAGCTCGATTACTTCCTTTGACAGGAGAGCGCGGACCTCCTCCATCAGAAATGACCGCTGGTTCTCTGAGTTCACCCACGTCCACGTGGTCTCGCAGAACCTGGGGTTTGACTGTGAAACTGAAGGGCGTGTCAATAACCGAGTATCTTCTCGATCCAAATGGGCAGATGAGGAGACAGGCACGTTCAATTCGGAAGATACTCTGTCAAGACAGGCGCCCTGAGCACAGGAGCGGACCCGGCCTCCGGGGCAGGTCCTGGTCGAAAGGGCCATCGGTGCTCAGCGCCCAATGTTCTTCAAAAACAGACTCGCTTTTGTCAGCTGGGGAAGTAGGGTCCCAAACTTGCAGTGTACCTTTATCTGACACTGCAACTCTCCTAAGATTGAGAGCCGAGGGACCGGCCCACTCATCCTCAGAAAGAGATGACTCTGTAGATGATGATGTCCTGCCTGGCTCTGTGAGGTTTGGAGGGCTGCAGAGAACAGAATCACAGACAGACATCGCATAAGACATCATACAAGGGAGCTGAGAACAGAACATGTCTGGCATGCAGCTCCTACTGTGTGATCCTCTGAAGTGGTGGCTTTCATGGTCCTGTGGCGACCCCTGCTGGAAACTGCCGAGTCTGAGGAATAAAAAGAGTTAATGGCAGAATAGAAACTCTCCCAACTTTCGGCTGGAACCGGGATCTGTTGAGAGACGGGAAAGAGTTATTAGACGCCTATGCTTCTTATTGTGGCGAAGCTGAAGAAAAACATAACTTCTTGGCTCCAGAAACTTCCCCAGGGACAGTTCTGTCGTCAGGGATAGAGACCGTTACTATAATGCTCTGTCTCCTGAGATCATGTCAAAAAAAAACGAATTTTTGAAGCGGGAGTTCACACTGACTGGAACCAGGAGAAAACTTGACGGGTGATAAACCCTAATTTTGGGCAGAGAAGAAACAGACCCGATACCAAAGTAATGGATCTTATTTTTTATTCAAGTTAGACTTTGGTTTCGATGCATAGTTTTAGATACAAAGTTCTTCCTACGCTTTTGGAGAGAGCAGAGGTGAGAGCAGCTAACTGGTCTCTCCAAGAGGAGCAGCAATGATCAGCGCAGCTATTATACGGCTGCTGCCTCCGGGCGGCGCCTTTGTGTGGAGGAGGCGGTGCGAGCAGAGCACCATGCCGACGGACTGTTGAATCTCCAAAATCTGTTGGAAACTGGTGAGTCTGCGGAATAATAAGAGTTAATGCCAGACTTGAAACTCTCCTGACCTTTGGCTGGAACCGGGATCTGTTGAGAGACAGGAAAGAGTTCTTTGACGCCTATGCTTCTTATTGTGGCAAAATTGAGGAAAAACTAAACTCACTGGCTCCAGAAACTTCCCCAGGCACAGTTCTGGCCTGAGGGATAAGGAGGCAGAGAGACCGTTACTATACTGCTTGGTCTCCTGATGTCAACCAAAAACACATTTTTGAAGCCGGAGAGCTGCCACTCGAGTTCGCACTGACTGGAACTGGAACCGGAAGACAACTTGGCAGGACCCGATACCAAAAGAATGCATCTTATTTTTATTCAAGTTAGACTTTGGTTTAGATGCATACTTTTAGATACAAAGTTTTCTTCCTACGGTTTTGGAGGGAGCAGAGGTGAGAGCAGCCGACTGGTCTCTCCAAGAGGTGCAGCGATGATCAGCGCGGCTGTGATCCGGACGGCTGAGCTCAACCCGGCCCTTTTGACCAGCGACGCTGCAAATCCAAACCTTCCACCTGGCAGTAAGCTCTGTACCTGACCACGTGCGGTCCTAGTGCCAGTGGAGTGTCAGAACTGCGCCAGGAATAGTCCGGAATGAATTGGACGAGCAGTGGATGTTTACCCAACAGACGACGGTCCACACCCTTTTGGCATTATATGCTTTGAATGTTGCGGTTGCTTTAGCATTTCGAATAGTGAACTGCACTTCGGGGGGCAGAGGACTGCCTGCTAGCCTTGAAGTAGCCACGCTTTGAGGAGACGCCCCAGGATCGGAGGTCCGCTCATAATTTCTTCCCCCTGCTGCAGGACTGTTTGGGAGGGAGGCAGGCTCCAGGGACAGCTGGACACAAACATATTCTAGGAATGTTACACAAGCCTTTCTACTTCACTGGAAGTGCCAGGGCACTCCGCAAAATGTGATTGTGAAATTACAGAGGCGTGAGTGAGTGACTCTGTAATTGTGAAATTACAAAGGCGTGAGTGAGTGACTCTGTAATTGTGAAATTACAGCCGGAGCTGGGGCATCTGGCACATCAAGAGATGAAGCTTGAGACCTGAAGACGAGCGGAGCGCCTCGTCTGGACCATGAAAACTTCAGGCAGGACTGAGGTCTCATCGCAGTCAGGGGAGAACGAGTGTTGCCCGTCCTGACGCACCGGTCTTTCATAGCTAGTGATGCCGACATCCTCCTATTCACGGGAGCAACGCCGTTTAGCTTCAGTCGAGCACCGAGGCATGTCAGACTTTATCCGGTAAACTGCAGTGGCGCCGTCTGCCTGTAAATTCTTACCTGTCACATGCGCCGCCGGAGTCGGCGAATCTGGCACACCAAGCGAAGAAGCTTGAGACTTGAAGAGGTGCGGAGCGGCTCATCTGGACGACGGAAACTTCAGGTAGGACTGAGGTCTCGTTGCAGTCACGGCAGAGACTTGTCGCATCCGCGCAGGAACGGATTTAATCGCAGGAAACTCAGCGCTTGTCGCGCTCCGTGCGTGGACGTCGGGCAGCAGCTTCTCCCGGGGCAGTCGGCTGACTGGAGGAAATTTCTGTTTGTGTGGAAAATGTGTTTTAAATAAAACCATTGCTTGAAGCATAGTATTTGCGTTTTTTTTTTTTTTTTTTTTTCTGATTGAATTTGCTCCTTCCAGCGCCTCGGCCTCGAGCGCTCCTGTCCGCGAACCTGGCAACACTGCTCAATGATGGTCGGGACATTTGATTCGTTCTCCCAAGTGGGTTGAAGAGACACGCCCTCTGATAGCCAAAGCTGAAAGGAAAACACACAGGAGGTATCAGCACAGCAGGTTTTTTTCACGGTTCCAACTTCCAACAAATCGGATGATGACACGGCAACATAACAAGAGCGCCCCCAAGTTGTGACCCCAAATAAGCCCATGACACATGATAACATCTCCTGCCCCTCAAATTATTCACGTCTTCCAACTTCTCTCCCAAAGTCCATGTCCCCAAAACCACCATAAACACTTCGAGTCTAAAACTTAATAAAACAAAAAAATAGTCATAAAACAGAATGGAACTTAAACGACTAACCCTAAACAAAACTAAACAAAAACATAGAAAGAATAAGAAAATAGCAAGCACCTTGGTCCAAAACTCCTCTTCCACTTTTTGAACATAGTCTTTCAGATACACTGGGGGATTCCTGGTCCTTTTTGGTCGTACTCTTCCTTGAGACGGTGAGCCTACCATGTCACTGTCTGTCTGCTTTTTTTTTGTTTAAAACTGACTTCTTCACTGTTCCCTTCACTTGTCTCAGTCTCCAGTGAGATCCCAACCCCAAGTGGATTCTCCACTTCGACATCCTCCACAGTGGGTGCGGGTCTCTGTCCTTTTAAAATGGACCGACTGAAAACCTGGTCTACGTGTCTTCTTACAGTTTTCCCATTTCCCAGCGCCACTGTGTAGGCGACTGGTCCTGTGCATTCCTGTATTAACCCTGGAATCCACTTAGGCCCATAACCATAGTTAATCGTGAACACCCGGTCACCTGTCTGAAAACTTCTGAACTGAGCATGTTGATCATGCTGAACTTTCTGGTTTGCCTGTTTCGGTTCCATTTTCTTCTTCATATTTGGGTGTATCAGATACAACATGCACCTCAATTTCCTCCCCATAAACATTTCTGCAGGAGACAGTCCTGTGGTTGACTGTGAAGTAATCCAATAACTGAATAAAGCTCTACTCAGTTTGGTTTCCAGAGAATCACCCGATGTTTTTTTCATCAACTGTTTGAACGTTTGTATCACTCTCTCTGCCATCCCAATAGAAGAAGGATGATGCGGTGCAGATGTGACATGAGTGATCCCATTGCGTGCCAAAAACTCTTTAGTGTGTTCACTCACAAAACACTGGGCATTATCTGACACTATCATTTTTGGGATACCATTAGTGCTGAAAGTGGCCCTCAAGCAGTTCATAGTAGCCACTGCAGATGCTGACGAAACAGGGTAGACCTCCAACCACTTTGAATGTGCATCAATCACCACCAAGAACATCTTTCCCATGGACGCCCCAGCATAATCAACATGAAGTCGTCGTCACGGTTTTCAGGCCACTCCCACGGGTGCAGCGGTGCACAGGCCGAAGCGTTCTGGTGTCCTGACAAGTGGAACACGATTTGACCAGACTTTCATATCACTGTCTATATTAGGCCACCACATGTAGCTACGAGCCAAACCCTTCATTTGACTCATTTCAGGGTGCAATTGATGCTGCTTCAACATCAGACCACATCCTTTTTCCGGAATCACCACACGACACGCCCACAGTACACACCCATCTTGTTCACTCGGCTCCTGTTGCTTCATAGTGGGCAAGTACGAGGTCTTTACTGGTTCACTTACGAAGCTCTTCCGAGTTGACCACTGAACTCTGATCCTGCTCTACCATCAATTCCTGGTCTTCTGAGTCTGGATTCCCAGGTTTCTCTGGAAGTGGAAGTCTACTCAGAGCATCTGCGTTTGCATTGTCCTGTCCACGTCGGTACACCATGGCATATTTATATGTTCTTAAAATAATAGCCCGTCTCATGATCCTCTGAGAACTAATGTGTGGCACAGCTTTTCCTTCATGAAACAGACTGATTAAGGGCTTACGGTCTGTGTACAAATCACAAATTTACGTTAAGTACTGCACCCCAAAAATGACTTCTAAGCCCTCTTTATCCAACTGCGAATAGTTTTTTTCTGCTGCTGTGGGTGTGCGCGAGGCATAACCCATAGGCCTTTCTGCTCCCCCTTCCAGCCTGTGTGCCAAGACTGCCCCCACCCCATAAGGTGAGGTATCACATGACAGTACCAGTTGTTTTTGTTCATCGTAATGAACCAACACTTGACTGCTTTGTCGTAACTTCTTTGCCTGTTAAAAAGCCTTTTCTTGCTCAATCTCCCACCTCCATTTCTCATCTTTCCTCAGTAACTTGTGTAATGGAGCCAGCACAGTAGACAAGTTCGGCAAGAATTTGTTATAAAAGTTTAGCAGACCTAAAAAAGCTTTCACCCTCGTATTATGCTAAGGGTCAATTTGACCCATATCCGTTTTTGTGTTAAAAAAAAGTAGTGGTTATCCTTACTTTTTCTTCATTAAATTTTGTGACTTTTCCTCATCAAGGGTCATGAACAGGTGTGTAAAATCTGGACACTTTGATGTCTAGTGACATGTCTGTACAGAGTTTGTATACAAAGATGATATTGCGGGTCATTTTGACCCGGATTCTTTAATGTGGGTAAGTGGCTGTTCAGATCAAAAATAAACACGTCTTTATGATATACCTATTTAGACTGCCCAGCTATGTGCATTTTGATTGCCTCTGAATAGCCATTTGGACCCAGCTGTGTGTAGAGGAGAAACTTTCTCTCCCTTCTTCTTGTCAGTGTTCTCATGTATTCTTTTTGACAAACACACCAAAAATGAGCTACAGAGGGTTTACAGTACATGCCCAACAAGCCCGCCAAGTATGGCATCAAAATATGGGTGGCCCTGTGATGCAAAATCTGGCTATGTCTGGAAAATGCAAGTATACACTGTAAAGCTACCTGGAGAAGCACCCGAGAAGAATCAGGGGATGCGTGTGGTGATGAGTGGAAGGTCATAACATCACATGTGACGTCACATTTACATTTACATCCTATCTCCTTGGAAATTAACTTCAGAGGAGAAAGCTGAACAGTGGGAACAGTCAGAAGAAATAAGCCAGACCTTCCCAAAGAAATTCTGAAGGTGCAGGGCAGACCTCTGCATTCCTCAATATTTGCTTTCAGTGACAAAGCAACAGTTGTTTCACACTGCCCAAAGACAAACAAGAATGTTCTTGTAATGAGCAAAATGCACAGAGATGCATCTCTCAGCATAAGAGAAGACATGAAGCAACAAATGATCCTGGACAACAACTCCACCAAAAAAGGAGTTGACAATCTGGACAAAGTCACAGCAACATACAGCTGCCAGCGCAAGACTGCCCATTGGCCCTTGGTGATTTTCTACAACATCGTGGATGTGTCTGCTTACAATGCCTATGTCCCATGGACTGAAATCAACCAGCAGGTGAATGCCAGCAAACTGTACCAACGTCGGCTTTTCCTGGAAGAACTTGGCAAAGCACTTGTCACTCCCAAGATGCAGAGTCGAGCAAGGCCACCTCGATGCCCAGCAGCTGCCGCTGTCATCGAAAAGGTCAAGCTCACATCACCCAACCAATCTGCAATGGATGCATTGGATACAGGTGTGAAGAAACGGAAAAGATGCCAGATCTGTGCGTCCCGAGATGAGAGAAAAACAAGTACCTGTTTTGTGAAATGCAATAATTACATCTTTAAAACGCACACAGTTACATTCTGTCCATCATGTGGAGAGCATTGAACATGTTGAACATTAAAAAATGGGGCAAGTTAAATGAAAATAAAAGTGTTCGTGAGGAGGGAAAAACTTAAATTGCTCTTAAATATAGTGTTGAAATTGAAAATGTGTTCTATGTCTCTTTTACAAATGTTTATATATTCTAAAATGAAGATGTTATTGGTTCAATCTTTTTTTTTGACTGTTTTGAGTGGATTTACACAGTGTGTGTCAAAATGACCCGCAACAGAATCAATGTAATTTTTTTTCAACATAATACGAGGGTTAAGTTCGCTCACAGAACGTGCTACCAGAGCTTCTTGGACTGCTTTGACCTTCGCTGACATTGGATGCAGGCCTGTCCTGTCCACCTGATGACCCAAGAATGTTAATTTGTTTTCCATGAACTGACATTTGCTCCGTTTCAACCGCAGCCCTTTATCCTCCAACCTCTGCAGCACTTCGTTGAGTGTTTGCAGATGAGAGCTGTCATCTCTTCCTCTCAATATAATGTCGTCTAAATACACTGCCACATTTGCCATACCTTGGAGTACATTCTCCATGGTGCGTTATAGAATAGAATAGCCTTTATTGTCCTTGTACAGTGTACAACGAAATTTGAGCGCTACTCCCTTGGTGCAAACAATGTACAAAAGAATATATATAAAAAAAAAAAAAAAAAACAATCAAGCATGCACTAAAAATTAAATAAAAAGTATATACACAAAATAGCAGGACTGGAGCTTAGTCCAAAAGGCAGACGTTTATATGTAAAAAGACCTCTGTGAGTGTTGACGCTCACAAACGTCCTTGATTTCTCTTCAATGACTATTTGCTGATATGCATGGCTCATATCGAGTTTTGTGAACTTCTGCCGCCCTGCCAGGCTTGCCATCATATCCTCCATTGTTGGAATCGGATACTGTTTGGTCGTGGAGACTTTGTTCACTGTTAATTTATAAACTCCACAAATCCTCGCGCTACCATCAGGTTTGAACACAGGCACAATAGGTGCTGCCCATTCAGAGAACTTCACAGGTTCCAATATTCTTTCCTCTACTAGTCTCTGAAGTTCCATTTCCATTTAATTAATTAAATGGAAATTAAAAATTAAATTAAATAATTAATTAATTCAAGATGGCGCCGACGAAGGCTGGCCTGGAATTACCGTGCATGTTATTTTGTTTATTTTTGGGTTTTGATGGAGCATCTTCGTGTTCTTACACACGAGATCAGTTGATGAACATCAGGGCTATAACTCCGTCTGACTTACTACCAGTATTTTTGGTGTCAGTTGCGGAGTTAGTTCATCTTTTGGCGGGGCGGAAGAAACTGAGGAGGAGAGGGAAACGTGCCGGTGCGCTCGTTCGCCTTCGTCGAAGAGGATCGCGCACTCCACTTCCCGGGACAATCCTCTCCAACGTCCGCTCGCTCAGCAATAAGATGGATGAGCTGGCGCTGATGTTGAGACGGAACAGAGACTTCTCCTCCTCTTGTGTTTTGTGTTTCACGGAGACGTGGTTGAGCGATCTCATCCCGGACACTGCGCTTCATCTGGAGGGTTTCCAGCTTCACCGCGCGGACCGGGTTCCGGAGCTCACCGGCAAAACCAAAGGCGGAGGACTGTGTTTCTACATCAACAATCGCTGGTGTACGGACGTGACGGTGATCTTCCAGCACTGCTCTCCCTCTCTGGAATGTCTGATCGTAAACTGTAAGCCGTTTTACTCCCCACGTGAGTTCGCTTCATTCATTCTGGCTGCCGTATATATCCCGCCCAGCGCGGATGTACGTGAGGCTCAGAGTGCGCTCGCGGATCAGGTCCTGCATGTGGAGCGAACTTTCCCGCACTCTCCTGTGATTGTGCTTGGTGACTTCAACAAGGCAAATCTGAGTGAGGAGCTTCCCAGGTACAGGCAGGTTGTAAAATGTCCCACCAGAGAGCAGAGCGTGCTGGATCACTGTTACTCATCGCTCCGCAACTCCTATACCGCCCTCCCTCGAGCTGCACTGGGACTCTCTGACCACTTGATGGTTCATCTTGTTCCTACATACAAGCAGAAGCTGAAGCTGGCAAAGCCTGTTGTGAGGAGCATGAAGATCTGGACAAGTGAAGCTAAAGAGGAGCTGCAGTCTTGCATGGAGACCACAGACTGGGAGGTGTTCAGGGCTCCGACCAATAATCTGGATGAGTATACAGACACTGTGACTTCATGGATCAGCTACTGTGAAGAGTGCATAGTTCCAACGCGCACGAAGGTGAGTTATGCAAATGACAAACCTTGGTTCACAACTAAACTCAGCCAGATTAGACGGGAGAAGGAGGCAGCTCGCAAGAGTGGGGACAGGAACTGCTACAAAGAGCTGAAGTATCGGTTTCAGAGGGAGCTGAAGAAAGCTAAGGCCGTATACTCTGACAAACTCACGCAGCAGTTCTCAGCCAATGACTCGGCTGCGGTGTGGAGAGGGCTCAAGGTGATCACTAACTACAAGCCACGTGCCCCCCACAGTCTGAACAACCTCGCTCTTGCACAGGACCTGAACAACTTCTATTGTCGCTTTGAGCAGCCATTTTGCGCCAACACCTCTGTGGTCTCTCCAGCCCCATGTTCCACTTTCAAACAAAGGACTGTGCTGTCTCTTAGTGACACAACTAAGACCAATGATGTCACTGAGACAGCAAAGATCACAGTCACTTTTGATGAGCCACCCCCTCACCTCCCCCCTCTTTCTCTTGACATCATGGAGCAAGACGTGCGCACTCAGTTCAGGAGGCTGAACCTTCGGAAGGCGGCAGGTCCGGACAGAGTTTCCCCTGCCATCCTGAATCATTGTGCTGCTGAGCTGGCTCCAGTGTTCACTGACATCTTCAATGCTTCCTTGGTGTCCTGTCATGTACCTGCCTGCTTTAAGTCCTCCACTATCATCCCTGTTCCCAAGAAGGCCAGGATCACAGGACTGAATGACTACAGACCGGTGGCACTGACGTCTGTGGTCATGAAGTCCTTTGAGCGCCTGGTTCTCTCTCACCTGAAGTCCATCACTGCTTCTCACCTGGACTCATTGCAGTTTGCCTACAGAGCCAACAGATCTGTGGACGATGCAGTGAACCAGGCCCTTCATTTCGTTCTGGAGCATCAGGACTGCCCAGAACCTATGCCAGGATCTGCTTCCTACCACCATCACTGAGGACCTCAAATGGGAGCCAACCATCAGGTCCCTCATCAGGAAGGCCCAGCAGAGAATGTTCTTTCTGAGGCAGCTACGTAAACTACGACTGCCGACGAAGTTGCTGGTGGAGTTCTACACGGCCATCATCCAGTCCATCCTCACCTCCTCTATCACCGTCTGGTACAACAGTGCCACCTCCAGGGACAAGAGCAGACTGCAGCGCATCGTAGGTTCTGCTGAGAAGGTGATCGGTTGCAGCCTGCCACCTCTTCATGACCTGTATGCCTCTAGGACCCAGAGACATGCAGGTCGGATCAGAGCCGACCCTTCTCACCCTGGACATAGACTGTTTGTTCCTCTTCCCTCTGGCAGGAGGCTACGGTCCATCCAGACCAGAACCTCCCGTCACAGGAACAGCTTCTTTCCCTCGGCCGTCAGACTGTTAAATTCATGAACAGCCTTGTGTAATGTTATTCTATTTATTTTATTTTATTTTATTTTATTTTATTTTATTTTATTTTATTTTTTTTTTTTTTTGTTTTTTTTTTTGTTGCACTTTATTCCAAGGCACTTTCCTAGTCAGTGGGCTCCCCACTGACCATGGCAATAAATTTGATTCTGATTCTGATTCTGATTCTGATTCTGATTCTGATTCTGATTTTCTTTTAATGGCAAATGGAACCGACCTGGGTTTGTAAAGGGCGTGGCATTCTGAACCACATGAATCTTGGCTGTCGTCCCCCTTAATGACCCTAACTCTTCTTTGAATACCTTCTCATGTCGGGAGAAATCGGCAGGGAACTGTCCACCTCATCTGTTTTGTGGACAAACTGCCCCTCTATCTGGAATGCTTTCATCCGGCCTCTGGCCAGAAGACTTGCTCCTGAACCATTCACAACAATGACAGGCAGCCATTTGATCTTATCATCGTGTTCAACCCTGACCTTAATTGCCCCCACCACTGGAACCTGATGACCTCCATATGTTTTTAACTTTATCTTGCAATCCACTAGTTTAGTGTTAGTTCTGTTTTTCACTAACATGTCAACCATCTGTTGAGCCTTAATAGTGTAAGTGCAGCCGGTCTACCACAAAAACCACCTTCTTTCCATTTACCCTCAACACTTTTTTAATCGGCTCTACTCTAGGAATGTCCAGTTCCTCACTGCTGCGTCTTCTTTTATCTGTCACTGTAAACATCTCTTCATTTTCACTGTCATCCTTCTCCTGCATGAAATTTGTTCGATGCGTTGTACCTTTCCCCCTTTTTCTTGTTTGTTTTGTCTCCCTCACCTCTGTCATACTTTTACAGACTGTCTTTAAGTGACCCACTTTTCCACAGTTATGACATCTGACCTCCGCAAACCGGCAACCTTTGGCCAAGTGAGTCTCTCCACCACATATGTAGCACCTTCTCGACTCCATGGACATTGCCCGCGTCTCTTCCACTTTGTTGACCGGTGATGATCCACTTCCTTGGAGTGAGTCCTTCACACCTCGTAGGTTCACCAAGTCTCTATCTGCAGCGTCCATCACCAAGGCCACTTTGAATGCTATGTCAAATGTTAGTCCATCCTCCGACAGCAGCTTCCTCTTTATCCTGTCGTCGTTAATCCCACACACCAAGCGGTCTCTCAGCATCACGGTCAGTGTCTCACCATAGTTACAATCCTGAGCCATTTCCTTAGCTCCGCCACGTAGTCAAAAACGGTCTCTTCAGTCCTTCCATTCCGAGAGTTAAACTTCCATCGTTGCATAATCTCACTCGGTTTCGGATGGAAATGATTCCTCAAAAGGATGACCAGATCAGCATACGAACGATCCCCTGTTTTTTCCGGACTCAACAGGTTCCTCATCACCGCATATGCCGGGTCGCTGTCACTGCTGAGCAACACCGCGCGCTGTTTATCGTCATCTTCAATGCCGTTCGCGATGAAAAAATGTTCCAAAATTTCACAATAGTCTTCCAATGAATGCGTACCGGCATCGAAAGGCGTCACTGTACCCACAGTAGCCGCCATGATTCTCGCTATGATGAAGAAAATACACAAAAACTTTGGAGTAAGTTACCGGATGTAAGGTGAAAATTCCATGTTCTGAAGCGTCCCTGAAAAGTTATGGCACAATGCAGAAAACGCGATTTCAGAAATGTTGATAACTTTCGAAAAACAATTCAGACAGCTTAGATTTGATGTGCAACTACGAGAAAGACACTTTCTGCTATAGTGGGATTTGAAAATTTTATGTTCTGAAGTTTCGCTGAGAAGTTATGGTACATTGCACAAAATGCGTTTTCAGCCTGAGATAAGGTGGGTTTCGGAAAGGCAAACATAAAAATGTTGATAACTTTCAAAAAACACTTCAGACAGCTTAGATTTGATGTGCAACTACTAGAAAGACCATTTCTTCGATAGTGGGATGTGAATATTTCATGTTCTGAAGCTTCCATGAGAAGTTATGGCAAAATGCACAAAACGCGTTTTCAGCCTGAGATGAGGTGGGTTTTGGAACGCCAAACATAAAAATGTTGATAACTTTCGAAAAGCACTTCAGACTGCTTATATTTGTGATGCAACTACTAGAAAGACCCTTTCTGCAATAGCGGGAGGTGAAAATTTCATGATCTGAAGCTTCCCTGAGAAGTTATGGCACTATGCACAAAATGCGTTTTCACGCTTTGATAACGTGGGTTTCGGAACGCCAAACATAAAAATGAAGATAACTTTCGAAAAACACTTCACACTCCTTAGATTTGATTTGCAACTAGTAGAAAGACCCTTTCTGCGATAGTGGGTGGTGAAAATTTCATGTTCTGAAGCTTCACTGAGAAGTTGTGGCACAATGCACAATACGCGTTTTAAGCGTGAGACAAGGTGGGTTTCAGAACGCCAAACATAAAAACGTTGATAACTTTCGAAAAACACTTCAGACAGCTTAAACTTGATGTGCGACTACGAGAAAGACCCTTTATGCTTTAGTGGGAGGTGAAAATTTCATGTTCTGAAGTTTGGCTAAGCAGTTATGGCACATTGCAAAAAAAGCGTTTTCAGCCTGAGAATTGGTGGGTTTCGGAATGCCAAACCAATATATTTTGATAACTTTCGAAAAACACTTCAGACAGCTTATATTTGATGTGCAACGACGAGAAAGAGCCTTTCGGCTATAGTGGGAGGTGAAATTTTCCATTTCTGAAGCTTCCCAGAGAAGTTATGGCACAAAGCACAAAACACGTTTTAAGCCTGAGATAAGGTGGGTTTTGGAACGCCAAACATAAAAATGTTGATAACTTTCAAAAAACACTTCAGACTGCTTAGATTTGATCTGCTACTACTAGAAAGACCCTTTCCGCTATAGTGGGAGGTGAAATTTTCATGTTCTGAAGCTTCCCTCAGAAGTTATGGCACAATGCATAAAACGCATTTTCAGCCTGAGATAAGGTGGGTTTCGGAAAGCCAAACATACAAATGTTGATAACTTTCGAAAAACACTTGAGACTGCTTCGATTTGATGTGCAATTAGTAAAAAGACCCTATCTGCTATAGTGGGTGGTGAAAATTTCATGTTCTGAAACTTCCCTGAGACGTGATGGCACAATGGACAAAACGCGTTTTAAGCCTGAGAAGCATTGGGTTTTGGAACGCCAAACATAAAAATGTTGATAACTTTCGAAAAACACTTCAGACTGCTTCGATTTTATGTGCAACTACTAGAAAAACCCTTTCTGCTATAGTGGGAGGTGAAAATTTCATTTTCTGAATCTTCCCTTAGAAGTTATGGCTCTATGCACAAAATGCGTTTTCACCCTTTGATAAAGTGGGTTTCGGATGGCCAAACATAAAAATGTTGATAACTTTCAAAAAAAACTTCAGACTGCTTAGATTTGATGTGCAACTACTCGGAAGAGCCTTTCTGCTATAGTGGGAGGTGAAAATTTCATGATCTCAAGCTTCCCTGAGAAGTTATGGCAAATACACAAAACACGTTTTCAGCCTGAGATAAGGTGGGTTTCGGAATGCCAAACACAAAAATGTTGATAACTCTTGAAAAACACTTCAGAATGCTTAGATTTGATGTGCAACTACTAGAAAACCCCTTTCTGCTATAGTGGGAGGTGAAATTTTCATGTTCTGAAGCTTCCCTGAGAAGTTATGGCACAATGCACAAAACACGTTTTCAGCCTGAGATAAGGTGGGTTTCGGAAAGTCAAACATACAAATGTTGATAACTTTCGAAAACCACTTCAGACTGCTTAGATTTGATGTGCAATTAGTAAAAACACCCTTTCTGCTATAGTGGGTGGTGAAAATTTCATGTTCTATAGCTTCTCTGAGAAGTGATGGCACAATGGACAAAACGCGTTTTAAGCCTGAGAAGCGTTGGGTTTTAGAACGCCAAACATAAAAATGTTGATAACTTTCGAAAAACACTTCAGACTACTTCGATTTCATGTGCAACTACTAGAAAGACCCTTTCTGCTATAGTGGGAGGTGAAAATTTCATTTTCTGAATCTTCCCTTAGAAGTGATGGCACTATGCACAAAATGCGTTTTCACCCTTTGATAAAGTGGGTTTCGGAACGCCAAACATAAAAATGCTGATAACTTTCCAAAAAAACTTCAGACTCCTTAGATTTGATGTGCAACTACTAGGAAGAGCCTTTCTGCTACAGTGGGAGGTGAAAATTTCATGATCTCAAGCTTCCCTGAGAAGTTATGGCAAATACACAAAACACGTTTTCAGCCTGAGATAAGGTGGGTTTCGGAATGCCAAACAGAAAAATGTTGATAACTCTTGAACAACACTTCAGAATGCTTAGATTTGATGTGCAACTACTACAAAAACCCTTTCTGCTATAGTGGGAGGTGAAATTTTCGTGTTCTGAAGCTTCCCTGAGAAGTTATGGCACAATGCACAAAGCACGTTTTCAGCCTGAGACAAGGTGGGTTTCGGAACGCCAAACATAAAAATGTTGACAACTTTCGAAAAACACTACAGACAGCTTAGAATTGATGTGCAACTACTAGATAGAGCCGTTCTGTAATAGAGGGAGGTGAAAATTTCATGTTCTGAAACTTCCCTGAGAAGTTATGGCACAATACACGAAAGGCATTTTCAGCCTAAGACAGGGTGGGTTTCGGAACGCCAAACATAAAAATGTTGATAACTTTAGAAAAACACTTTAGACTGCTTCGATTTGATGTGTACCTACTAGAAAGACCCTTTCTGCTATAGTGGGTGGTGAAAATTTCATGTTCTGAAGCATCCCTGAGTAGTTATGGGACAATGCACAAAATGCGTTTTAAGGCTGAGATACGGTGGGTTTTGGAATGCCAAACATAATTGTGTTGACAACTTTCGAAAAAAAAACTTCTGACAGCTTATATTGGATGTGCAACTATTAGAAAGACCCTTTCTGCTATAGTGGGAGGTGAAAATAACATGTTATGAAGCTTCCCTGCAAAGTTATGGCACTATGCACAAAATGCGCTTTCACCCTTTGATAAGGTGGGTTTCGAAACGCCAAACATAAAAATTTTGATAACTTTCGAAAAACACTTCAGACTGCTTAGATTTTATGTGCAACTAATAGAAAAACCCTTTCTGCTATAGTGGGAGGTGAAAATTTCATGTTCTGAAGCTTCCCAGAGAAGTTATGGCACAATGCATAAAAAACACGTTTTAAGCCTGAGATGCGGTGGGTTTTGGAACGCCAAGCATAAAAATGTTGATAACTTTCAAAAAACACTTCAGACTGCTTAGATTTGATGTGCAACTACTAGAAAGACCCTTTCTGCTATAGTGGGAGGTGAAAATGTCATGTTCTGAAGCTTCCTTGAGAAGGTATGGCACAATGCACAGAACACGTTTTCAGCCTGAGATAAAGTGGCATTCGGAACGCCAAGCATAAAAATGTTGATAACTTTCGAAAAACACTTCAGACAGCTTAGATTTGATGTGCAACTATGAGAAAGACCCTTTCTGCGATAGTGGGATGTGAAAATTTCATGTTCTGATGTTTTGCTGAGAAGTTATGGCAAATTGCACCAAATGCGTTTTCAGCCTGGGATAAGGTGGGTTTCGGAACGCCAAACCTATGAATGTTGATAAGTTTAGAAAAACACTTCCGACAGCTTATATTTGATGTGCGACGACGAGAAAGAACCTTTCTGCTATAGTGGGAGGTGAAATTTTCATGTTCTGAAGCTTCCCTGAGAAGTTATGGCACAATGCACAAAACACGTTTTCAGCCTGAGATAAGGTGGGTTTCGAAACGCCAAACATAAAAATGTTGATAACTTTCGAAAAACACTTCAGACTGCTTCGATTTTATGTGCAACTACTAGAAAGACCTTTTCTGCTATAGTGGGAGGTGAACATTTCATGTTCTCAAGCTTCCCTGAGAAGTTATGGCACAAAGCACGAAAGGCATTTTCAGCCTAAGACAGGGTGGGTTTCGGAACGCCAAACATGAAAATGTTGATAACTTTAGAAAAACACTTCAGACTGCTTCGATTTGATGTGTAACTACTAGAAAGACCCTTTCTGCTATAATGGGTGGTGAAAATTTCTTGTTCTGAAGCTTCCCTGAGAAGTTATGGGACAATGCACAAAATGCGTTTCAAGCCTGAGATACGGTGGGTTTTGGAATGCCAAACATAAAAATGTTGACAACTTTCGAAAAAAACTTCTGACAGCTTAGATTGGATGTGCAACTATTAGAAAGACCCTTCTGCTATAGTGGGAGGTGAAAATAACATGTTATGAAGCTTCCTTGCAAAGTTATGACACTATGCACAAAATGCGTTTTGACCCTTTGATAAGGTGGGTTTCAGAACGTCAAACATGAAAATGTTGATAACTTTCGAAAAACAAATCGGACAGCTTCGATTTTATGTGCAACTACTAGAAAGACCCTTTCTGCTATAGTGGTAGGTGAAAATCTAATGCTCTGAAGCTTCCCTGAGAAGTTATGGCACAATGCACGAAAAACGTTTTCAGCCTGAGATAAGGTGGGTTTCGGAACGCCAAACATAAAAAAAATGTTGATAACTTGCGAAAAACACTTCAGAAATCTTAGATTTGATGTGCAACTACTAGAAAGACCCTTTCTGCTATAGTGGTTGTGGAAAATTTCATGTTCTCAAGCTTCCCTGAGAAGTTATGGCACAATGCACAGAACACGCTTTCAGCCTGAGATATGGTGGCATTCGGAACGGCAACCATAAAAATTTTGATAACTGTCGAAAAACACTTCAGACAGCTTAGATTTTATGTGCAACTACGAGAAAGACCCTTTCTGCTATAGTGGGAGGTTAAAATTTCATGTTCTGAAGCTTCCCTGAGAAGTTATGGCACAATGCAAAAATTGCGTTTCAGGTGGGTTTCGGAACGCCAAACATAAAAATGTTGATAACATTTGAAAAACACTTCCCACAGCGTAGATTTGATGTGCAACGATGAGAAAGACCCTTTCTGCGATAGTGGGATGTGAAAATTTCATGTTCTGATGTTTTGCTGAGAAGTTATGGCACATTGCACCAAATGCGTTTTCAGCCTGAGATAAGGTGGGTTCCGGAACACCAGACATTTAAATGTTAACTTTGGAAAAACACTTCAGACAGCTTAGATTTGATGTGCAACTACTAGAAAGACCCTTTCTAATAAAGTGGGCGGTGAAAATTTCATGTTCTGTAGCTCCCCTGAAAAGTTAAGGCACAATGCAGAAAACGCGTTTTCAGCCTGAGATAAGGTGGGTTGCGGAACACCAAAAATAAAAACGTTGATGACATTCGAAAAACACTTCAGACAACTTAGATTTGATATGCAACTAATGGAAAGACCCTTTCTGCTATAGTGGGAGGTAAAAATTTCATGTTTTAAAGCTTCCCTGCAAAGTTATAGCACAATGCAGAGAAGGCGTTTTCAGAATGAGATAAGGTGGGTTGCGGAACTCCAAACATAAAAATGTTGATAAGTTTAGAAAAACACTTCAGACAGCTTCGATTTTATGTGCAACTACTAGAAAGACCTTTTCTGCTATAGTGGGAGGTGAAAATTTCATGTTCTCAAGCTTCCGTGAGAAGTTATGGCACAAAGCACGAAAGGCATTTTCAGCCTAAGACAGGGTGGGTTTCGGAACGCCAAACATGAAAATGTTGATAACTTTAGAAAAACACTTCAGACTGCTTCGATTTGATGTCTAACTACTAGAAAGACCCTTTCTGCTATAATGGGTGGTGAAAATTTCTTGTTCTGAAGCTTCCCTGAGAAGTTATGGGACAATGCACAAAATGCGTTCAAGCCTGAGATACGGTCGGTTCCGGAACGCCAAACATAAAAATGTTGATAACTTTCTAAAAACACTTCAGACAACTTAGATTTGTTTTGCAACTACTACAAAGACCCTTTCTGCTATAGTGTGTGGTGAAAATTTCAAGTTCTGAAGTTTCCCTGCAAAGTTATGGCACAATGAAGAAAACACGTTTTCAGCCTGAGATAAGGAGTGTTTCGGAAAGCCAAATATAAAAATGTTGATAACTTTGGAAAAACACTTCAGACAGCTTAGATTTGATGTGCAACTACTAGAAAGACCCTTTCTGCGATAGTGGGAGTTGAAAATTTCATGTTCTGAAGCTTCCCTGCAAAGTTATGGCACAATGCGGAAAACGTGTTTTTAGCCTGAGATAAGGTGGGTTCTGGAACGGCAAACATAAAAATGTATATAACTTTCGAAAAACACTTCAGGCAGCTTAGATTTGATGTGCAACTAATAGAAAGACCCTTTCTGCTATAGTGGGAGGTGAAAATTTCATGTTCTAAATCTTCCCTGAGAAGTTATGGCACAATGCAGAAAAGGCGTTTTCAGTCTGAGGTAAGGCGGGTTCCGGAACGCCAAACATAAAAATTTTGATAACTTTCGGAAAACACTTCAGACAGCTTAGATTTGAAGTGCAACTACTAGAATGACCCTTTCTGCTATAGTGGTAATGAAAATTTCTTGTTCTGAAGCTTCCCAGAAAACTGATGGCACAATGCAGAAAAAGCGTTTTCAGCCTGAGATAAGGTCGATTCCGGAACGCCAAACATAAAAATGTTGATAACTTTGGAAAAACAATTCAGACATCTCAGATTTGATGTGCAACCACTAGGAAGACCCTTTCTGCTACAGTGGGAGGTGAAAACTTCTTGTTCTGAAGCTTCCCTGCAAAGTAATGGCGCCTTGTAGAATACACATTTTCAGCATGAGATAAGGTGGGTTCCGGAATGCCAAACATTAAAATGTTGATAGCTTTGGAAAAACACTTCAGACAGGTTAGATTTTAATGTGCAACTACTAGAAAGACCCTTTCTGCTCTTGTTGGAGGTGAACATTTCTTGTTCTGAAGCTTCCCTGCAAAGTTATGGCACAATGCGGAAAACGCGTTTTCCGCCTGAGATTAGGTGGGTTCCAGAACGCCAAACATAAAAATGTTGATACCTTTCGAAAAACACTTCAGACAGCTTAGATTTGATGTGCAACTACAAGAAAGACCCATTCTGCTATAGTGGGAGGTGTAAATTTCATGTTCTGAAGCTTCCCTGCAAATTTTTGGGACATTGCAGTAAAGGCGTTTTCAGCCTGAGATAAGGTGGGTTCCGGAACGCCAAACATAAAAATGTTGATAACTTTGGAAAAACACTTCAGACAGCTTAGATTTGATGTGCAACTGCTAGAAAGACCCTTTCACCTATAGTGGGAGGTGAAATTTTCATGTTCTGAAGCTTCCCTGAGAAGTTGTGGCACAATGCAGAAAGCGCGTTTTCAGTCTGAGATAAGGTGGAATTCGGAACGCCAAACATAAAAATGTTGATAACTTTTGAAAAACACTTCAGACAGCTTGCATATAATGTACATCTACTAGAAAGACCATTTCTGCTATAGTGGGTGGTGAAAATTTCAAGATCTGAGGCTTCCCCGAGAAGTTATGTCACAAAGGAGAAAAGGTGTTTTCAGCCTGAGATGAAGTAGGTTTCGGAACGCCAAACTGAAAAATGTTGATAACTTCGGAAAAACACTTCAGACAGCATAGATTTGATGTGCAACTAGTAGTAATTCCCTTTCTGCTATAGTGGGGGGTGAAAATTTCATGTTCTGAAGCTTCCCTGAGAAGTTATGGCACAACTCAGAAAACGCGTTTTCAGCCTGAGATAAGGTGGGTTTCGGAATACCAAACATAAAAATCTTGATAACTTTTGAAAAACACTTCAGACAGCTTAGATTTGATGTGCAACTACTACAAAGACCCTTTCTGCTCTTGTTGGAGGTGAACATTTCTTGTTCTGAAGCTTCCCTGCAAAGTTATGGCACAATGCGGAAAACGCGTTTTCAGCCTGAGATTAGGTGGGTTCCGGAACGCCAAACATAAAAATGTTGATACCTTTCGAAAAACACTTCAGACAGCTTAGATTTGAAGTGCAACTATGAGAAAGACCCATTCTGCTATCGTGGGAGGTGAAATTTTCATGTTCTGAAGCTTCCCTGAGAAGTTGTGGCACAATGCAGAAAGCGCGTTTTCAGCCTGAGATAAGGTGGAATTCGGAACGCCAAACATAAAAATGTTGATAACTTTTGAAAAACACTTCAGACAGCTTGCATATAATGTACATCTACTAGAAAGACCATTTCTGCTATAGTGGGAGGTGAAAATTTCAAGACCTGTGGCTTCCCCGAGAAGTTATGTCACATTGGAGAAAAGGTGTTTTCAGCCTGAGAAAAGGTGGGTTTCGGGACGCCAAACATAAAAATGTTGATAACTTTTGAAAAACACTTCAGACAGCTTAGATTTGATGTGCAACTACTACAAAGACCCTTTCTGCTACAGTGGGAGCTGAAAACATCATGTTCTGAAGCTTCCCTGAGAAGTTATGGCGCAATGCAGAATACGCGTTTTCAGATAAGGTGGTTTACGGAACGCCAAACATAAAAATGTTGTGAAGTGGCACGAATAACCTTCCATACAGTGGGTCTTGGCGTCCCCCTTGGGCTCTCTCGTTGCCAAATCAGATGCTTCCCTGCACCGGCGATTACACAGGGGAACCAGACGCCATCCCATAGCCACAGCACGAGTTTGAGCCCAATGTGGAAGAACACAATTGGCACTGATAACCGTCCATATTTGGACGGAGAACTCACCAGCGGAGACAAGTTTAGCCCATGACGAAGCACTGCGGAAGAGAAACACTTTATTGCACCAACAATACAAAAGCATCAGCGCTCCTGAAGTTCGCTCAGCTCTGGAGGGTGGGGCCTGGTCCACTTGATCGAAGGAAAAAGTTGGATTCAGATGAAGAGACCCTCCCCTCGGTCCGCGAACGATTCTCTGATCTATTGGCCAGAGCTGCTGGAAGCACCTGCAGACAGGACAACGTTAGGCAAAGAAGGAGCAGCTACGTCCGACAAATAGAGATCTGCAAATGTTGAGTCAGAAGCCCAGGAGGCTGTTTGGCAGATTTCTGCCAAAGAAACTCCTCTGAAGGCTGCTATGCATGTTGCCTTTTATACCACCTGCCAGAGCCACCCACAGCTTATCTTTTTTCCTGAGGGCCTTGACTCCATTCAGACAAGCTCTCAGTGCCCTCACGGGACACACCTTTTGCAAGCGCCAGTGGTTCTCATCCGGGTGGGGGGGTAGAACAGAAAGCGTCTACTGAAAAATTGCTCACCTCAGAAGAAGCACAAAGAAAATTGTGAAAAAAAGACTAATCGAGAAGGTACATAGTTGTCCAAACCCTCCTGATGGAGGCCAGGACCAGGAGGAGAGCTGCTTTGTAAGCCACCAGCTCCAAAGGAGCCTGATCAAGTGGCTCGAAGGGAGCTTCAGAGAGAGCCTTTAATGCCAATTGAAGATCCCAATGGGGCAGATGCGTCTGGAGGTGGGACTGAGTCTTCGAGATCCCTGCATGAACTGGACTAGCAGTGGATGTTTACCCAATGGACAGCAGTCCACACCCACTGAGCATTATATGCTTTGAGTGTTGCGGGTGCTTTAGCATTTCGACAAGTGAACTGCACCTCGGGGGACAGAGGACTGCCTGCTAGCCTTGATGTAGCCGTGCTTTGAGGAGACGCCCCAGGATAGGCGGTCCCCTCATAATTTCTGCCCCCTGCTGCAGGAATGTTTGCAGGACTTGAACAGGTTGCAGCACACCCTTGTGTGAGTGTGTGTGTGAGCACAGGTGGCAGAGTTGCGCAGTCCAGAACACCTATGAGGTCATCTTGAGCACAAAGCTTAACCCCCAGCCTTGCAACGTGGCCTGACTTGAGAACCATCGGCAATTACCATGGCCGTCCATACTGGACGTCTGACTGGCACTGCCTGCTCCTTTGCCAGACGGCCGTCAAGGAGATGAACGTTTTGCTGCACTAAACCACCTGCAATGTCACCGGTGATGTTGCTTTGGTATGACGGAAGGTGGTGCTGTCGATATATCGGATGGCCAGGGCGTCACACCGGACCGGCCTATGAGACTTCATACACCACCGCCACGCCCGGGGTCTATCCAGCCTGAATGAATGAATGAATGGGTTGTGAACAGCCCCTCATTCATACACTCTGGGTGGCAGGAGCTGCCGCCTCGCCTTTGCCACCTTAAGCTGATATACAAGGTGGCGTTAACAACCCCTCATATGTGGTGTGTAACTTACACTGTGGATCAGCAGGAACTGTGTTGCCCTCTTTTAGCCACCTTACGACTGAAATAGAAAGTGGCATTAACAATCCTCCATACAGATAGAGAGAGTTTATTCACAAATGAACAGACAGTTATGCAGGAATCTGGTGGATCTCAGGACGCTGCACACTCCACAACACTTTAATGAAGCAGATACTGGTGTCCCAGAGCCAGTGCTGTGAATGAGGGCCTACTGGTCGCAGGGTTCGGCTGCTCCTGAAGACAGAATGACATGAGGGAAGGAGGATGCTGACACATTAGACAAATAGTGGTCAGCAAAAGTAGAGATTGATGACCAAAAACGCCGCCTGGCAGATTTCTGCCAGACATACTCCCTTGAAGCAGCAACAGATGTTTCCAGGCCTCTGGTCAAGTGTGCTCTCAGGGATTCGGGTGCCTGTTTTCCTGCTGTCTCATAGGCTTTCATGATGGCAATTCCAAGCCAATGTGACAACCTGTGAGGGGACAGCGCTTGCCCCTTCTTACCACCTGCGACAGACACCCACAAACTGTCCGTCTTTCTGAAGGGTGGGACTCGATCCAGTTAAGCTTTTAGCGCTCTAACCGGACACATTTTGTGTAAACGCTCATGCAGGCCTTTGATCCGCATCTGACTCATCTCCGGATACCAGATGGAGCTGGGGCTGTCTAGAGCTACGAGAATCATTCTCACTCTCCGCAGTTGAATTCCCCTCATCAGACATAGAATAAGGCAAGGAGAAGGAAAGGCGTACAGGAGGCCTTTTGGCCACCTTGGATGAGCCAGGGCGCCCACTCCCAGTGGAGGGTCGTCGGATCTAGGGAGAGAGAACCAGAGAGGACATTTGAAGTTCTCTCTGCTCGCAAAGAGATCAGCCACTGGGTGGCCGAAAAACTCCCAGATCATATTTGCCATATCCTGAGATAAACTTCATTCATCTGGCAGTGGTCTCCAAGATAATCCATCTGCTGCCACATTGTCTACACCTGGCACATGCAGAGCCCCCAATGAGGCTAAATGTACATCAGCCCAGAGCCAAATCTTTCTGGCCAGGTTTTATAACGCAGACGTCCTCACCCTACGCTGGCGGTTGATATAGGCCACGGTGGAAGAGCTGTCTGATCTCACCATAACGTGGTTCCCACTTAGATAAGGAGATAGAGCCACCAACACCTTAAAAACTGCCAACAGCTCCAGCAGGTTAATGTGATGACCTTCGGAACTGCTCCAGATCCCGCTGATGCAGATCTGATCCAGGTGGCCTCCCCCGCCTGACTGAGGTGCATCTGTAAAGACTTGTAGGACTTGCTGGATCCTGAAAAGCGCGCTGAGTCCCAGTAAGAGCACGACCTTCCTGGTGGTCATGCTGGACTCAGTCTCGGGTCAGGCCCGAGACCCGAGACTCGAGATTTGTGTTCTGATCTCTGGTCTCGAGTCAGGTGAGGGTGCAGGCAACCAAACCACTTCTGAAGGCCTCGCATGTTGAGCAGACCCAGCCGGACAAAGGCGTGGGATGCTGCCTCAATAGCGCGATGTGGTCCAACACCAAGCTGGTGTGCGCTCATGACTCCTGTTTGGACCTGGCTAGAATCAACCAGTACTCCAAGTACGTCAGAATCCGCAGACCCTGTCTCCTTAGTGGTTTGAGAACCGCCTCCACGCACTTGGCGAAGGTGCGAGGCACAAGACACTACAGACCGTGTTGTGGAAGTAGGAGTCTGCAAGATCTATGGAAGTCATCGCCTCTCATACTCTGACACACTCCAGGAGTCTCCTGGTAGTCCGGATCCGCTGTCTGGTCATGAATTGATTTAGGAGACTGAGGTCCAGAACAGGTCTCCACTCTCCTGTCCAGAAAGTACCTGGAGTAAAACCCAGCGTAGGTGGATCGCTTTGGCACTAGCTCGATTACTTCCTTTGACAGGAGAGCGCGGTCCTCCTCCATCAGACATGACCGCTGGTTCTCTGAGTTCACCCAGATCCACGTGGTGTCGCAGAACCTCGGGGTTGACTGTGAAACTGAAGGGCGTGTCAATGACGAGTATCATCTCGATCCATATGGGCAGGTGAGGAGACAGGCGCTTTAAATTCGGCGAACTGAGCACTGGAGCGGACCCGGCCTCCGGGGCGGGTCCAGGACAAAAGGGTCGTCGGTACTCAGCGCACACTCCTCTGGGCACTTCAAGTCCCGCAGGTTCTTCAAAAACAGACTCGCTTTTGTCAGTTGAGCCTTCAGAGGAAGTAGGGCCCCCAAACTTGCAGTGTACCTTGATCTGACTCTGCAATTCTCCAAAGATGGAGACCCGAGGGACCGGCCCAATCATCCTCAGAAAGAGATGACTCTGTAGATGATGATGTCCTACTTGCCTCTGAGAGGTTTGGAGGGCTGCAGAGAACAGAATCACAGACAGACATCGCATCAGACATCGCAGGAGGGAGCTGAGAACAGAGCAGGTCTGCCACGCAGCGCCTACTTTGTGATCCTCTGAAGACGCGGCTATCGCGGTCCTGTGGCGACCCCTGCTGGAAACTGGCGAGTCTGAGGAATAAGAAGAGTTAATGGCAGAATTGAGACTCTCCTGACTTTTGGCTAGAACCGGGATCTGTTGAGAGACGGGAAAGAGTTATTTGACGCATCTGCTTCTTATTGTGGCGAAGCTGAGGAAAAACATAACTTCTTGGCTCCAGGAACTTCCCTGTCTCCTGAGACGATGTCAAACCAAAACACATTTTTGAAGCCTGAGTTCGCACTGACTGGAACCGGAAGAGAAGAAACAGACCCGATACCAAAGTAATGCATCTTGTTTTTTATTCAAGTTAGGCTTTGGTTCAGATGCATACTTTTAGATACAAAGTTTTCTTCGTTTTTTTGGAGGGAGCAGAGGTGAGAGCAGCCGGCTGGTCTCTCCAAGAGGAGCAGCGATGATCAGTGCGGCTATGATCCAGACGGCTGGGCTCACCCCGCCCCTTCGAACAGCGACAGTGTTCCACCCCGGCAGCGGCTGTGTGTGGAGGAGGCGCCGCAAGCACAGCACCACGCTGACGGACTGTTGAATCTCCAAAATCTCTGGTGGAGTGACAGAGGTTCTGCGATGGATGAACCTGTCAACGGAGCTCATAAAGAGTGCGATGATGTTCTCAAGCGCTATGAACTGGTTGCTGATGGCGTAGACACCAGTCCACTGTGCTATGGTGACTCTGTTAAAGCCAGCTGGGATGATTGGTTACTCCTCAAGGGGGAGGTCGAGCATCGCGCATCGCGCATGACGGCTGACTGAGCGGGAACGTCGCGCCGCCAATCCAAACCCTCCACCAGGCAGTAAGCTCCGTACCTGACCAAGTGCTGTCCTAGTTCTAGTGGAGTGTCAGAACCGTGCCGGGAATAGAATGGATTTCTTCCAGTTGTGGGCAGACAACATGCTGTCGTGACTTTTGTGTAGTCTCGCTATCCAACTCCAGCAGCTGGGAACAGAGTCTCCGGATCCACCTCGTAGCAGGGCCTGGCTCTTGTCAAACTCATCCCATGGCTTGGAAGCAGGAAATGTGGAACGGTTCGGCTGCTTGAAGGCCAGTCGCAGCACCCTATTCAAAGAGGTTTAGAGTTGAATATAATAGAAATAGTGTTTTTCCTATAGTTGCAGGTGAAATTTTCATGTTCTGAGGCATCCCTGAGCAGTCAGCGAACAGTGCAGAAAACGAGCGAAAATAAAAATGTCTCTTTGAAAACCGTTCAGAAAGTTTAATTTAGTGCTCAATATACGAGAAATAGTCTTTTCCCTATAGGTACAGTTGATATTTTCATTGTTCTTAGCCTATTCTGATCAGTGTGTGAACAGTGCAGAAAACGCGTTTTCAGGTCGAGTGACGGTGGTTTACAGACCGACAAACTGAAAAAACTGATCTGAAAACACTTCAGACAAGTTGAATTAGATCCGCACCTATTAGAAAGATCCCTTCTACTATAGTGGTGTGCTGCCCTACGGTGGGTGAGTGTGTGTGTGTGTGTGTGTGTGTGTGTGTGTGTGCAAGTGTATATGAAATGCAGCCCAAATTTGGAGTCCAGCTACACCACCTTGGGAATTTCACCCAAAGAATAATAACTAAGGACACGCAGGTCCGCTTACTCGGGAGACATGAGACAGGGTTCCAATTGCATATTAATAAGTATAGATACTTTATTAATACAAATGATTCTAAAATCCAACAATCAAAAATAAAAGTAACAAGAATATAGTAGATCTGGGACTTACTGGGATGGGGGACACCCTGTACGGCGGGTCCAACCACACAACAAACTGATGAACCCGAACAAACGCAACGTGTCCCCAACAGCACAGCACACGATAAAATTAACTGCCACCAGGTCACCTACCCCACCGGGCCCAGCAGCTACAAGAAGAGTGTCATTGGCAGACCGGGTCAGAGACACAAAGAAAATAAAATACGTGAAAGAAAATAACAGACTAACTCAATAATGAACTCACAAGAAAACGAATATCAGACACCACCCAGAGTTAACGAATCACAAAAGAAAAGAAACAAAATCAAAAACAGAACGGACTCGACCAAAAAGGGAAGAGGAAAAGACAAACAAACAAAACTATACAAAACCGTTCAAGAACTGTTCAACACAGAACTGTACAAAACAGTGCGTCACGAAACAGAAGAAAACAACGGGGTACAAAACAGAACAAAACAATCCAAGTGCTGCGTCCCTATATTGTTCGTCTCTTACCAGACTTTGGCAGACGACGATGCACCTGCCCAAACGCAGGGCGATAGAGGACGCAGCGCAGCTACCGGCAACGCATCTATACATGTAAAACTCGCCATGAGCTTCACTAAAGTCCAAATCAGGAGGATGGGCGACAACGACAGCTTACCAGCCATACCTGCGACAGCGATCACACCAGCATCGCCACAATCAAACTTACGCACCAACAAACTCCAGCCACTTTTCTGTGCTGACAGCCGGCTTACAGGACCAAAACCAGCAGTCCGGAAGCGGAGAGAGAGAGAGACCTGACGCTGCCCAGAGTCACTTAAATAGTAACGGCGTCCCCTGGTGATTGGTTGGTGCTACTAAACGCAGCGGGCGCATGAACTGCCTTTCCATCTGCTACATCAGTTTCGCTTTCTCTTTTGCGCTCCGCTTTCGTTCTGCTCTTCTAAATTTAATAGTAAGTCCGCGTGTGAGTCTTATTATACTCACCTTTTCATTTAATGATTGTGGTCTGTTTTTTTTTTTTTTTTCCTGCATGTCAGTTTGAGTGTTTCTCCTCCACGCAGCGCTTTAGGTTAATTGGACCTCGTGAGGTTGTTCTCCCCTTTTGTAGGTTGATATTAATTCACCTCTCTTGTTTTGCAGATTTTTCCCCAGTCCCTCTGTGTTTTTCCCAGTTCCCGTTCTGGCTCCGACGTCCTCGGTTCCTGTCTCCGTCTTCTATTGTATTGTATATCGTCATTTATTAAATTTCTTAATTTAATCTCGTTGTCCGTGTCTTCTGTCAGCCCACAATCATCTGCACCTGGGTCGAACTTTAGGCAAACATGACATATATATGTATTTTCCCGACTAAAAGCCACACATAAAATCCTTCAATGTAACGGAAGGTGAATGCACATCACAAATGGTCTCAGAATGAAGCATCACAACTATTGTGGTGCGCCTCATGGTGCAGAAAATACATGTGATAAAAATGTTTGTGAAAAATATTGAAGACAGACATTTGAGAAACTACTTCCAGTAGTAATCACTATGGGGATGTTCTTTATATGTGACGTGAATATGGTGTCCTTCAGCCTTGTAATTACAGAGCTATTACAAAATATGAATGAAAATATGATATAAATATATCTGAAAAATATTGAGAATAGAAATTTAAGAAACTACTTGTAGTAACTCCAGGTGGATGTCCTTCATGTGTTACATGAATATGGTGCCTGTCAGCCTAGTAATTACAGAGCTATTACAAAATATGAATGAAAATTTGATTCAAATATTTTTGAAAAATATTGAGGACAGACATTTGAGAAACTACCTGTTTTATCAACACCATGTGGAGGTCCTTTATATGTGACATGAATATGGTGTCTGTCAGTCCTGTAATGACAGAGCTTTTACAAAATATGAATGAAAATATGATACAAATATATCTGAAAAATATTGAGAACAGAAATTGGAGAAACTACTTGTTGTAGTTACACCATGCAGAGGTCCTTGATAAGTGACATGAATACGGTGACCGTCAACCATGTAATTACAGAACTATTACAAAACATGAATGAAAATGTGATAAAAATGTTTGTGAGGACAGACATGTGAGAAACTACCTGTTGTAGTAAAACCATGTGGAGGTCCTTTATCAATGATATGAATGTGTGATATGGTGTCTGTCAGTCCTGTAATTACAGAGTTATGACAAAATTTGAATGAAAATTTGATACAAAGATTTGTGAAAAATATTGAGGACAGATATTTGAGAAAATACTTTGAGTAACACCATGTGTATGTCCTTTATATGTGACATGAATATGGTGTCTGTCAGTGCTGTAATTACAGAGCTATTACAAAATATGAAAATATATGTGATACAAATATTTGTGAAAACTATTGAGAACAGAAATTTGAGGAACTACTTATTGCTGTAACACCATGTGGAGGTCCTTTATATGTGACATGAATATGGTGCCTGTCAGCATTGTAATTACAGAGCTATTATATAATATGAACTTATATGTGATATAAGTATTTGTGAAAAATATTGAGGACAGATAATTGAAAAACTACCTGTTGTAGTAACACCATGTCGAGGTCCTTTATAAGTGACAGGAATATGGTGTCTGTCAGTACTGTAATTACAGAGCTATTACAAAATGTGAATGGAAATCTGATTGGATTTGAATCAATTTGATTTGATAAATTGTGAGATTTTAAAACAATTAAATCCTTTTGTTGAGTTTTGATCACATTTCTAGCGACAAATATATCCTAGATTGTCATATAATATCCTCGTTTTTTGTAAATGACGCTGAGTTTCTTTCGTTTGGACCGAGATTGTTTTGTGATTCCCCATTAAAATGTAGCATTGTGACATTGTTATCTGCGCGGACTGAAAAAAATGCAATAACGACGTTTGTCCACTTGGCATACCGTAATAATTTTACGAATTTGCCTCAAAAATCGTTGCCCTCGTACGTTTCATTTCCCAATGGCTATGTGAATGG